>NC_091992.1:16033836-16333836 GCF_044704955.1 Pristiophorus japonicus | reverse complement strand
GGACAGAGAGGGGAGGGTACAGCGAGGTATAGACAGAGAGGGGAGGGTACAGGGAGGTGTAGACAATGAGGGGAGGGTACAGGGGGCCGAGGACAGAGAGGGGAGGGTACAGGGAGCCGAGGGCAGTGATGGGAGGGTACAGGGAGCCGAGGACAGAGAGGGGAGGGTACAGGGAGGTGTAGACAGTGAGGGGAGGGTACAGGGGGCCGAGGACAGAGAGGGGAGGGTACAGGGAGGTGTAGACAGTGAGGGGAAAGTACAGGGAGGTGTAGACAGTGAGGGGAGGGTACAGGGAGGTGTAGTCAGTGAGGGGAGGGTACAGGGGGCCGAGGACAGAGAGGGGAGGGTACAGGGAGGTGTAGACAGTGAGGGGAGGGTACAGGGGGCCGAGGACAGAGAGGGGAGGGTACAGGGGGCTGAGGACAGAGAGGGGAGGGTACAGGGAGGTGTAGACAGTGAGGGGAGGGTACAGGGAGGTGTAGACAGAGAGGGGAGGGTACAGGGAGGTGTAGACAGAGAGGGGACGGTACAGGGGGCCGAGGACAGAGAGGGGAGGGTACAGGGAGGTGTAGACAGAGAGGGGAGGGTACAGGGAGGTGTAGACAGTGAGGGGAGGGTACAGGGAGGTGTAGACAGAGAGGGGAGGGTACAGGGAGGTGTAGACAGAGAGGGGAGGGTACAGGGGGCCGAGGACAGAGAGGGGAGGGTACAGGGGGCTGAGGACAGAGAGGGGAGGGTACAGGGAGGTGTAGACAGTGAGGGGAGGGTACAGGGAGGTGTAGACAGAGAGGGGAGGGTACAGGGAGGTGTAGGCAGAGAGGGGAGGGTACAGGGGGCCGAGGACAGAGAGGGGAGGGTACAGGGAGGTGTAGACAGAGAGGGGAGGGTACAGGGAGGTGTAGACAGTGAGGGGAGGGTACAGGGAGGTGTAGACAGAGAGGGGAGGGTACAGGGAGGTGTAGACAGAGAGGGGAGGGTACAGGGGGCCGAGGACAGAGAGGGGAGGGTACAGGGAGGTGTAGACAATGAGGGGAGGGTACAGGGGGCCGAGGACAGAGAGGGGAGGGTACAGGGAGCCGAGGACAGAGAGGGGAGGGTACAGGGAGCCGAGGACAGAGAGGGGAGGGTACAGGGAGCCGAGGACAGAGAGGGGAGGGTACAGGGAGCCGAGGACAGAGAGGGGAGGGTACAGGGAGCCGAGGACAGAGAGGGGAGGGTACAGGGAGGTGTAGACAGTGAGGGGAGAGTACAGGGAGGTGTAGACAGTGAGGGGAGGGTACAGGGAGGTGTAGTCAGTGAGGGGAGGGTACAGGGGGCCGAGGACAGAGAGGGGAGGGTACAGGGAGGTGTAGACAGTGAGGGGAGGGTACAGGGGGCCGAGGACAGAGAGGGGAGGGGGCCGAGGACAGAGAGGGGAGGGTACAGGGGGCTGAGGACAGAGAGGGGAGGGTACAGGGAGGTGTAGACAGTGAGGGGAGGGTACAGGGAGGTGTAGACAGAGAGGGGAGGGTACAGGGAGGTGTAGACAGAGAGGGGAGGGTACAGGGGGCCGAGGACAGAGAGGGGAGGGTACAGGGAGGTGTAGACAGAGAGGGGAGGGTACAGGGAGGTGTAGACAGTGAGGGGAGGGTACAGGGAGGTGTAGACAGAGAGGGGAGGGTACAGGGAGGTGTAGACAGAGGGTGGAGGGTACAGGGGGCCGAGGACAGAGAGGGGAGGGTACAGGGAGGTGTAGACAGAGAGGGGAGGGTACAGGGAGGTGTAGACAGTGAGGGGAGGGTACAGGGAGGTGTAGACAGTGAGGGAAGGGTACAGGGGGCCGAGGACAGAGAGGGCAGGGTACAGGGGGCCGAGGACAGTGAGGGGAGGGTATAGGGAGGTGTAGACAATGAGGGGAGGGTACAGGGGGCCGAGGACAGAGAGGGGAGGGTACAGGGAGCCGAGGACAGAGAGGGGAGGGTACAGGGAGCCGAGGACAGAGAGGGGAGGGTACAGGGAGCCGAGGACAGAGAGGGGAGGGTACAGGGAGCCGAGGACAGAGAGGGGAGGGTACAGGGAGGTGTAGACAATGAGGGGAGGGTACAGGGAGGTGTAGACAGAGAGGGGAGGGTACAGGGAGGTGTAGACAGAGAGGGGAGGGTACAGGGAGGTGTAGACAGAGAGGGGAGGGTACAGGGAGGTGTAGACAGAGAGGGGAGGGTACAGGGAGGTGTAGACAGAGAGGGGAGGGTACAGGGAGGTGTAGACAGAGAGGGGAGGGTACAGGGAGGTGTAGACAGAGAGGGGAGGGTACAGGGGACCGAGGACAGAGAGGGGAGGCTACAGGGAGGTGTAGACAATGAGGGGAGGGTACAGGGGGCCGAGGACAGAGAGGGGAGGGTACAGGGAGCCGAGGACAGTGAAGACGGGGCACGGGAGGCTGAACAGAAAGGATGGAGCCTGAGAGAACTGCAGACAGTGAGGGCGATGTTTGAGGGAGACTGGGGCTGGGGCGGGGGGGAAACTGAGGAGAGAGCGAAAGCAGGCAGGCAGCAAGGCCAATGCCGGGGAACCTGAAGGGAACAGGCCCTAGACTGCAGCGAATCGAAGCAAATGTTTTAGTAGCAAGGCTCACACAGAATAATAAAAGTTCTCGGGCTATGAGTCACCGCACTCCCTGGCTCTTTGTTGACTCTCTGGTTGGATGATGTTAAGCCACTAATGAAAGGCTTGGGTTGCCTAGCAATCACAGACCCCAGAACTTGAATCAAAAGCCTTTCTTTTCTATAACTGAACAATGTGGACCCTTCCTTCACCACAGGACATTTATCTACCATCTCGGCTCTAATTTATTTTCAGTGACAAGTTTATGAAGCACTAAGTACTGTTGTCTCCTGAGGGGCCTTCAGCAAATGATAGAACGTTGCTGTGCAATAAATGGGACGCAGCAAAGTGCAGAATCAGAGCACCCACTGTCGAAAGGAAGCCAGCGACAGTGTTTTTTTAAGTGCTTCAGTCTGCCTTTACTGCAATGCTCTTAATCCACCATTCTGGTCGTCCCCCTGTGGGCTGGTGAGAGGTAACACAATTATTGCAACACTGCAAAGCCTGTGCTCAGGCCTCTGGCCCAAGGCCCTATTGTTCATGTGCTCATGCAGCCTGATAACTGAGCTTGTCTGCTCATTGCAGACTGACCCGGTGCATGCGGAGAGGCCCTGTTGGACTGTCCCAGTGTCCAATTATTGCAAATCGCCCGGCGGGGTGGGAACACGGGCGGGGCGGAAACTCGTTTCAGCCAATCCCAGCCCAGGGGGCAATTTCTGAGGGGTGGGCCCATCTGCCTGCCCCTGATCAGAAAGGCCTTACCACCCCATATTCGCCTCTCAGAGGCGGTAATGGACCTTAAGGAGGGGGGCAGCAATTTCGGACCCTTTATTTTTTGACCCCCCCCAACAGGGCAAATGCGCACTGACCTTTGCTGGATAGGGCTTTTCCTCCATGAACTGATGGGACCAGTGATGGAGTGGGACTGAGCCACACAGAGCAGGGAGGGTCTTGGGCCAGATGCCTGGTCCGTGCTGGGACAGCTTTCCCTCAGGCAGAGAGCACCGGTGAGCTGTGGCAATTGGCCCTTGCGGGGATCCCTCGGCTCAGGGTGGGTTTCGGGGAGTGGGGTGGGAGAAGTCAAGCGGTGATCTTCCCGATCCCACCAGCCATCCAGTGCCCACTGCTGGCAAGTGCCTCTGTGCGGACTTCCGGTGAGAAGAGGACCAGGTCTGCCGGGAGGAACAGTTTTCCCGAGGGGCACTGTACGGGGTTGATAGAGTCGCGCTCTGTGCCCGGGCGGGTAAGTTACCATACGCCCAATGCCCCCGCTACGCTCGCTGTCTGGAGGTCCCACGCAGGCCGCTCATTGGCTTTTACATCGCAGAAACCGCACAGGCGTGAAAACTGAATGGGCCCCACGGCCACTTAAAGGGACTGTGTACCTTAAATAAAAATCAGAGGGAACATTGCGTATGACTGGAGAATTTTAGCTATGAGGAAAGATTGGAGAAGCTGGGATCGTTTTCTTTGGAACAGAGGAGGCTGAGGGGAGACCTTATCGAGGTGCGTAAAACGATGAAGGGGCCCAGATAGAGTGAGTGGATAGGACGGAACTATTTCCCTTAGCAGAGGGGTCAACAACCAGGGGGCATAGATTTAAAGTAATTGGTAGGAGGTTTAGAGGGGATTTGAGGGGAAATTTCTTCACCCAGAGGGTTGCGAGGGTCTGGAACTCACTGCCTGAAAGGGTGGTAGAGGCAGAAACCCTCACCACATTTAAAAAGTACTTGGATATGCACCTGAAGTGCTGTAACCTACAGGGCTACGGACCAAGAGCTGGAAAGTGGGATTAGGCCGGATAGCTCTTTGTCGGCCGGCGCGGACACGAAGGGCCAAATGGCCTCCTTCCGTGCTGTAAGTTTTTACGATTCTATGAAATGCTAGTTCTCACAAGAACCGCTGATGACAACAGAACTGTAGTCCCATCAATAGTTATCCCTTCAGTAAGGAAATAAATAAAAATGTTTGGCGACACACAGCGGCCTTGGTGAAACCTAGCCTTTATTCCGAATAACAACATATGAAGAAAGACTGGATCGACTAGGCTTAGATTCACTGGGATTTAGAAGAATGAGAGGGAATCTCATAGAAACACATAAAATTCTGACGGGATTGGACAGGTTAGATGCAGGAAGAATGTTCCCGATGTTGGGGAAGTCCAGAACCAGGGGTCACAGTCTAAGGATAAGGGGTAAGCCATTTAGGACCGAGATGAGGAGAAACTTCTTCACCCAGAGAGTGGTGAACCTGTGGCATTCTCTACCACAGAAAGTTGTTAGAGATCAGTTCGTTGGATATATTCAAAAGGGAGTTAGATGTGGCCCTTACGGCTAAAGGGATTAAGGGGTTTTTGGATACAAATACTTTGCACCATTTTAGTCTCCTTATCTGAGGAAGGACATAGATGACGTCTTTAGGGGAATCAAGGGGTATGGTGAGAAAGCAGGAAGGGGGTACTGAAGTTGCATGTTCAGCCATGAACTCATTGAATGGCGGTGCAGGCTAGAAGGGCCGAATGGCCTACTCCTGCACCTATTTTCTATGGTTCTATGGTTCTATGGGGTATGGAGAGAAAGCAGGAATGGGGTACTGAGGTTGCATGATCAGCGATGATCATATTGAATGGTGGTGCAGGCTCGAAGGGCCGAATGTCCTACTCCTGCACCTAGTTTCTATCTTTCAATGTAACGTCCAAATAAGGGCTGAGCGTGCGGAGGCACAGCTCACACTGTGGTTACCAAGCAGTTGGCCACGCCTTTGTGGCTTCGGGGTCAAGAATGGGCCAGCTGGCAAATGTGGGATAAACACTGCTGGGTGTGGGTGTGCCCCTTGGCACACGAAAACAACCACGTCCGCTGCCAGAATAGGATGTGGGTTTTCGTTTAGTTGCGTGGGTGAGCCCAAAGGCAACGACTCACGTTGTCTAGAAAGTCGGCGGGTGATCACAGAGGGAAGGGGTGGGGGGGGGGGGAGACGGGGAATCCGAGCGTTTTATTCCTCGGTCAGAGTTCGAGGCCGTGAACTTGTGCGTTTTATCGGGCCGGATTTTCGGGTCGTTTGCGACCGGGCTTTGACCCTTGCGTGGCGAAAGGTGGGGGCACTCGGCTGTTCTGTGGGCCCGGGCCGTGGTCCCCAGCTCGGCTTTTTGCGACACCGACCCGTGCGCTGCGAAACGCGACCCCCCCCCCCGATGGCTCCCCAGGGAAAACACAGCCCTGCCCGCGGCAGTGAGGTGGATGAACAGCAAAAAAAATAGGCAAGTTGGTTATTATGTTTTAAAATCTTTTTGCAGCGATTTGTGAGGTAAGGGTGTTGGGCAATGTTACTTGAATGATTTTTTGAATGTTGTTGTGTTTGCCCCTCCCAAGGCCGATCTCGGAGTGCACCCGGCCCCGCACTAAAGTTGGCGAGGTGCCCGTTGTTGCACCGCGAAGGTAATTCCACGCCTCCCTGTGCGCGGCACCCCCGCTCAGAGCCCAAATGACGTTAGTTGGCTGCTAAATTTCCCGCACCGCCCCCGTTTCCGCCGCAACAATCGGCAAAGCCAAATCATCTGCGGAGACCGATTGCCGGGCTGATTCTGCGTTTATGAGTTTGGTGATATTGGCGCTGCCCGTGGGCGGTGTAACCGGCACAGAAACAGAGCCCTCGGCCCTCGGGGTCCGCGCCGATGTTCATGCCCCACACCAGCCTCCTCCCAACCCCCCCCCCCCCCCCCCTTCCACAGCGCCAGCCCTGGCTCAGTGGGTAGCACTCTCGCCTCTGAGTCAGAAGGTTGTGGGTTCAAGTCCCACTCCAGGGGCTTGAGCACAAAAATCTAGGCTGGCGCTCCCAGTGCAGTGCTGAGGGAGCGCTGCACTGTCGGAGGTGCCGTCTTTCGGATGAGGCGTTAAACCGAGGCCCCGTCTGCTCTCTCGGGTGGACGTAAAAGATCCCGTGGCACTATTTCGAAGAAGAGCAGGGGAGTTATCCCCGGTGTCCTGGCCAATATTTATCCCTCGATCAACATCATTGAAAGAAAAACAGATGATCTGGTCATTATCACATTGCTGTTTGTGGGAGCTTGCTGTGCGCAAAGTGGCTGCCGTGTTTCCCACATTACAACAGTGACTGCACATCAAAAAAAAGAACTTCATTGGCTGTAAAGCGCTTTGGGACATCCGGTGGTCGGAAAAGGCGCTATATAAATGCAAGTCTTTCTTTTTTCTTCATCTCACCCTCTCAGCATAACCTATTCCTTTCGCCAGCATGTGTTTATCTAGCTTCCCCCTTAAATGCACACTAATCTATAAAGAGCAGGAAGTGCCCAGGATTAATCCCCAGCCTGCGCTGAATTAGCTGATATCAGTTAGGGTGGTGCTACTGTTGGATTCATTGCCCCCCCCACCCAGTTTTAGGGGAGTGGAATCAGTTCTTTGGTCACGATCCAGTGACCCATGAGTGTGGGTGTTGGGTGAGGTCAGAATCGGACTGGAGTTTTGATGCCCCTACCCCAACCCCTGACCCCACTCACCAAATACCCTGTTGGAAATCAATGACTGGGCTCATTAAAACAAGATTCTGAGGGGGTTTGACAGGGTAGATGCAGAGAGGATGTTTCCCCTTGTGGTAGGAGTCTAGAACTAGGGGGCAAAGTTTCAGAATAAGGGGTCACCCATTTAAGATGGAGATGAAGAGGAATTTCTTCACTCGGGGGAGAGGGGGGGTCGTGATTTTTGGAATTCTCTACCCCAGAGAGCTGAGGAAGCTGGGTCATTGAATATATTTAAGGTGGAGATAGACAGATTTTTGAACTACAGGGGAGTCGAGGGTTATGGGGAGCGGGCGGGGAAGTGGAGTTGAGGCCAGGATCAGATCAACCACGATCTTATTGAGTGGCGGAGCAGGCCCGAGAGGCCAAATGGCCGACTCCTGCTCCTATTTCTTCTGCACGAGGAATGAGATACTGGAGGGCAGGTCATGGATCTCAACGCCCCCGCCTCCCGCTAACCTCCCGCCAACATACCGCTCGCCTCCCAGTGCCTTCAGGAGAGAAGGGCAGAAATAATTCACAACTGCATGCCGTTGTGTGAGTGACGGAGGAATGAGACTCAGCCAAAGTACATAACAATTGTAGTCGAAGGAGAAAGAAATAGTCGGTGATAGAGACAAATGCAACACCGACCGTTAAGCACTTCTCCAATGCCGGGACTTTGTGCAGGAACCGTTAATACCGCACAATCACAACTCCACAGGCACAGGATTCAATAAAAACAGAACTGTTCTTTGGAGATTTGCTAATACCCAATTAGTCTGTTCAAGACCTTATTTGCAGACGGCGGCTTGAGCAGAATCCAAATACCATTAATTAACTGACATGCTCTAACATACTAATTAGATTTACTCTCTCCACCCGTGCCTTCAGCTGCCGAGGCCCCAAGCTCTGGAACTCCCTCCCTAAACCTCTCCGCCTCTCTGTCCTCCTTTAAGACGCTCGTTAAAACCTACCTCTTTTCTGTCCTAATATCTCCTTGTGCGACCCGGTGTCCAATCGCGTTTGATAATGCCGTTGTGCAGTGCCTTGGGGCATTTTATTACGAAAGAGCGTGCGGCAAACCTGTCCCACCCTCCCTTACTCTCAACGGCTGCCTGTCCCACCCGTGACAGGGACTGTGGCTCTCGTATTGGACTGTTCGGCCACGTAAGGACTCATTCTAAGAGTGGAAGCAAGTCTTCCTCGATTCCGAGGGACTGCCTTTATTGATGATGATAAATACAATTTGCTGTAGGCATAATTGGGTCATAACAAATCATTGAAGTGCATTTTTTAATTAATGAATAACTAACTAAATACCACCAGATCTCCTGTGGCATTGTTCAAAGTAAGTTGGATATGTTCTTTTATTGTGACAGGTGCCCGTGAGCCACATGCAATTCTCAAGCCTCACAATCAGTCTCTCAATGTCCAGGTGACTCATAACTATTTGGGCCTGTATTTCCTGACTTGCTAATTGCTAGTTCGTTCTTTTTCTTCCCCTGAATCTGTGGGACTGAATGTTTGGACTTGCTGTTCTTGGCACAGGTGGTTAATTCCTAAATAAGGACATCGTGATCTGTTGGCATCAGTAACTAAGCTCTGGAATTCTCTCCCTAATCCTCTCCACCTCTCTTTCCTCCTTTTAAGGCACTCCTTAAAACCTACCTCTTTGTCCCACATTGTCAGCTGTGGCTTAGTGGGTAGCACTCTCTCGCCTCCAAGTCAGAAAGTTGTGGGTTCAAGTCCCACCAGGGACTTGAACACAAAAACAAATCTAGGCTGACACTCCAGTGCAGTGCTGAGGGAGTGCTGCACTGTCGGAGGTGCCGTTTTTCAGATGAGACGTTAAACCGAGGCCCCGTCTGCTCTCTCAGGTGGACATAAAAGATCCCATGGCACTATTTCGAAGAAGAGCAGGGGAGTTATCCCCGGTGTCCTGGCCAATATTTATCTCTCAACCAACATCACCAAAAGAGATTATCTGGTTATTATCTCATTGCTGTTTGTGGGAGCTTGCTGTGCGCAAATTGGCTGCTGCGATTCCTACATTACATGCTTCAGAAGTACTTCATTGTTCAAAGGTTTATATGTAACCATTAGGACTGCTGACCGAGGGCCGTGAGGCTCTTTGTCGCCCGGCGCGGACACAATGGGCTAAAATGGCCTCCTTCTACGCTGTAAATGTCTATGTTTCTATTGGCTGTAACATGCTTTAAATGTCCTGAGGTTGTGGAAGATTCTACATAAATGCAAGTCTTTCTTTTCCTCGTATCTGAAAATGGCAAACGTGGCCCTACAACCCAATTTGCATATTTAGGCCGCCTTACGCCCGTTGACAGGCCAACCTGAGTATTGCGTCAAGCAAGTCACAGGCATCAGTGTGGCAGCTGAGTTTCCCAACTCTCCCCCTCCCCGTCCCCCCACACCCCCCCCACACACCCCCCTGACTCCAGGCCAATGTAGACAATGCTGACTGCCCGTTATTTCCGGTGGGAAATGGAAGGCCCGACAGTTGAAGATCGACGGACCCCCAGAGCGCATCTCTCACTCTCAGTCCCATCACAGAAGCACCACAGCATATTAGAACTGGGAGCTTTAGCGCGATGGGACGGGCAGTTCCACTTCTGTGCTCATCGGATGGAAAGCCGGGAGCTGGCGATGTGCAGCAGCAAAAAAAACCTCCGGCCAGGAAGTGACAAGAAAGAACGTTGTTTTTTTTTTTTAAAACGATGAATTTTGTGCGCGTCAGGGCGAGGGATGTTGGTGTACTGGAGAACGGAACACTTCCCATTTCAGACGCGCGCTCCCAGGGCAGGTGCAAGAGCAGCATGAATTTACCTGCCGGCACTCATGTTCTTATGTCCTTATGGCAGGACGTTCCAAGGTGCTTCACGAGGAGCAATATCTAACAAACCCTGACACCGAGCCACACATTGCTAGGGACAAGTGATGGGCAAAGAGTTCGGGGGGGGGGGGGGGGGAAAACTCGGGGCGTTTTGCGCATCTCGTGAGAGACGCCGGGGGTGCGGCCAACATCTTTTGCCCGGACGCAGCGCCGTGGCCGACTCCCGTGCAATTCTACGGGAGCTTAGCGGCGGCGGTAAGCGGTCGTGCCCCGTGCCTGCCGCCCTGCGCCGACGACATCACCGCTGCGCGCTTTCGCTCCGGAGTTAACATTCGGGAGCACCCTGCAGGCCGCACGCGGGGCGAATATTAAAGGGGAGGGTGCGGCAGGAAATAAAAGGCCTCCTCGTTCGTCGACCGCGGGGTCCTGGCAGCCGGGCACTCCGCTCGTGTGTTGCCACGGCACCTCGCTGGTCCGGCGATGGCCCCGTTTACCCTCCCCACTCCCTCCCCCGCAGAGTCGGTAGCTTGGCCTTCCCCTTTAATGAGCGCTGCAAACTTTGCCTGGCTTTGCGCCCCGCTCCCGAGAGTGGAAATGCAGCTTGATATTTTGCGCTGCACCCACTCTGGGGGGGGGGGGGGGGCGGTAACCTGAATATAGCTCGTGGGACGGGGACCCCTGCGCCCGCCGCAGCAACGCCCGCCTCGCAGCTGCAACGGGCGGCACCGAATTTCGCGGCCTGAGCGTCTTAACGGAGGCGCGAGGTAGAGAGTCAGAGAGGGAGTTCCACAGTTTGGGGCCTCGGCAGCTGAAAGCACGGCCACCAATGGTGGAGCGATTAAAATCGGGGGGGCACCGCTGGAGGCCAGAACTGGAGGAGCGCAGGGATCTCGGAGGGTTGCAGAGATTAGGGAGGGGGTGAGCCCATGGAGGGAGTTGAAAACAAAGGCGAGAGAGCAATACTCCCCCCTGCTCTCCCTCAACAACGCACCCGAGCCCCAATCTCAGAGGCGCACCGGTGTGATATCTTTCACACATCAGCCGTCTCGCTGAGATTGACAGCGTCAAGACAAATAGTGCTGAACGGGGGCAGCTTTGTGCTGTGGGCCCATGTCGACTAGGATTTGGATTTGAGGGCAACTAGACCCATTTCACGTTGGGGGGGGCCGAAATTGCCCCCCCCCCCACCCCAAACGGGGTGCACTCACCATTTTTTTTTTAAAGTGTTTACTCCGCCCCAATGCATTGGGATGGAGAATCTGGCGAAATTCAGCTCTTTATTTTATTTTTGCAGTGGGGCAGATGTAGGGTTGGGGACGCGTCGCACTGATGATGTCACAACGTGCCCTCCCCTTCAGTTAAAGGGAGAGACCGCTGGGCCACCGGGGGGGGGGGAGGGAGGTTTCAGCCAAACCAGTGGCTGCCATTGTCGGGCCCGACAATGAAAATAAAATGGCGGCCACGCGTCCTCCCCTTTCAGGGCGGATGTGCCGTCTCGCCACAAGAAGCTTCCCGCCGGGGAAAGCTGTCGGGGGGGGGGGCACTGAGCAGCGGCGGATACACTCCCACGGGGCAATTCCCCAGGCGGGGCAGAAAGGGGGTTCCCTCACACCGCTGCAAAAATGACGGAGGGCAATTTTCAAAATGGCGGCACCCCCTCCGCGCCGACCGAACAGCGAGCGCTTACCGACCCGTTGGCCGCCTCTTATAGAAACGGGCAATTTCGGTCCCTGGGTCTTTACAGAATTAATTTGAACTTCTAAAGTGCCCCAAAGTAGAGGTTCCTTAAGCGTTTCTCCTTGTGTGAGAGGGGAAATGATACTGTGCTTTTCTGCTGCCTCATGGGTGTAACCTTTTGCACCTCGATCTCAGCCCATTTAGAGAGGAAACTTCAGGGACATAACCACACACCGCATTCTTGAAACTGGTGGCCCTTGTAGTGGTTTAAACAAGGTTAGAGTGAATGCACCCAAAAAATCCCTGTTTTTGTCTTTCATGTACTGTAGGCCATTCTAAAGCAGCAGTGCTTTGTCAGAAAGAATCGGATGCAAATATATCGGGTTGGAATTTGCAGAAAAATGTGACGCTGTCTGAACGACGCTCGGCGTTATTAATGCGCCAATCGGCCAGTGACTTGCAGTGAGGAAGAAATACCCTGTGAACTCCGAATCACCACCGGTTGCTGAACGATCCGTTATTACCTTCGCAAAAACAGCATCTTACCTTTGACCTCTCTGTGATTTTCATCAAGTACCCCTTTTTAACAACATGATCATTGTTAATGACTGCCAATCACCCTCTTTGGCTCAGAACGTGTGGCGTCTCATTCCTTCAGGTAGTGAATTGTTGTTGGAGATTTAAAAAATGTAAAATTTTAAAATTTTAGTATTTTTTTCTTACTTTTCCTTTCTGTCTATTTTCTCTCTCTCTATCCAGCTCTCTTAATTCTTAATTCAGTCTTTCTTTCCCTCTCTTTCTGCATCTGATTTTACGTTGAATTCAGCCATTCTAACTTACCCTCCTTCCTCTGCTTATTTCTCAATTCTGCAATCTCATTGGTTAAGGAGATAGCCTGTTGGTCCAATCATTCACTGAGGTCCCATGTTTCCCTCATCGTGCCATTATCAGCTCGTACTTCCAGCAACTTCCAGGGCAAAAATATCTGAGCTGTAGTGTTCAGGAAAAAGTCTAACTAACGGGCACTGCATGAAATGCCCCGCTCCAGCAAATTCTGGACCAATATATACAAGGTTATCGAATTTAATACTGAGTGCACTGTACTTCTTTAATAGATTACTCCCTAGAGTATAGAATCATAGAACAGTACAGCACAGAAAAAGGCCATTCGGCCCATCGAGTCTATCTCAAAGAGCAACCCAGTCAGTCCCCCTCCCCCGCTCTTTCCCCATAGCCCTGGAATTGTTTCTCCTTCAAGTATTTATCCAATTCCCTTTTTTAAGACTACTATTGAATCTATTCACCACCTTATCGGGCAGTGCAGTCCAAATCCTAATCACTCGTTGCGTAAAAAACCTTATCCTCATGTCACCTCTGGTTCTTTTGCCAACCCCCTCCAATCTGTGCCCTCTGATTATCGACCCTTCAGCCATTGGAAACCGTTTCTCTTTATTTACTCTACATTTTTACTCTTCATGATTTTGAACACCTCATAGCCTTCTCTGCTCTAAGGAGAGCAACCCCGGCTTCTCCAGTCTAACCACGCAACTGTAATCCTTCATCCCTGGAACGGTTTTAGGAAATCTCTTCTGTGCCCTCTCCAAAGCCTTCGTGTCCTTCCTAAAGTGTGGTGCCCAGAACTGGACACAGTACTGTAGCTGAACTAGTATGTGTGAGTGTGAGTGTGTGTGTCTAGTATTGTACTTGAGCTGTTGTGCCCTTAGTTCCATTTATTGTAACTCCAGAGTGAGGCACAAGCACGGTGGGCAGCCTTTTATACTGGGCCCTGCACACCTATGCAGGTGACCCTCAGGTCTCCCACCGCAGTGCCCTCTGGTGGCACACCTTATGCGACTATACAGTTAGTATACATGGTCTACATACATGACACTTGCTGCTTGAGCAGGATTTCTTAATGATGCTGCCTCCAACTGGGGAAAAGAACAACTGCTGCAATGCCGGATATCAACTTGGATAGTCATTTTAATACTTATATACACGGGTCCTACTACAGCAGGGAACAGCATTGCTGGTGATGGCAATGGAAAGAAAGAACTTGCATTTCTATAGCGCCTTTCATGACTTCAGGACGTCTCAAAGAGCTTCCCAGCCAATGAAGTACTTTTTGAAGTTTAGTTGTTGTTGTAGTAATGTAGGGAAATGTGGCAGCCATTTTGCGCACAGCAAGCTCCCACAAACAGCACTGAGATAAATGGCCAGACAATCTGTTTTTGGTGGCGTTGGTTGAGGGATAAATGCCAGGACATCCGGAAGAACCCCCCTGCTCTTCTTTAAATAGTGGCATGGGATCTTTTACTCTACCAGAGAGGGCAGACGGGGCCTGGGTTTAACCCTCGCATCCGACAGGCCACGTTCCATCCCAGCTGTGAATGGAATCCAAGTCAGGAAACTCCTTCACGCCACGTAAGCCTTGTTGACGGTGACTCACCCCTCCTGGACCTTTCCCCCACTTTCACCTTTCAGTCGGGTGCCGGTTGAGGTGAGCTCTGCTGCGGAAATCCAACACTAGACACCTTCAAAGATCCAAATGCAGGGGGTCGCCTCACACGCTGGGTGCGCGACAGGGCCTGAGCTCGACTGGCAAGTTCGGGGACTGAACTGTGGGCCTAACTTGCCATCGGTTCCAGAGAGGTCGGGTTGTTGGTATGGAGTGCAGTGAACAGAGGGAGACAGGGGGGTGGCGGAGGGGGATATTTTTTTAAATTTAACTCATCGGGCAGGAAAAGAACGGGAGCGGGTGGAACACCAGTTTTACACCCCGCCCAATATCACACTTCACTGCCTTCAGTGGGAGAGTAAAGTTGGGCAAGGTGTATAACCAGTGTTCAGTCTCAGTTTCCTGATGGGCAGGTTGGGTTAAAATTGCACCAACCTGCCATTGCACTCTTCCACTTTAAGGAGGCCAGTGGACATTTCATAGCACCTCTTTATGCTTTACACTAAAATTATTTCAAGCCGATTCAGAGAGACTGAATCTAAAGCTGTTGTAGACCTAGCCCTTGGCAGCTCATCAAAACCTCTTGCATCATAGCATTTTGCATTAACGGACAAACATCTGGATAAAGGGAGAGACCAGCTGGTCCACTGAGCCTGTCCTGTCCTGACACAGTGTAATTTACACACACCTCCCCTCCCCCCACCCCACACACACCTCCCACAGTCACCCAATCTCCTGGAGAGGCCAAAAGAAACCGTAGGGCAATTTAGGGATAATCTCTGGGATATTCCTCACCCGAGTCGGAACCTGCAATCGTGCTAACTCCAGAAAACACTGGCAAAAAGACAGACAGACTTGCATTTAGATAGCGCCTTTCACGACCACCGGACGTCTCATAGTGCTTTACAGCCAATGAGGTACTTTTGGAGTGAAGTCACTGTTGTAATGTGGGAAACGCGGCAGCCAATTTGCGCACAGCAAGCTCCCACAAACAGCAGCGTGATAATGACCAGATGAAACTCTGTTTTTCTTATGTTGGTTGGTTGGTAGAGGTGATGACTACCTGTAGGAACTCATCCAGCTCCCTTTTGAAAGCTTGCAGCGAAACTGAACTCAATGCAAGTGCCAGCAATGTATTCCAGAGATCAATAGCCCTCGGTGAAATGGATTTCTCTGGATCTAACCTCGTTCGCTGCCTTACAGCCGGTATTTATGTCCCCTTGGTCCTCCCAACGCTACCTAGCTCAAATAGCCCAACTACACGGAGAGAATAAAATCCCAGACCTCAATCATATCTCATTGAAGATTTACGCTTGACCAAAGGAAGGAGCCCCAGCTCTCTAAGCCTGCCCTGGTAACCAACGACCTCTAAACTCGGCATTAATCAAGTGGCCCTCCTCCGAAAGAGAACAAGTAGCTGGATCTGTTGTCGCGCCCTCCTCAGTTTGTGCTGCTAAATCCTCACCACGTAACCGGCCTTTGGGAACCCTTATGCTGTTTTCTGTGATATTAGCACGCAAGCTCTTCAAAGACGTGCATTTATATAGCTCCTTTCACAATCTCAGGACGTCCCAAAGTGCTTTACAGCCAATGAAGTACTATTGGAGTGTAGTCACTGCTGCAATGTAGGAAATGAGGCAGCCAATTTGCGCACAGCAAGCTCCCACAAACAGCAACGTGATAATGACCAGATAATCTGCTTTTTTGGTGATGTTGGTTGAGGGATAAATATTGGCCAGGACACCGGGGATAACTCCCCTGCTCTTCTTCGAAATAGTGGCGGGGAATCTTTTACGTGCACCCGAGAGGGCAGACGGGGGGGGGGGGGCCTCAGCTTAACTTCTCATCTGAAAGGCGGCATATCTGGCAGTGCAGCGCTCCCTCAGCACTGCACTGGAGTGTCAGCCTAGATTTATGTGCTCAAGTCCCTGGAGTGTTACCGACTGAGCTGTTCCACCTACCACATCTATATAACATTTCTTGGTCCACTCATTTATTGTGGGTGTCAAGCCAGGTTAAAGCCTCTATTAAAATAGCAGACAGGGTAACGAGAGAGAAAGACATTCAATTTACTCACATTGATATCACAGACGTCAAAACAGATGAAAAACGTTTGAATATTAACTTTTTAATAATATAAATTCTACACATAAAGGCGGACATGTTCCGTATCGGGTGGATCGAAGCAGCGGAGTGTCTCTGGGTTAACTAATGTCTTAATTTCTACCGACCACCTTTCGGGAGCATTTCGCCCTATTCCCCGGGCGTCCAACGAAAAGCAATTTGGATAAAAACAATAAAGTGAACTCACCAGAACTTCTTTGGTCGCCTGTGTTTTGCTGCTGGGCAAGACATTTCCCCGTCTCTCCTGCAGGATCACAATTACTGCCCCACACCCACCCTGCACCCCCTCCGGAAATAAATGAGCAAATGGACACCAAATAATGCAGAAGAGAAATCTGACTCGGGGTAGAAAGAAATTTAGGCGATGCGTGCTAAAATAGCCGGGTAGTTTCTTTATCTTTTTAAAATCGTCTTCTCCTCTCCTCACAAAGATTTATTTTTTTAACGAGTCAACAAACAGCTCGGCTTTGCTTCCCCAACACCCAGCCGCAAGCCCTTTTCATTCTGCAGCGCTGCAATAGTTTCCTCTACATCCTAATCCCTCTACAATCGGTTTGCTGAGTTGCCATGGAAACAAGTGGTGTGGGGGGAGGGGGGGGGGGGGAGAGGCGCGTGGGGGCGAGGGGAAAATGAATTCTGGAAACGTTTGCGATGTTGCATAATTGAATTTATTAACACGAATGAAAACAGAGGCCGCTGAAGGGATAATGATGCCGAGGCAAGCTGCCTTGTGATCGGATGGATATTAGACGACCCCCTTTCATGTCGGGGGCATTTAGAAGAGCACTCCAGGGCTGTGTCATTTTTTTTCTCTGTTGTTCATATCATATGCAAGGGCTGGTCTCTCACACTGAACAGGTCCAATTAAAGGGGCAGTGTCAAGCGTAACTTCTGCTCCCAGACCTGGCATTTACCCAGCTGAATGTCTCCACACACGACAACCGAGTCCGTATCAGACTTCAAGCGACAAATGTACTGGGCAAATAGGGGCTATCGTAATCCCGTGAAAAATTTTAAAAAACACTGTTTCTGGTACATGAAGGGGGCTGGGTGGGAACATCGGAGGCCGGTGGAAAGCAAGCGACCCTTAAAGGGACAACCAAAAAAAAAAAAAATCAAGAGTTTCTCATTCCCTAGCCACAAATTCCAGCGTGTAAACGAACCAGATAAGCAGCATCATTCGATGTTATTTATTTTAAATTGAGGGGCCCCACAGTGCAGCAGCTCATCACCGGAGAGAAAAGAGCTGGACAGGAGAGGACGGAAATCAAGGGGCTGTGTTCCTACATCACAACGGTGACGACACTCCAAAAGTACTTCATTGGCTGTGAAGCGCTTTGAGACCTCCAGTGGTCGTGACAGGCGCTAGATAAATCCAAGTCTTTCTTTCTTTCAGCGGAGTGTATCCTGCACCAAATTAAATGTTCTCGTTGTAGTTTTCCAACACTTTTAGAATGCAGCAGAAGGGTTGGTAACCAGAGGATCCAGATTTAAGAGGATTGGCAAAAGAACCAGGGGCGAGATGAGGAGAATTATTTTAACGCAGCGAGCTGTTGTGATCTGAAAGGCGCTGCCTGAAAGGGTGGTGGAAATAGATTCAATAATAAACTTTCAAAAGGAAATACGTGAAAAGGAAAGCATTTGCAGGGCTACGGGGAAAGGACGTGGGAGTGGGACTAATTGGATTGTTCTTTCCAAGAGCCAGCACAGGAATGATGGGCCGAATGGCCTCCTTCTGTGCTGTACGAGTCTATGATTCACGATTAAAATGGTGCCAGGTGGCAGGTGTCTTGCGAGAGTAGGAACACAAAATTCCTAGTATGGAGTGATTAAATCTGCCGAGCGAACATGTGTGCTGCTCGACTTGTTGCACAATACTCCTCCTCGCTTCCTGACCTCAGTCTCCACCCGGACATCGTACTGGGGCCCCTGGAAGCTGTCTGTTGACTCAAAGTGCATCAGAAAAGCCTAAAACAGCAAGGCCCAAAGAGAAGCACTGCCAACTGTGAAATACAGTGCTTCTCTGTGTAACGTATGCACCTGCGAGTATGCTCACAGGTTTATTGTGCCAGTTTTACTGCCCCTGCTTTTTTAGCCAGGGGGCACTTGTATAATTTGTGTTTTAATGCCCTAAAAAAAACCAAGGTGGCACTTGAAAAGTTTTTGGAGTGTCCCTGCCCCTTTAGGCACGTGATTACTGATCACAACTTAAAATAGTTGTAGAGCTGTTGATTCACGTGATGTTCACAAGACTCAATAAAACCCCAGCCAGTTGGGTTCGTGGGGATCCACGATGAGGCAGGCGGTTGTGAGCCTGGTGGATGAACTGGTAATGTGTAGTGTGATTGTTAAACCTTTGCTAATAAACCTACTAGTTCTTAATTGCAATGTGTTGCTATGAATTCCCAAGCAAAGAAGTCATGAAGCAAATGCATGACACTCTGCTGAGGCCCCCTCCCCCCCACTCCCCCAATCCCCGTTCTTTACTGCTAGTAGAAAAGGCTGAACATGTAGACTGGGCCTGCACTGTCGGCCTCTTCATTTGCTCCACCACTTTTGGCCCTCTGCCATTTTTTTTTGCTATGATCATTCTTTCATAATTCTACTGTTCCAAGAGCAAAGGGTCTGGTCCGCCCACTCGGGTACTACTCGAAGGACACGCTGAGGGGTTCTCCCGATGTCCCGGCCAACAGTTATCCTTCAACCAACGCCCACCACAACAACAGACAATCTGGTCCTTTTTCTCATGGCTGATTGTAGGAGCTTGCTGTGTGCAAATTGGCCGTTGGTGTTTGCCTACATTACAACAGTGCCTGCACTTCAACAATACGTCAGGAGCTGTGCACCATTTTTGGGGCCGCCTGAGGATGTGAACGGCGCTATAGAAATGCAAGTCCTCTAATTTTTTTTTTTCTTCCTCTGCCCCGATTTGATTCGTGTACTTCAAGTTACTGTCTATTTACTCGAATGTATTCATTTTGGAAAGAATGTCTAATTCTGTTAATGATGGCCACCCCTTGGTGGGGGTGAGGGTGGGGAGAAGGGTATGTGTCGAAGCTTGTGGTGCTATTGAGCTTTGCCCAATCCTACCAATGCCCAGCATGTACAAACCTGGGTGTATACGAGAGTAAGTAGACACCTAAAAATGTTGCTATTTAGTGTCATATTTGACCCTGAAATAAGCTTTAGACCACTTATTCGCAGCATAACTCAGACCGCCTACCTTCCACCCCCATAACATCGCCCGTCTCCGCCCTTGCCTCAGCTCATCCGCTGCTGAAGCATTGATCCATGCCTTTGTTACCTCTAGACGAGTCCCGCTCACCCATCACCCCCTGTGCTCGCTGACCTACATTGGCTCCCGGTTAAGCAACACCTCGATTTCAAAATTCTCATCCTTATTTTCAACTCCCTTCATGGCCTCGCCCCTCCCTATCTCTGTAATCTCCTCCGGCCCCACAAACCCCCCCCCCTCCCCCGAGATGTCTGCGCTCCTCTAATTCTGCCCTCTTGAGCATCCCTGATTATAATCACTCAACCATTGGTGGCCGTGCCTTCTGTTGCCTAGGCCCCAAGCTCTGGAACTCCCTGCCTAAACCTCTCCGCCTCGCTAATCTCTCTTTCTTCCTTCAAGACGCTCCTTAAAACCTACCTCTTTGAGCAAGCTTTTGGTCACCTGCGCTAATTTCTACTTATGCGGCTCGGTGTCAAATTTCTAAAATCTCATAATACTCCTGTGAAGCCCCTTGGGACGTTTCACTATGCTAAAGGCGCTATATAAATACAAGTTGTTGTTGTACTGTAGGGTACATTCACCAATCCTGCACTCATGATAGGGAGCCACACTCGAAAGGAGTGTGGTTGGAGGTAAGTGCACAGCACTGTAGTGTAGACTCTCCGACCTCCACTGCCTTTGATTACAGGTCCATGTGACAGCATGTGATATTAGTGCACATTTCACAAGATACATTTAACTTCATTATCATATCTTTATGCAGCTCCATTTTATTAAGCAAACTCTTCCTTGTTTTCGCTCCTATTATATAATCAGATGGCCATGTGGCAGGGCTGGCAGTGAGATTGGTTACTGTTTCAGCAAGTGGAAATCTCCCTCTCCTGATTGCTTATTACAAACAAGTTCAATTAAGAATGTTCCAAAAAATGGCTGAGAAGATATTGAATCTGGTGTTACAGAGGCAGCTGGAAAATTGCTATTAAATTAATATGAATATAATATTAATTAGGGCTCTTTTGCGACAGCAAATCAACAGATAAATAATTACCGTAAAGAACACCTTCTAGACATCGGAACAATTGCTGGAATTACCGTTTCTTGGTTACATTAATTACATGTTAACTTGGCAGCACATCAAGTATAAAAGAGACCTCAATTATGTTTGCACAAATTAAGATGTTCAGAAAATATGCAGAAGGAGCAACAAAAGTCAAAGCACGGGCAGAGCAAGGGAGAAATACAAAGAGAAAGACAGCAGCTCAAACAGGGGCAAAAGAGCGAGACCGAGAAGCTGACTGAGAGAGAGGCAGAGGAATGAGGGAGCGCCATGGACAGGGAGAGAGAGCGCCATACACCGGGAGAGGGAGCGCGTAACGGGAGAGGGAGCGCGTAGACAGGGAGAGGGAGCGCCATAGACCGGGAGAGGGAGCGCCGTACACCGGGAGAGGGAGCGCCGTAGACCGGGAGAGGGAGCGCCATAGACAGGGAGAGGGAGCGCCATAGACAGGGAGAGGGAGCGCCATACACCGGGAGAGGGAGCGCCGGAGACCGGGAGAGAGAGCGCCGTAGACAGGGAGAGAGCGCCGTAGACAGGGCGAGGGAGCGCCGTAGACAGGGAGAGGGAGCGCCATACACCGGGAGAGAGAGCGCCGTAGACAGGGAGAGAGCGCCGTAGACAGGGCGAGGGAGCGCCGTAGACAGGGAGAGGGAGCGCCGTAGACAGGGAGAGAGAGCGCCGTAGACAAGGAGAGAGAGCGCCGTAGACCGGAGAGGGAGCGCCGTAGACAGGGAGAGGGAGCACCGTAGACAGGGAGAGGGAGCACCGTAGACAGGGAGAGGGAGTGCCGTAGACAGGGAGAGAGAGCGCCGTAGACAGGGAGAGGGATCGCCGTACACCAGGAGAGAGAGCGCCGTACACCAGGAGAGGGAGCGCCGTAGACAGGGAGAGAGAGTGCCGTAGACAGGGAGAGAGAGCACCGTACACCGGGAGAGAGAGCACCGTAGACAGGGAGAGGGAGCTCCGTAGACAGGGAGAGGGAGCTCCGTAGACAGGGAGAGGGAGCGCCGTAGACAGGGAGAGGGAGCGCCGTAGACAGGGAGAGGGAGCGCCGTAGACAGGGAGGGGGAGCGCAGTAGACAGGGAGGGGGAGCGCAGTAGACAGGGAGGGGGAGCGCCGTAGACAGGGAGAAGGAGCGTCGTAGACAGGGAGAGGGAGCACCGTAGACAGGGAGAGGGAGCTCCGTAGACAGGGAGAGGGAGCGCCGTACACCAGGAGAGGGAGCGCCGTACACCAGGAGAGGGAGCGCCGTACACCAGGAGAGGGAGCGCCGTAGACAGGGAGAGGGAGCACTGTACACCGGGAGGGGGAGCGCCGTAGACAGGGAGAGGGAGCTCCGTAGACAGGGAGAGGGAGCGCCTTAGACAGGGAGAAGGAGCGCCTTAGACAGGGAGAAGGAGCGCCGTACATCGGGAGAGGGAGCGCCGTACACCGCGAGGGGTAGCACCGTAGACAGGGAGAGGGCCGTACACCGGGAGGGGGAGCGCCGTAGACAGGGAGAGAGAACCAAACAGAGGTGCACAGGCAATGAGAGAGAGAGAAGCACAGAGGGAGACAGAAGAATGAAGCATGTAAGGGTGGAATAGAGGGACAATTTGAGTGCGAACCACAGACCTGCAGAAAAACAGAAAGTAACACAGAACAGAGAGAGAGAGACATAGACAAAGGGAGAAAACCATAGAAAGAGAGAGAGATTAAAAGACTAGAATTTATAAAGCGTCTTTCATGACCACCGGACATCTCAGTGCTTTACAGCCAATGAAGTACTTTTGGAGTGTAGTCACTGTTGTAATGTGGAAAATGTGGCAGCCAATTTGCGCACAGCAAGCTCCCACAAAAAGCAATGTGGTAATGACCAGATAATCTGTTTTTGTTATGTTGATTGAGGGATAAATATTGGCCCAGGACACTGGGGATAACTCACCAAATGGCCTACTCTTGCTGCTATTTCTTATATTCGTAAAGCAGTACAGGCACACAGAGCAAGGCCAAGGGTTCTCGGCCATTTGTCATCCATGTTGCACGAGATGGCATGAAGACAGGCTCACAAAATACAAAAATAATATCATTGCGTTCCAGAGCTGCAGGACCTGACTCCAGTAAAATGAGTTACACCCAAACCCGAGGGGTGATAATTAGCTCACCTCAAACTCGCGCTTGGACTTTAAAGGCAGCAGATAGACGGAGGAAGGGAAGAAATGAAGAATATGGAGATCCTGAGGAAAAGCGAGCTACGGATTGCTGCGTGCTGAGGGTAAATGCACCAATCCCACACTCCCAATGGGGAGCACGGGTTGAGGTTGGGGGTTACAGCACTGACTCTTTGACCTGTGCAGGTTAGGTGCTGACCAGTTGGGGTTGTACCTGTTTAACCCCCTCCCCTCCAACATCGACTCACACAATTATGTGAGACCGGGTCCTCAAATCTACCACCAAGCTCATGGTCTACAGGGCTGTAGTAATACCCGCCCACCTGTATGAATCAGAGGCATGGACGATGTACAGAAGACACCTCAAGTTGCTGGAGATATATCACCAATGATGTCGCCGCAAGATCCTGCAAATCCCCTGGGAGGACAGGCCCACCAACATCAGTGTCCTCGCCCAGGCTAACATCCCCAGCATTGAAGCACTGACCTCACTTGATCAGCTCCGCTGGGCAGGCCACATAGTTCGCATGCCAGACACGAGGCTCCCTAAGTAATTGCTCTATGCGGAGCTCCTTCACGGCAAACGAGCCAAAGGTGGGCAACGGTAACGTTACAAGGACACCCTCAAAGCCTCCCTGGTAAAGTGCAACATCACCACTGACACCTGGGAGTCCCTGGCCGAAGACTGCCCTAGGTGGAGAAAGTGCATCCGGGAGGGCGTTGAGCTCTTTGAATCTCAACGCCGCAAGCGTGAAGAAGTCAGGCGCAGGCAGCGGAAGGAGCGTGCGGCAAATCAGTCCCACCCGCCCCCCGCTTCCCCCGGCAAATGTCTGTCCCATCTGTGACAGGGTCTGTGGCTCTCGTGTTGGACTGTTCAGCCACCAAAGGACTCACTTTAGGAGTGAAAGCAAGTCTTCAGATTCAGAGGGACTTCCTATGATGATGATGATATGAGGGGCCTAGATAGGGTGGATAGGAAGGACCCATTTCCCTTGGCAGAGGGGTCAACAATCAGGGGACATAAAGTTAAAGTAATTGGTAGGAGGTTCAGAGGGGATTTGAGGTGAAATCTCTTCAGCCAAAGGATGGTGAGGGTCTGGAACTGACTCCTTGAAAGGGTGATAGAGGCAGAAACCCTCACCACATTTTAAAAGTACTTGGATGTGCATTTGAAGTGCCGTAACCTACAAGACTACGGACCAAGAGCTTCAAAGTGGTATTAGGCCGGATAGCTCTTTGTCGGCGCGTGGACATGATGGGCCGAAATGGCCTCCTTCCATGCTGTAAATTTCTATGATTCTATTCTATGAATAATAACCACTTGGGCAAGGCACTGGGTGGTGCCTCATGCTCGTGGAACCCTAGCCCTGAGAAGGAAGGGAGACAGGTAACGAGAAAAGAAATACATTATTTAAAAAGTATATCATCCCATTTAGTAGGCGTGGTGATACAGATTGTGTCTCGGTAGCATCTGTATGGTAATCCCACAAATCAGGGAACTATTTTTATACACTTACTGTCAGCACCAAAAGTGATCTTAGATGCAGGGTGTATCCTTTGAATGTCATGAAGTCAGAGAATTGGTTAATTGCATCAAAGCGATGTCGGTTATTGTGACTGATCAGTGTAAAGGATGTGGCCGATTTATTTTCTGGTTACATATCCCATTGGATAGGGAATTAAATGCAGCTCCCAATAACTTAGTGTTCATCACTCACAATGCGTGAGAAACATCTGAGAATGTTCAACCAATTTCCCTTAAGTATCAAGGATCAAAGGATAATCACACTTACTTTCAATTAGATTGCTTTCACGGGAATCAAAGTGATTTTTATGGTCTGTAGTGCATTTTCTTTCTAGTTAGATCAAGCCGGTTTGTATTACTTGCCAATGTAGGTTCGCAAGCACAAGGGTGATGGGTGAACAGGACTTGGTGTGAGTTAGGACACGGGCAGCAGAGTTTTGGATGACCTCAAGTTTACATAGGGTAGAATGTGGGAGGCCAGCCAGGAGTGCATTGGAATAGTCAAGTCTAGAGGTAACAAAGGCATGGCTGAGGGTTTCAAAAGCAGATGAGCTGAGGCAAGGACGGGGACGGGCGATGTTCAGGAGGTGGAAATAGGCGGTCTTAGTGATGGCTTGAATTTGTGGTCGGAAGCTCATCTCGGGTCAAAGCGGTGTAGTATGATAATGTAACCGCATATATCAACAAACACTAGAATAATAACTTTGGATCATTAGTGTTTACATTACATTAATCATTGATAATATGAACCCTACTGATCCAAAGTAGGGTATAATGTATAGACTGATGGTAAATGTATTGAACTGCCAGGACACACCTATGTTTCTATAACAGTTGTAACGTAAATAATATTAAATCATACCGTTCCTGCCTGGGGTAAACACTTCGGTGAGAAATTCGTTATAGCCAAGGAATGGGCGGTGTTTAGACTAAAAATGGTTAAGTAGCACCAGTTGAAAATCATCTAGACTGCACGCCAAATTCGTCCTCACTCCTCATTGAAATGATTGAAGTGATGATTCTCGTCTAAGAACCCCAAGCTCATGGAGTTACACTGAAGAGATGGAGCAATATCTTGTGTAGTCTAAACTCAAATAATGATTGCTCTGGGCTTTTTTCACTACTTAAAGAGGAGGTCCATTGATGCTGCAGCCCCTCATTCTCAGCATTGTTGGGTGTGCAGCTGCCTCAACAATTACAAGAAGGAGGACAAGGAGAAGGAGCACTTATTTACAAATCCTTATGGTAGATGGCCGTCCCAGGAAGCGAGCCCGGAGGTTTTCTGATAAAGCGTTGGTTTTAGTGGTGAAGAGAAGGCGGGCGGTCCTGTACCCACTAACTGGCAGGAAACCCTCGCCACAAGTCTGCCGCACTATGTGGACAGAGGTGGCACACCAGGTCACGGGCAGCACTGCGCTCCCCAGGACCCGAGCACAGTGCAGGAAGAAGTTTAATGAGTTCATGCGGGTGGTCAGGGTGAGCGAAGGCTTCAACAAATGCTGCGTACCATCTGTACCACAAGCCTCACAAACTATTCAACGCACCACACCCCCAGCGCTCACTCACCAACTATCTGTGCCTAGCAACACTCACAACCACATCTCATACCTTGCACATAATGACAGCTATTTAACGATGGCGGGCACAAGGGCCATTAGTTATTGGAATTCATGCCATATGCATGGCGTGTTTATGGATAAATTTATGAATTATGTTTGGAATATTTAGTGGTCTCTCATTTCAGCTTTGTGCCCAGGAGGACGCTGTAACATGGTGCGAGACAGAGATTGTATGATGGGGACGTGATGAGCTGCGGGGATCTGGGGGTTTCACTCACACGAATCAGAGTCTGATGAGCCAGTCACGGACATCCCATCCTGAAGGCCAATTGTCTCGCTGTCTCTCTGCCTCTGCCCTCCCTCCTGTTTCTTGTCCTCATCTGCCTCGTTGTCCTCCTGAGGTCATTCCGCAATCCGGCAGCCCTCAGGACCGCGAAGAATTGTTGTGAGTAGAAGCCTTTAACAAATAATGAGTGACTCCTGCACTTGAATCAATGCTCCCCGTCACTGAGTGAGGTGAGATTTTAATTTAATTTTTAAAGATTGTCACATTTCTCAGAAACGTCTCAAAGCACGTCAGATACAACGAGTTACTTTGAAATACGGACAAACCCGATAGCTATTTTGCATCTAGGAAGATCCCCAAATAGCATTGAGTCAAATGACCAGTTAATCACTTGGTGGTATTAGAGCGAGAGATATTGGTTATAGGACAGGTCAATAAAGCCCTTTTAAGTGGCAATTTTGATTAAAGATATAATTCAATGTTTTACAAGTACATTTACTAAATCAGTAAGTGGGAAAGGTAAATGTTTGCTATTTTCTGTAATTGTGTTCATTGAGCCAAACAACAACTTGTATTTATATAGCGCCTTTAACGTAGTGAAATGTCCCAAGGCGCATCACAGGATTATTAGGAGATAAAAAATTTGACACCGAGCCGCACAGGAGAAATTAGCATAGGTGACCAAAAGCTTGGTCAAAGAAGAAGTTTTAAGGAGTGCCTTGGAGGAGGAAAGAGGGATAGAGAGGTTTAGGCGGCAGGGAGTTCCAGAGCTTGGGGTCTGGGCAAAAGAAGGCACGACCACCAATGGTTGAGCGATTATAATCAGGGATGCTCAAGAGGGCAGAATTAGAGGAGCGCCGACATCTCGTGGGGTTGTGGGGCTGGAGGAGATGACAGAGATAAGGAGGGGCGAGGCCATGGAGGGATTTGAAAATAAGGATGAGAATTTTGAAACTGGGGTGTAGCTTAACCGGGAGCCAATGTAGGTCAGCGAGCACAGGGGTGATGAGTCATTCCAGTGCAAGGAATCAATGAGAGAGAAAGCACCACTGCCCTGTTTCAACGACAGAAATAGAAGACAGACAGACTTGGATTCACGACTATCGGACGTCTCAAAGCACTTTCCAGCCAATGAAGTACTTCTGTAGTGCAGTCACTGTTGTAATGTAGGAAACACGGCAGCCAATTTGCGCACAGCAAGCTCCCACAAACAGCAATGTGATAATGACCAGATAATCTGTTTTTGTTACATTGATTGAGGGATAAATATTGGCCAGGACACTGGAGATAACTTCCCCTGCTCTTCTTCGAAATAGTGCCACGGGATCTTTGATGTCCACCTGAGAGGGCAGACGGGGCCGTGGTTTAACATTTCATCCAAACGACAGCACCTCTGACAGTGCGGCGCTCCCTCAACATTGCACTGGAATGTCAGCCGAGATTTGTGTGCTCGAATCCCTGGAGTGGGACTTGAACCCACAACCTTTCTGACTCAGGAGGCGAGGGTGCTACCCACTGAGCCATAGCTGACACAAATAGGTGGATCGAAAGAGCAAAACCTTTCACCCTGTGGTTTTCTACCAGCAGGTTGTTATGGTTTAATGTGGTGCTCCACCTGCTGTGAAAATGACAAGTTCTGGGAATTGTACGAGAAATTGCTCAAATCAGCGACTGCCACCACCAGCAGCTCTGAATTCAATCCTCGTGTGTTAGTGGTGATTAACCTGCAGCCACGGTGCTAATGAGAAAACACAGAAAGAAATACATTGCAGGACACAAAACACTTCAGCTGCTTCCCAGATAATTTCACAGCTCATCTGAGACACACCGCAGACATGTGACACGACATTAAAATAAAAATAACAGGGCCATATTTTCTGGAAGCACTGTCACATCAGTTTGCATGAGAACTCGCCCAGTGCTATGTTTTTGCTGATCTAATTTCATAAGATGAAAAACCTACTGCCGTCTTTTGGTATTTTAAACACAACTAGACTCGGAATTCAAGCACTTCCAACGCGTGCAACACAAGTCGTCACTGATAGTCTATATTGCAAAAATGATCGAGGCAATGGGGAAGGTGCAAAAAAGATTTACAAGGATGATACCAGAACTGATAACTATCAGGGAAGACTGAATAGGCTGGGGCTCTTCTCTCTAGAAAAACAAAAGCTGAGGGGTGACTTCGTCGGAGAGACTTAGGGATGTTTCCACTTGCGGGGCACTCCAAAACTAGGGGCCGTAAATATGATAGGCACTAATAAATCCAATCGGGAATTCAGGAGAAATGCCTTTACATAAGAAAAACATAAGAACATAACCCAGAGGGTGGTGAGAATGTGGATCGTGCTACCACATTGAGTGGTTGAGCCGAGTATTGTAGATGCCTTTAAGGGGAAGCGAGATAAACACAGGAGGGAGAAAGCAATAGGAGGATATGCAGAATCGGGTGAGATAGAGCAGGGTGGGAGGAGGCTCATGTGGAGCATAAACACCGGCCAAATGGCTTGTTTCTGTGCTAAAAACCCTATGTAATTCTCTGATACGCCACGAAACCTAGCAATTATTTTCCCATTGGGATACAAGCTCTATCCAATCTCGACTGTCAGGAAACTGCCTTTGTGGATAGTAATCCTGGCTGCATCTTGAGCTCCCATCCAAAGCACTGTGCGTAGGGCACAACTTGCTTTGCACTGACTAGTTATCAGTTCTGCTCCTAACTGAGGGAAACTGCATACCAGATATATCTGCTAGTGGATTAACAGGTGGAGCTACAAAAAGCTAAGGACAACTTTCCTGGTGGTACCATAAGCACTAAAACGACTTGCATTTATATAGCGCCTTTCATCACCACCACTGGACGTCTCAAAACGTTTTACAGCCAATGAAGTACTTTTGGAGTGTAGTCACTGTTGTAATGTGGGAATCGCGGCAGCCAATTTGCGCACAGCAAGCTTCCACAAACAGCAATGTGATAATGACCAGAGAATCTGTTTTTGTCATGTTGATTGAGGGATAAATATTGGCCAGGACACCGGGGATAAATCCCCTGCTCTTCTTCAAAATAGTATCATGGGGACGACCCTTTGTCAGAACTGGAGAGTATTCGAAAAGAGCACATTCAGCTGTGCGGGGTGGGAGGGAAAGGTTCCTGGCCGAAGAAGTGGGCATAGAAAAGAGACAAACGGAAATCCTACAATAAGAGATATTAGGATAAGTGACCTAAAGCTTGTTCAAAGAGGGAGATTTTAAGACTGTGTAAAAGCAGTAACACTAAGTAATGGGTGACTTCACTCAATCAGTCAATCAGTATGAACTGGGAACAGATTCCGAATTGGTGAAATTTGGTACAAGATTGTCTTTTGTGCCAAGGACTCAGTTAGAAGTAACTCGCATTTAGACCAGGATGCAGACATGTAATGAAGTTAATCGCCACAATACACAAAAAGGTGGAACCTCAAGGACACGTGGCCACAGTAGGATTAAATGTAAGATTATCTACCAATCAGCACTGGTGTAGGGGTCAGGACAAAAATACATTAAAAAGGCAACAATGGAATGAGGAAGAAACCCAAAATAAATTTACTGTAAAACAATGTTGAAATATATTGCCACTGAGGAAATTGCAACACTTGTAAAACTATGATTTTGAGTGTGCATAGTAAGTATCCAGCTAAGCTGGAAGAATTGTAATTGAAATAAGGAGCCTCCAAAATAGATAGAATGGGCAATTAAAGCTGTAATAAAATTGAAAATCAATCAGTACAAAGTCTATGGGGAAAAGGAGGGGTTAGAGGAATTTGCTAAAAACAGATTAAAGGACTGGTGATGAGGGTGAAAAAGTGCTGAATGGAAATATACCTGGGCCAGTGCTTGGAGGCCTATTTCTAGTCTTCATCCATGGCCGAGATACCAAAACCGAATTGTAAACTGGCGAAATTTATTGACATTGGAAAAATAAGGTGAGCCAAGAGAGACAGAACATGCAGCAAAGGATTCGAAAGAGATTTACCATCGATCAGCTAAACTAGTGGGCAGACACATGGCAAAAGAAATTTAGAATTACTAAATGTAAAGCACTACAGAGAGGTTGAAAATATGAGAGGTATAAATATATAATGAAACTGAGCGAACATGAAAAGGAGGAATTGTAAGATTCATCACTTTCAACATGACGCAGGTTAATAAGACCATAAAAAAGCAAACCAAGCACTGGGGTTTATTTCTAGAGGGATAGAATTGAAAAATAGAGAAGTTATGCTAAGCTTGTATCAAACCTAGGTTAGACCACACTTAGTACTTCGTACAGTTCTGGTCACCACATTATAGAGGCACTGGAGACGGTGTAAAAAAGATTTATAAGGATGATACCAGAAATGTGACGTTATACCTATCAGGAATGGATGGACAGGTTGGGTCTCTTTTCTCTTTAAAATAAAGGTCTTTAAAATTATGAAAAGTTTTGATAGAGTAGGCACAGAGAGAGTGTTTCCACTTGTGGGGAAGAGCAAAACTAGAGGCCATCAATACAAGATAGCCACCAATAAATCAAAAAGGGAATTCAGAAGAAACTTCTTTACCCAGAGAGTGGTGAGAATGTGGAACTCGCTACCACAGGGAGTGGTTAAAGTGAATAGTATAGATGCATTTAATGGGAAGTTAGACAAGCATATGGGGGAAAAGGGAATAGATTTAGATGAGGAAAGATAGGAGGAGGCTCGAGTGGAGTATAAACACTGGCATGGACTGGTTGGGCCGAATGGCCTGTTTCTGTTCTGTATATCCGATGTAATACTATATGAAACATTGAAAAAGCTAATGCTAGAATATATTGCCTGAATGATAAAGAAGAGAGAAAGTGTGCATTTATATAGCACCACGTCACATCCTCAGGATCCTCAGCCCAAAGCACTTTGCAGTCAATGAGTTACTTTGAAGTGCAGTCACTGTTGTTATGTAGGTAAATGCAGCAGCTAATTAGAGCACAACAAGGTTTTACAAGCAGCAAATGAATGTTTAGATAATCTATTGAATCAACAGAATATAAGCCTGCAGAAATTAAGCGAATGGGCTAAGGTTTGGCAGATGGAATATAATGTCGGAAAGTGTGAGGTCATCCACCTTGGGAAAAAAAACAAAAAAAGGAATACTATTTGAATGGGGAGAAATTACAACATGCTGCGGTGCAGAGGGACCTGGGGGTCCTTGTGCATGAATCCCAAAAAGTTAGTTTGCAGGTGCAGCAGGTAATCAGGAAGGCGAATGGCATGTTGGCCTTCATTGCGAGAGGGATGGAGTACAAAAGCAGGGAGGTCCTTCTGCAACTGTATAGGGTATTGGTGAGGCCGCACCTGGAGTACTGCGTGCAGTTTTGGTCGCCTTACTTAAGGAAGGATATACTGGCTTTGGAGGGGGTACAGAGACGATTCACGAGGCTGATTCCGGAGATGAGGGGGTTACCTTATGATGATAGATTGAGTAGACTGGGTCTTTACTCGTTGGAGTTCAGAAGGATGAGGGGTGATCTTATAGAAACATTTAAAATCATGAAAGGGATAGACAAGATAGAGGCAGAGAGGTTGTTTCCACTGGTTGGGGAGACTAGAACTAGGGGGCACAGCCTCAAAATACGGGGGAGCCAATTTAAAACCGAGTTGAGAAGGAATTTCTTCTCCCAGAGGGTTGTGAATCTGTGGAATTCTCTGCCCAAGGAAGCAGTTGAGGCTAGCTCATTGAATGTATTCAAGTCACAGATAGATAGATTTTTAACTAACAAGGGAATTAAGGGTTATGGGGAGCGGGCGGGTAAGTGGAGCTGAGTCCACGGCCAGATCAGCCATGATCTTGTTGAATGGTGTAGCAGGCTCGAGGGGCTAGATGGCCTACTCCTATTCCTAATTCTTATGTTCTTATGCTAAGGTTTTACAATGCACTGGTTAGGCCATATGTTGATCACCGTGTTCAGTTTTGGTCACTGCACCACAAAAGCAGTAGACGTGGATCAGAAAATACACAAAAAACGGCAACAACACTGCTCCCAAGTGTTAAGGATATGCGCTAAGTGGAAAGATTTGAGAAGCTACAGTCTAGAAATAAAGATACACAAAATAATAAATGGGATATGCAAGTTAAAGCCAGATTATTACTTCAAAATATGGCAAAAATGCAAGGCCAGAGGCAGACATGGAAATCAGTGAGAAGTCAATCTAGAACAGATATCAGAAAAAAAACTTCTTTACTCAATTATAAATAATTGAATTAACCTCCCAAGAAAGTTAATGGAGGCAAAAACATTGGGTTTTATTCAAAATACAATAAGATGCCATGATGAACGATGGGTAAGCTTGAATGGCCTTTTCTCATCCCAAATTTTTCTCATATCCAACAACTCCCTGGAGGGTTACGGACCAAGAGCTGGAAAGTGGGATTAGGCTAGATAGTTCTTTGTCGGCCGGCACGGACACGATAGGCCGAAATGGCCTCCTTCCATGCTGTAAATTTCTATGATTCTAAATTTCTCTGATCTAACTCCCAGATTACGTAGCCGTCTGCATGACTCTTACAGAAACATTGGTTTGATATAGCTTCCTGTTCAGCCCAGGATCTGACCAGGAAACCCCAAGGACCCAAGGCTTATTGCCAAAATGCAGTAGAAGTGTAGGATTCCTCTTGTCAGATGCCTCTCCAACATCAATGTATGTGCATTTCCTTTCCTATTGGTTGTCTGTGACCATGTAGTCCATGTTGGCTAGTGCAGGTACGATGGTAAGTACTGCAGGGAATCGAATACGGCCAGGGTGATCTCCTGGACTAGTTTCGATCGCCTGGATGGGTCGGAGAGGAATTTTCCCAGATTTTTTTCCCCCTAATTGGCCTGAGTTTTTATCTGGTATTTGCCTCTCCCAGGAGATCACATGGCTCCGGTTAGGGTGGAATGTAGAATGTTTCAGTGTAAGGGGTGTTGCAGTTGTGTGGGGTAGACTGGTTGGGATGAGTGCTCTTTATCTTTCCACCATTGTTCATTGATTTATATGTAACCTTCAGAGCTGTTGACCATGGACCGTGCGGTTCTTTGTCGGCTGGTGCAGACACGATGGGCTGAAATGGCCTCCTTCTGCGCTGTAAATTTCTATGTTTCTTTCTATGTTTCTATGTCCACTTCGCACCAAAAACTAAAACCAAACAGAAGTTTACTTCCATTTGGTCTTGCACTAACTTGCATTCTTGCCATTATCTTTGCACCTAACTACCAGCATTCCTACTTCAAGCACCATTCTGGTATAGGGCCTACCTATACTTGAATTAACAGCCTCTGCTGTACATTACAATAAAAAAGAAAATCAAGAAAAATTAAAATGACAATTTAAAGCAGAATTGCTACATAGGTACAGTAAAGTCTGGTCTGGTCACTCACCAGATTCACAAAGCTTGGGTTGTATGCTTCTATGCAACGGTTCGGAAAATGAGATTAACATTTAGCCAAATTAAACAAAATGTACAAATTTCATACCAATCATCATATTGATCTACTGTTTGCACAACTGGACTCTAAATCTGTGCGGAAAACAATGTTAGACAATGAAAGTTAATTGGTTGTTTAGCAGGAGATTACACACCTGATTTAAGAGAACGCAATTTCTCCTTCTCAGTTGCCATGGCACGCGCTGGTTTAATTGAGCATCTACTGTATCAGAAGATCTATTATTTTTTTGAAAATGTGCTGAAATGGGTCTTGAGAGAGTTAGGTCATAAAACAAAAAGCCACTGCGATAAACTTCTTTACCTAAAGAGTGGTTGGAATGTGGAACTTGCTACAACATGGAGTGGTAGAGGCCAATAAAAGCAGAGAAGTCCTGCTACAACTGTACAGGGTATTGGTGAGGCCACACCTGGAGTACTGCGGACAGTTTTGGTCTCCGTATTTAAGGAGGGATATACTTGCATTGGAGGCTGTTCAGAGAAGGTTCACTAGGCTGATTCCGGAGATGAGGGGGTTGACTTATGAGGATAGGTTGAGTAGGTTGGGCCTATACACATTGGAATTCAGAAGAATGAGAGGTGATCTTATTGAAACTTATAAGATAGTGAGGGGGCTTGACAAGGTGGATGCAGAGAGGATATTTCCACATAGGGGAAACTAAAACTAGAGGACATAGAATAAGGGGCCACCCATTTAAAACTGAGATGAGGAAACTTCTCCGAGGGTTGTAAATCTATGGAATTCTCTGCTCCAGAGAGCTGAGGAGGCTGGGTCATTGAATATATTTAAGGCAGAGATAGACAGATTTTTGAGCGATAAGGGAGTAAAGGATTATGGGTAGCGGGCAGGGAAGTGGAGTTGAGTCCATGATCAGATCAGCCATGATCTTATTGATCGTTTTAAGGAGTGTCTTGAAAGAGGAAAGAGAGGTAGAGAGGCGGAGAGGTTTAGGCAGGGAGTTCCAGAGCTTGGGGCATAGGGAACAGAAAGCACAGCCACCAATGGTTGAGCGAATATAATCAGGGGTGCATAGGAGGGCAGAATTAGAGGAGCACAGACATCTCGGGGGGTTGTGGGGCTGGAGTTAGGGTTAAGGGGAGGTTACAGAGTTAGGGAGGGACGAGGCCATGGAGGGATTTGAAAATAAGTCTGAATTTGAAATTGAGTCTGATAAATAGTCCTAAAGCACAGCACGCAGGCAGCGTGAAACTGGGTCAGATAGCAACATGCAACAGAAAGATGCAAGGCTGCACGCAGGGAAAGTTCAAGTGGGAATCAAAATGCCAGCGAAGTTTCTGTTGCAAGCCCAATACTGTGTAGGTGTCTCTTCAAGTAGATTTGCAACACCACAGGATTCACCCGTTGCTCAGTTTCTTAACATTCTTCCTGGATTCTTTCCCATATATGCTCTGGAAGCTCCTATTGCTTGATTTTAAATCACACTTTGTTGTAGTGATCAATTGCTATAATGATGATTAAAATCAGCTTTTCAAACAGCAAAATACCACATGTTATACTATGATGATAGGTTATGTTGCCAAAACCACAAGCCATCTGATGCGCGGGTCGCGTCTGCTGTACTGTGTACAGTTCGGGTCAGTGTGATACAAGTGGGTCATTCAAGTCCCTTAGACAGTGCAGAGCCACAGTGTCTGAGGGGGGTGATCTTGATAAGGAACATCTTGATAAGCTCGGGCTCTTCAGTTTTAACAGGGAGTGACTGTTATAGTAATGGAGTGTAACCCACCACTGTCTCCCTTGGCACATGATTGTACGTCAAGTGCATGTTCTAAATCAGATGTGCTTGTTTGAGTTCAGTAATGCATTCGATTATCACCTTGATATTTACACCCCACAAAAGAAAGACATCCCTCTCCAGTCCGGGATTTTCTAATCCAGAAAAATCCGTAGTTCGGCATTAGTTGGGCCTGAGGGAGAGGAGGGTTTATAAAAAAAAGTTTTGATTGTCTAAAGCGGCTGTCAATAGTGAGTGTGTTCGGTAATCAGCAGAGGGATCCGCCCACAGGCTGCCAGCACGCGTACACACACACGTACACAGGAGCCCGCGCACAAACTAATGTACTCGTGAGGTAAAGTGATGTTGTTGTTTTTACAGCGAGCTACCCGCCGTTAATATGCCCATGTCTGTCTGAAATGCACGCATCGCCCCGTCACTTACACATCCGTGCAAACTAGCTTCGGCTGTGACCTCCCATGGTTTGGAAAATTCTCTGTTCCGGCACTGGTCAGGTCCCAAGGATGCCGGACCAGAGAAGTCCAACTGTATTTATATTGCGCCTTTCACGACCACCAGACGTCTCAAACGCTTTACGGCCAATTAAGTACTTTTGGAGTTGTTGTAATGTTGTAATGTTGTAATGTAGGAAATGCAGCAGCCAATTTGTGCACAGCAAGCTCCCACAAACACCAATGTGATAATGACAAGATAATCTGTTTTTGTGATGTTGATAAGGGATAAATATTGAACAGGACACCGGGGATCACTCCCCTGTTCTTCTTCGAAATAGTGCCGCGGGATCTTTTACATCCACCTGAGAGCAGATGGAGCCTCAGTTTAACATCTCATCCGAAAGATGGCACCTCCCACAGTGCAGCACTCCCTCAGCACTGCACTGGGAGTGTCAGCCTGGATTTATGTGCTCAAGTCCCTGGAGTGGGACTTGAACCTGTTGTGTATCTGTAAAGCATGCACTCCCATGTTCCGCCACCAGGGAGCACATCCCCTGAAGTCCCAAGGGATCCCGGCATCTAAGGCCTGTTCCTCACTCTGGAGTGTCTTGATAAAGACTGAGGTCACTGTTACTTTAACCTCCTTGTGTGCAGTCTCATCTGTGTTAGGAACACAATAGAACCCACAACCCCATGAACTGCAAGTCTTTTAATATACCCCTTCTTAATAAATATACACACACCTTTAGTTTGTAGTCTGTTGTTAGAAACAATTACATCAAAAGACCAAGCCAAACTATATTTAAATTGTTCCCTGTAAATCAGAAACGGCAGCCTTGAACAGGTTGCCTGCTATCTCGTCATGCTCCAGCCCTTTGATTAGAATTTAGAGTAATTGAGAAGGGGAAGGCCATGCAAGTCCTGATTTGCGTGAATTTGATTGCATGTTAGTCAAGGGAGAATGTTTAAAATAAACTCTGCGCAAGCAACAACAACTTATATTTATATAGCGCCTTGAATGTAGTGAAACATCCAAGGCGCTTCACAGGAGTATTATGAGATTATAAAAATTTGACACCGAGCCACATAATTAGATATTAGCGCAGGTGACCAAGAGCTTGGTTAAAGAGGTATGTTTTAAGGAGCGTTTTGAAGGAGGAAAGAGAGGTAGAGAGGTAGAGAGGTTTAGGCAGGGAGTTCCAGAGCTTGGGGCCTAGGCAACAGAAGGCACGGCCACCAATGGTTGAGCGATTATAATCAGGGATGCTCAGGAGGGCAGAATTAGAGGAGCGCAGACATCTCGGGGGGTTGTGGGGCTGGAGGAGATTGCAGAGATAGGGAGGGGCGAGGCCATGGAGGGATTTGAAAATAAGGATTAGAATTCTGAAATCGAGGCGTTGCTTAACCGGAAACCAATGTAGGTCAGTGAGCACAAGGTGTGATGGGTAAGCGGGACTTGGTGCGAGTTAGGACACGGGCAGTTGAGTTTTGGATCACCTCTAGTTTATGTAGGGTAAAATGTGGGAGGCCAGCCAGGAGTACGTTGGAATAATCAAGTCTGGAGGTAACAAGGGCACGGATGAGGGCTTCAGCAGCAGATGTGCTGGTGAAAGGCAATGAAAATAATCCCACTCAAAGCAAATGTTATGCCACTGACACACATCAGTGAGATGAAAGGGCGCAGATTGACACTTCTGAGTGTTGAATGTTTTTTGGAACGTGCACATTTTGTTAACTTCCAAAACTGATTTTTCTGCAGAGGTCTGTAAGAAACACAATGGGTTAGAGAAGGTAAACCGAAAACAGTATTGTCGGATGTAACAGTGCAGCAGGACAAGAGGGCTCAGGTTCAGTGCCATGCAGGGCAAATTTAGGACAAATATCAGAAAGTACTTCTTTACACACAAAGCGGGAGTAATAGCTAGAACCAGGAAGGGTGGTTGCGATCAGGTCACTTAAGAAACAGCTAGATGCTGCAATGAGAGTGTGGTATGTTTGGTATTCTGGGAGGATGATATTAAATAGGCTGAAGTCACTCTTTCATCTAAACCTATTTTGTGACCTTATGATTGTGATAGATGTAATGTATTTGCTTCATGGGTTCTTTGCTTAAGAATTCATAGCAACACCTGCCTCATCGTGGATCCCCTGAACCCAACTGGCTGGGGTTTTATTGATTCTTGTGAACATCACGTGACTGTCTAACCCACGGTAGAAACTTTAAATGAAGTGCCCCCTTTTGGCACTAGAACCCACAAATTAACAATTTAAAACTGTAACAAAAACCCTTAATCAAATTCTAATTTGATTGCTGGGGATGATGATGCACTCCAGTCCCTCTGGTGCCCACCTCTTGCAGAAGGCCGCGTTAATAGCTCTACAACTATTTTGTTGTCAACAATAAAAAATCATTAAATCAAAGTCATGCCCCCTGATTAAAGGGGCGGGGGGAGGGAGACACTTCAAACATGTGCCCCCTTGTTTTTTGTTTTCTGTTTTTTTTTTGAGGGCACTAAAAACACAAATTATACAAGTGCCCCCTGGCTAAAAGGGAGGGGGGCGGGGGGACTAAAACTGGCACAATAAACAAATTAAACTTTAGACAAAACATCAAATTAAAATTTGGTTGCCGGGGGTGATAATGCACTCCAGTCCCTCCGGACCTGTGAGCATACTCACAGGTGCATACATTACAATAGTTTCTCATGATCGGTGCAGGTTGGCTGCGTTAATCACTTTAGTTGGCAGTTCCCGCAACTGCCTCATTGTTAATCTACACTATCTATCTCACATAATGTCATCACTAATTAGTTAACAGTAAAGGATACGGAGGCTGATTCAATGCAGCTGCTCAGCACAGACTGACATTTTAAGAAGCATCTCAACCTAACCTCACCGATACATGGCTCAGAATGCTACTGCTACATAAAGAGTGTCAACGCACTTATTCTTTTCCATCCATTGCTCCCAAACCAGTACACAATGGCAAATGTTATCTTCCGATCTAATCATTCTATTACTGTGATCATTTTGGCTATTGGCCGAATCAATCACAATAACCAGATTCATCTAGAATAATGATGACTTCAATCAACCCAACGTAAACTGTGAATTTCTAAGTCAACTTGAGGCAATAGAATCGCAACTGCAATACTAATTGTCTTTTAAAAACCCATGCGTCAAGGACAGCATTTAAATTAGGGTTCCAGATATTGACACCACAAGTTCCGGCCAGAATGGAACTGATTGGGTAATTCCCCTGTCAGTCACGTCTGGAAAATCCATTGCTGTGAGTGACTGGGATTGATTTTCTGCATATGATTTGTAATATATAACAGCCTCCACTCACTGCACTTTGCTGGAAAAATAATCCTGCTTTTATCGGGAGACGGTGTTATAGTTTCGGTCATGAGTTCTGATCGCTGATAATTAGCCTGTTTGCTGTAGTGCACTGTTTAAATAAACTCTGTTTGCTGAGCAAATACTCTGCTGAGCAAATAGACTCAGTTTGCTGAGTAAATAGACTCTGTTTGCTGAGTAAGTCGACTAAGTGCTGCGGGTCCTGCCATAAGTCCCACCCTGCCTCCAACTCATTGGCCGACACACAGTGGTCTCAATACTCACTTTGATAAATTAGTTGTAATTTGCATTTAGACATGGCGGAAGGCTTGCTAAGAGAACATGGTTGCAACGTTCCAACTTAATAGTGGCCAGAGCAAGTCTTGCCCTTGGTGCTTACAAGTAATTTGGGTAACATCCAAAATATAGGAGATAAGGAAACCGCCAAGGGCTGGTGACTGCGATATAATTACATGTAAATGATCTATCAAACAGTGAGAACCAGAACAAAAAACAAATGTTTACATAGTATGCCCAGGACCTAGAGGATTTTGGGTTGCCGATGGTATATTTCCTCGGAGGGTGAAGGAGACTCAAGAGGTGGTTTGTGGGGGGCAGTGGATATCTACACAAAGTGATCGCTGCACGCTGGTGAGGTTCAGTAGGACAACCATAATATGTACAGTTAAAACCGACAAATCTGACCAAGGCAACAACTAAGCCACAGCATAACATCAGTAACAGGTAAAATAATGGGATCTATTTCCAAGGTGTGGGCTAGAGTAGTAATAGTTTCATAAGAATCAGTCAGCATGGATTGACGAGTGGAACTAACAACCTTCCTGGTGTCTTTGAGGACTTACAGGCCCACTTATTAAGATTTTCGGAAAGCTTTTGATGGGCTTCTTTGGCTTAGTAAAGGATGAACTATTAGTCAAATCTCCCAGATGATCAGGGGGCTTTGGCACCCAGTGTCAGCACCAAGTTCTCCAAGGTCAAGTACTATGAGGATTAGATGGGGATTAGATGCAGAGTTAAGCTCCATCTACTCGGCCCCATAAATGTCGCCTTAATCCTTTCTGGGTCTATCCCACATCACACGCTAACCCAGCTTTATGGCCTTTCTGAGTGAGGCCATCCATTTTGAGCTGACTGTTTCATGCGACGAAGCTGTGCCAAGTAGAAAATGGGTTGAGAGCACCAAAATTTACCACATTTAACTTGGGTCCCATGGGCCGAAAGAGCAAAAGGAGACTTTAACCCATGTAGTAGAGGCTGGATTCAAAGCCAGATCACAGAAGTGAAAGGACAGTGTGCTCACTCACTGCACCACCCTGCCCCATAAATAGACCTTTTACGTCCACAGAAGTTTTGATATTAGTGCAATATTTAACAATAGTCTTCTCTTTTTGGGTAGTCCAATCCTAAACACTCTCACTTCGGAATGAAAGGATTGTCATATGAAGAAAGGTTGAGCAGATTGGGCCTATACTTGCTGGAGTTTAGAAGAATGAGAGGTGATCTTATTGAAACATATAAGATTCTGAGGGGGTTTGATAGGGTAGATGCAGAGAGGAGGTTTCCCCTTATAGGGGAATCTAGAACTAGGGGCATAGTTTCAGATTAAGGGGTTGCCCATTTAAAACAGAAATGAGGAGGAATTTCTTCTCTCAGAGGGTCGTAAGTCAATGGCATTCTCTGCCCCAGAGAGCTGTGGAGGCTGGGTCATTGAATATATTTAAGGTGGAGATAGACAGATTTTTGAATGATAAGGGAGTCGAGGGTTATGGGGAGCAGGCGGGGAAGGGGAGCTGAGGCCAAGATCAGATCAGCCATGATCTATTGAATGGCGGGGGCCGAATGGCCGAAATGCTCCTACTTCTCATGTTTCGATTTCACGTACAAAGTAGCTTTCAGGAAATGAGAAGCTTTGACTCTGTGGAGATTATAAACCAGATAGAATCATACCTTCATGCAGTGGCCGCTGCACGCTGGTGAGGTTCAGTAGGGCTGGAAGTGGACAACCATAATATGTATACTTAAAACCAACAAATCTGACCAAGGCAGCAACTAACCCAGGCTCTCTGGAACAGCTCTCCAATTAGTCCCACCCACTGGCTCTTTCCCCCTAGCCCTGTAAAGTTTTCCTTTTTATGTAGCGATCCAATTTCCCTTTGAAAGTTACGACTGAAATTGCTTCCATCGCTCTTTCAGACAGTGCATTCCAGATCACAGCCAATCGCTGGAGAAGTTTTATTAACCGTCTACATTTTTTAAAATTCATTCATGGGACGTGGGCGTTGCTGGCAAGGCCGGCATTTATTGTCTATCCCTAATTGCCCTCGAGGAGGTGGTGCGGACCTTCTTGAACCGCTGCAGTCCGTGTGGTGAAGGTGCTCCCACAGTGCTGGCTTTGTTGTAGCGAATCGTTGCAATGGAGCAGCTTGCTGGGCCATTTCAGAGGGCAGTTAATATTGCTGTGGGTCTGGAGTCACCTATAGGCCAGACCGGGTAAGGACGGCAGAGTTCCTTCCCTAAAGGACATTAGGTGAACCAGATGGGTTTTTTTTTTAAATCACAATCCGATAGTTTCATGGTCACCATTACTGATACTTGCATTTTTATTCCAGATTTACTTATTAACTGAGTTTAAATTTCCCAGCTGCCGTTTGAACTCACGTCTTTGGATTATTACTCCAGGTCCATCTCTGTATTACTAGTCCAGTTACATAACCGCTATGCGAGAGGGATGGAGTACAAAAGCAGGGAGGTCCTGCTGCAACTGTATAGGGTATTGATAAGGCCGCACCTGGAGTACTGCGTGCAGTTTTGGTCACCTTACTTAAGGAAGGATATACTAGCTTTGGAGGGGGTACAGAGACGATTCACTAGGCTGATTCCGGAGATGAGGGGGTTACCTTATGATGATAGATTGAGTAGACTGGGTCTTTACTCATTGAAGTTCAGAAGGATGAGGGGTGATCTTATAGAAACATTTAAAATCATGAAAGGGATAGACAAGATAGAGGCAGAGAGGTTGTTTCCACTGGTAGGGGAGACTAGAACTAGGGGGCACAGCCTCAAAATACGGGGGAGCCAATTTAAAACCGAGTTGAGAAGGAATTTCTTCTCCCAGAGGGTTGTGAATCTGTGGAATTCTCTGCCCAAGGAAGCAGTTGAGGCTAGCTCATTGAATGTATTCAAGTCACAGATAGATAGATTTTTAAGCAATAAGGGAATTAAGGGTTACGGGGAGCGGGCGGGTAAGTGGAGCTGAGTCCACGGCCAGATCAGCCATGATCTTACTGAATGGCGGAGCAGGCTCGAGGGGCTAGATGGCCTACTCCTGTTCCTAATTCTTATGTTCTTATTATGCCACCGTACCCCAACTGTTATGGATCATTAAAGTAGTGCTCTGGACTTTTGGCAAGGTGGTGCAGTGTCTTGGTGCACTGACTCCCGAAGTTGATCAGTGTGTCTCTCGGGCCGAGGCTGGGAGCACGGCTTCGATTTAACCCTCAGTTGTCAGGGGTGCACGGGAACGCGGAGATCGGAACGGGCAGATAGCTTAAAGGAAAAAGGATGCAGTGGCACTCTGACACGTGGCACCGAGACCTCACGGTCCCATCTCGGGGGAGTTTCATCGGTGGGGGAGATTAGCTGCTTTTGCACAGGACAAGAGAAAGTAAATCAGCTTCAACGTTCCTCTTGGTTGCCATGTCAGGGACAAGATTGACAGAGGCAGGGGGAACAGGCTGCCTCCCTCCCTTTTTGGCTCATAAATGGCCTGCTTCACAGCAGAAAGTTAAAAAGCGTGAAAGATAAATTTACCAATGTGTGGCGGAGATAGGAAGGAAAGGAACTTGCGCATCACTTAAAAGTGAGATCTTTGCACTCCTTTATAACCAGAGTCCTCCTGCCAAGTGTACCGACTGAGGGGTTGGAGAAATGTACTGTTAGTCGACTCCTTCTGTACACTATTTTAACAAACTATCGGCCTGTTTAAGATAAGTGGGGCGGATTAAATTTCAGATGCTCGTGTCAGTATGTTATTATCTTAATAACAAGATTTCTCCCCGGTCGTCTCTTATCCCAGTGCTGATTTTCATGATGAAACGCCAGGGTTGATCAAATGACTGGACTCTCTCAGCACCGAGCATTGCTCGCAGGGACCATTGTTCCTGAAATCCAGGGCCCCGACCCCCCGATACTCTGTCCATTTAAATCAATAGATGGAAAATCAGGGACTGTGGGCCCACAACTCAAAACCTGCAGGGAAAGTCAGTAATGAAGCATTCACTGCAGCCTGGAAGCATTCGATGTATTGCCTGATCCTTTCTCCCCTTATTTTACATGGAATTGCATGGAATTTCCAGCACAGAAACAGGCCATTTGGTCCAACTGGTCCATGCTGATGTTTATGCTCCACACGAGCCTCCTCCCACACCACCTCACCGAACCCTATCAGCATAGCCTTCTATTTCTTTCCTCCTCGTGTACTTATCTCACTTCCCTTTAAAAGGCATTTCTGCTATTTGTCTCAACCACTCCCTGTGGCTGCAGGTTCCACATTCTCATCACTCTCTGGGCAAAGAAGTTTCTCCCGAATTCCCTGTTGGATTTATTAGTGACTATCCTATAATTATGTCCCCTAATTTTGAACTCCCCCACAAGTGGAAACATCTTCTCTATCATTTCAATCCTTATTGTTCTTCTCTTGTCTGATAACATCTTGCAGTACTACACACACTCATCATCTAAAAGCCTAACCTTGGAGTCTTACAGCTAATCGTGTGGCTGCATTCACTGACAGGCAGGTTTGTTTTGCTGAACTGGGAGCTCGGTACTCTGTACAATGGAAACCAAGTTATTCAAACCTATAATGACTGCAATACTAATTAAAATTCCCTTTTTGAAAGACTGCAGTGATGTTCCTAACCTGAATATTAAAAGGCGCTGTTTAATTATAAAAATGCAGTCGATGATAAATGCACGATTCGCTTAACTTAGAAACGTAACCTACCTGACTTGCTTTGTTCCCAGCGTCAGCTGTGGCTCAGTAGGTAGCACACACACTTCTGAGCCAGAAGGTTGTGGGTTGAAGTCCCACTCCAGGAACTTGAGCACAAAAATCTAGGCTGACACTCCAGGGTAGTGCTGAGGGAGTGCTGCACTGTCAGAGGTGCTCACATTCAGATTATTTGCCAGTAAATAACAATACAATTTTCATTGGATCGTGATTTTTTAAAAATAAAACAAAAGCTAACAATAGAAACAAGATAGATGTTAGGGGATAATATACATTCTAGACAGTGCTGAGGAATAACTGGAGATATGCGGAGTGACTAAAGAAGCAGGGATTCTTCCCCGGAGCAGAGAAGGTCAAGGGGAGAATTAATAATGGTGTTCAAAATTATCAGGGATTTTGATAAAGTAGATAGGGAGAAACTGTTTCCACTTTCAGGAAGGTTGGTAATCAGAGGACACGGATTTAACATAATTAGCAAAAATTCCCAAATTAGGAGACTTTTTGTTTTAAACACAGCGAGTTGTGATCTGGAATGCATTGCCTGAAAGGTTGGTGGAAGCAGATTCAATAGTAACTTTCAAACAGGAATTGGATATATACTTGAAACGGAAAATTTACAGGGCTGTGGGCAAAGAGCAGGGGCCTGGGACTAATTGGGTCGCTCTTTGAAAGAGCCGGCACAGACACGATGGGCCGAATGGTCTCCTTCTGTGCTGTACAATTCTATGACGTTGTGCTGTTTGGTTGACGAAAGGATGTGCGATGAAAGTGATAACTGGCACAGCTGAATGCTACTGAGACTGGGAGCAGTTGACTGAAACCAGGCTGATGAACATCACTGGCTTGTGACAGTTCAACTTTTGACAGTGTCAGCTGTGGCTCAATGGGTAGCACACTTTCCTCTGAGTTTGAAGGTTGTGGGTTCAAGTCCCACTGCAAAAACATGAGCACAAAAAAAAAAAATCTAGGCTGACACTCCAGTGCCGTGCTGAGAGAGTGCTGCACTGTCGGAGGTGCTGTTTTTCAGATGAGACATTAAACCAAGGTTCCCATCTGCTCTCTCAAGTGGATGTAAAAGATCCCATGGCATTATTTCGAAGAAGAGCACGGGAGTTATCCCCAGTATCCTGGGACAATATTTATCCCCTCAATCAACATTGCAAAAAACAGATTATCTGGTCATTACCATATTGCTGTGCGAGCCGAGTTTTCCACATTACTACACTTCAAAAGTACTTCATCAGCTGTAAAGCGCTTTGAGACATCCGGTGGTTGTGAAAGGTGCTATATAAATGCAAGTCTTTCTTTTCTTCCTTTTTAATCATTCCAGAAATACCTCGAGGAAGAAAAATCCATCGTTGAAAGGGACACGGTCACACTGACTGTTCAGACAAGCTCGGCCCCGGGAACAGTCTGCTCCAAAAGGTCATATCCAGAACCACCTGCCTGGCCATCTGGGAGATAATGTGTTGCGGCCATGACGACTGCCAGGGCACAAATCACAGTGGGGCAGTTCTTGGCATTTTAATATTCATTTGCACACATCAGTGAAAAATGTTTTGTGGCGGATGTGATTGTTAATCAGTAACATTAGCACAGCCCCATTCCAGCATTGTGGAGTTGCCTAGCAAGGTGTGACGCACGGATCACCTCACCAGCACAGCAATGCTCCTTTAAAGGCTAGCCTGTAGATTTTAAAAATCTGATACTGCAGGTCATTAAAGACTTTCAGATCCAATCAATGACTTCAGCCTCCTCACAGAGGTACAGAGTTGCTCTCATTGCCTCACCACTGCTCATTACTGCCTCTTCCGCTGTGTTATTTTCACGATTCTGCATTTAACCCATTTATGGGGTATATTTACTGACCTGCTCAGTTGTCGTACGAATGATTAATGTGCTCTTGCTGGATCCCAGCCTAACTTAGGCATTACTCCGCTTATTGCCTCCGGAGAATTGACCTTTGAACCAGCATAAAAGATCATGGAAACACCAACGTAAAGTGGCGATAGGCGTAACCCAACTTGATATGGCTATTTACACTTCAAATTCATCAATCTTTTGCGCTATTCCATTTCATTGCGGCCAGATTCTGCAGCTATCTGGGCAGAAATCATGCAGAAACTCCGCGCCAATATCCAGTTTATTATAAGCAGGTTTTCACGGGTTAATGCCGGTGTTAAAGAAAAATACACGGAAAGATGTGCGTATTGAGCATTCATACAGGAACAGCGCCAGTCTGAAAATACAACCCCTACACAACAGGGTAGAATTCCCATGAGGTTCTCGCGATCTTCCACCAAACATTGGCAGGAGACCATTGGAAACCAGGGAGAAACAGTGTAAACGCAGGTTTTAGCCAGGTCGTCCGGGATGGGGAGCAGTTTCTGCTGATCCCTCATGCAAATTCCAGGCGAGCATGTCGATTTAAAATTACGGCTCTATAAGGACACTAGCTAAACAACAAACTCCAGGCAGCCTTAGACAGGTAACACAAAATGGCGGCAGCCTCCTGCGTTCGGTTGGCAAGGTATCAGCAGTGTACATTGACCTATTTTGTAGAAAACAGCACACCCATCGCCCCCTCAAATCCAAACATATCGAACTGTAAAAATAATCAGTCCATCACATTCGTGTAAGTAATTCAACGCACAAGAGACGGGAGATTGCTCAATGCTCTGTCAAACGCAACAACAGCACTGAGCACAGCTCCCTCACATTCTGACCTGAAAAGAGGAAACATGATTGGCGCCGACAGTAACAGACTCTCTTGCCCGGTATCCAACTCCAAAGAGGCCAATATATACACACACACACACACACACACACACACACACACGAGAGTACTCACTTCAGTCTCAAGGCAGCCACCGTAGCTTTGTCAATCCTGAAAAACAAAAAATAGATCAAAGATAAATCACCCACAAATACTAAATGGAAATTAATACTCGTAACAAGATAGGCTTCATTTCACCCCGACATAGCACTCCTGCACTAGGGGTCGATGTTAATCCTGTCCACTTGGCCAGAAGCAGGCGGGTAGGCAGTTAAAATCGGGTGACTTACCCACCAATGTTCAACCTGCCTTCCTTTAGCCTTCTGTTTTTACCATTTTAACCTTTCGTTTTACGCGTGCAGAAAAAGCACCGGCCTGAAGCCGGTGGGGTCCTTCTTTAATCGTGATCGTGGTGTGATGACATCATCGGGCTCCTACCACTATTTTACCTGCGACCTGAGCCGGGAAGTCGCTGTGGCTTTCCAGTCAGGTAAATGGAAGTCGGAAGATGATCAGAAGCAGCAGAGGACTTAAAAAAAAAAACTTTCCTTTGTAAGGTCAGGAGGAGCAGATTGCTTCTCAAGACCACCACAAGGAAGGTTTAGCCCCTCCCCTGCCCTAGAATGCCCCCTGGCCCCCCCCCCCCCCCGCCTCCCTACTATGAGACGCCCCCCCCCCCCAGACTCCGAATCGCAAACTTACTCAAGTACCGGCGTGTGACGAAGCCCAGAGGACAAGCCAAAGCACTGCAGCATTGTGAGCAATGTTTAGCTCCAGGTACCACATACTGCGCAAACCCCGCCCACTTCCAGGCCGTCAATGGGCCCTCCAAGTAAATACCAACACCTCCTGAGGTGTGGACGTGCCCTTGTTAATGAATAATACAATGCAGGATGCTCTGTGCACTTAAGTACAACACCCTGCAACCTGCAATAACCCAGCAATACATGTCAACTAAAATATTACAGAAAATAAAGATCAGGCTCAATCAGAAAAATCTATTCACTTGGGACACATTTGGACGAAATTAAATTGACTCCAATCCAATGGATCTGGAAATGTCACCCTAACCTTCCATAAGCCTCGAGTCAGAAGGGAGAGTCTCCACCTGGGTACTCCTAGCCACAGTGGCAAGGCACACTGGGAAATTGCCCGCTCCTGGCCGATTTACTGGCCATAACATCTAGTGGTAGGAAAGTCACCAGCTTGGTATCCACACTTTCCCATCATCCACTGCCAGCATGCACCAGGAGCAGTGAAGCCGTATATCTCCCTTCATATCCCTCTTCTGTCCATCTGTGGGGCATTATTTCTCGTTTGCCAACCGTTGAAATAATGCACGGCCACGTGTGACAGGGCATTTCTTCCTCTGCTCCCGGTAATTACAGTGAAAGAGTAATCGTTTTAAAGACCATTTTAGTAAAAAGGAAACAGGGAAAAATCCCTGTGTTGCCTTTTGTACTGCATTTGTTTCATGGGTTCTTTGCTTTAGAATTCATAACAACACATGACTACTAAGAACTAGTTGGTTTATTAATAAAGGTTTAACAATCACACTACACATTACCAGTTCATCCACTAGGCTCACAACTGCATACCTCATTGTGGATGACCTAGACCCAACTGACTGGGGTTTTATTGAGTCTTGTGAACATCACGTGACTAGCTAAGCCACTCACAATGCAACAGCTGTACAACTATTTTGGCCCTTTATTAGAGGGGCACTAGAACCGACAAATTAAACTTTGGAACAAAATCCTATCAAATTAAAATTTGGTTGCCGGGGATGAAGATGCACTCCAGGCCCTCCGGCGCCCACCTCTCGCGGAAGGCCGCGTGCGTACCAGTGGACGCCGCGTGCTCCATCTCCAGGGACACCCTGGCTCGGATGTAACCGCGGAAGAGAGGCAGGCAGTCGCGCTGAACGAGCCCTTCGACCGCCTGCTGCCTGCACTGGTTAATGGCTACCTTGGACATGTCCAGGAGCAGTCCTACGAGAAGGTCTTTCGACTTGCCCGCTCCCCTCCGCACAGGGTGCCCAAAGATCAGGAGTGTGGGACCGAAGTGCAACCAGAATTTGAGGAGCAGCCCCTTGAAATATTGGAAGAGGGGCTGCAACCACACAGACTTAATAAAAACACGGAACACGGACTCCTCTAGACCGCAGAATAAAAACTTATTGCACGGGACTGCTCCGTGCAACACCCTCCAGGCCAAGTCCCCATTAAATAAGGGGAGGACTCCTGTGTAGAGAGCACTCCACTGGGGACCCCCGCCTCCTCCGGACGGCAAGATGGTGCGCCATGGCGTGTCCGGACGGCAGACGAGGATGGCAAAGTGGAGAGGGTGCAAGAGCAGCCTATACAGGAATCCCCTCCGCGCAGAACTGAAAGGCACAGAAGGGATTTCCCGGAGGAGGCTCAAGTTGTGAGGTGCCAGCTCCCGAGGGAGGTTTCGGGGCTCGGTGCCGAGAAACAGGTCTACAAACCTGTGTGCATGCTCACGGGTACACACATTACACCATTCTATTGGAGACAATTGGGATACGGGGCAAGAGTGAGTGCACTGACCTTTCACCTCTGGGATATGGGTTTGATGTCAATATGCACGGGCAGAACTTCAGGTAGTTCTGCAAATATTTTTCCTGATCTAGGAAGATGATCAAGCGCAAATTCAAGGGTTATAATTTAACTGTACAAGCTCTATGGATTTTCTGATTGGTGTTATTTAAATATGAGAACATCAGCATTCGAATCATGCTGATTGGAAAAGGTGATATAACCCTGAGTAGCTGCATCCCATACATTACATTTTCCATGGTATGGACAAGGCATCACATTGCCTCTTCTGTGTGTCTATGATGCCATATTTATCAGTTGTTTGCCAACCATTGAAATAGCACACAGCTGTGCCTTGCATCTGCTTTGATAGTTCAAGGTCTTAAAAATTGTTTTGATGAAAAGACAAGAAGAATACTGGTACTGCCGTGCTATTCCAAGTCGACAGAGCTAGAAAACAAACTCCAACTCATTCAACCTCTGCAGCCTGTTCCAATCCAAGTCCCAACTGCCCATCACCGCTGTTCCCAACAATCTTTGCTGCTTCCTCTTGTGCCACTGCATTGCATTCAAACTCCCTCATCCACTCATTCCCACCTTCGCTCCACCTTATCTTGGCAACCTCCTCCAATCCTGTGTCCAAGGCTGCGCCCTTCAGGCTTTTGCCTCTGTGCATCTCTACCTCCCCCTGCTCCAACACGGGTAGCACAGCCTTCAGGCATCTCAGCCCAACTCTCCCCCCTGGCCCCCCTCCGCTGACCCCCACTTTCACTTAGCCACCACTGAGCCACCAGGGCAGTGTGGGACCGGGCCAGCAGCCCAGCACCCAAGGCGGAGTGCCGGGCTGCATGACAGCGGCGTGGACCACGCTAGGGCCCGAGAGTTGGCCAAGAAAAAAAGATGGCGGCCCCAGGGCGCTGGCACCCTCTCCTTTAAGCGCCGCCCCGAGAGCGGGTGTCCACCAGCCTTGCGGCCCGCGGGGCGGTAAGGGGTCGGTGAGGGGTCGCCGTGCACAGTGATGATGTCATCGGCAGTTGCGCGGCAGTCCAAGGCGCTAACCACGGGGTGCGGCGCCACCGTGCCAGAGCCGACGCAAACTCCTGGGCAATCTCTCGGGAGACGATAGCGACCCCCTCCCCCCACCCCCGGTAGATCGTCTCCTCCGGGGGCGCTAATGGGGCTATAAAAAGAGGCAATTTCACCCCCATATCTCTTGTTTGCCATGTTATGCTTCATATCAAAATGGCCAATGAAACATAGCACTGGTGCTGAGCTGCTGACTGAATACTGCCGAGTAGATGATGAACTGAATCAGGAAAGTTTGGCATCCTGGTGCCAATTCAAATCCTTTCCATTCAAAGTCAACACAGTTTCGATGTGTGAATGTAACTGAAGTCCTTGTTTACACCACTTGCCATTTAATGAACTGAGCGCGTGTTGAGCTTGGAAGCAGCAGGTGATACACCTGATGTTGTTTCACAGAAGGGTCAGATTACATTGCGGTTAAGATATTTGCATCCGTACCCAGTCAGAGTCTAAAATAGCCTGTTGCTATAGGTTTACAAGGGACTGGCGAGAGGCCACAACTGCACAGAGGAAGCTCACGGTCCCATACAATGCCGCTCCAATCGATAAGTTCCTTTCATTCCAGGCTTCAAAAGAGCATTGGAACTGGTGTTGGTGACATTTTCAAATATTAGCAGTGGCAGTGGATAAAAGTGGGGCACATTCTTGTCTCTGATATCTTTCAAAGTGTTGGAACAGGGAGCAAAACATCAGGTAAAAACTGCAGGGGCAAGATGACCATTTTTTAGCCTCAGGATCTTTTCTTCCTCCATGAATTTTCATCCCGCCTCTCTTGAAGGCTCTCACTCACTTTCGGATACAGTTACCTGGCAGCAATCGTGCACCAGTAAAATGCCCAGTTAGTCTTCCTTCACTTGTAGAGCCTAGACTGCGAGCCCCAGCACATTACTTGGGCATAGTTTGCGAGGTGGGGGGCATCACATCGAAGCCCTATTCTATCCTTACCTGATGTCCGGACATGCACACTTTCCAGCAGGAGTTAGGGGCGCCCCAACCATTGCCCGAGCTGAGACCATCTAACTCAGGAAAGATCGAGCAGGCTGGCCTATAAGCGTGTGTTAGGCATTCAGAAGTTACAATTTCACAAACCATATTTAGTGTGACAACTCTTGCTCGTTTCTTCTGAGCTGGAATAGTCTGCTGGGCAGAACACATTTTAAGTTGCCGTCAATGGTTTCCTCTGTTTAATATTACGAACAGTAATTTCTGGGCTTACATGGATTAAAAAAAAAATTCAACAATGTAAGTCGAGCTTCGATCTGAGCCACTTGAGGTTTTATTCCCCTTTATTTTCGGTTGTGCTAAGAATTTTAATTAAATTGGTTTTAAAATCCAACCTTTATTTCAGTGACAGATTGCATGACTTTCTTTCTGATCTAGTTCTGTCTCTTGTGCCAGTTCTTACCTTCAGTTGGAGGTTTTTTTTTTGGAATGATTTCATCAATGATTTTCTTTTAATTTTATAGTCAATTTGGATTTTGTTTTCCAACTCACTTCCTCTTCCGAGGATCAAATAATCTGTTACTGGCGATGTACAAGATCCTGCAAATCCCCTGGGAGGACAGACGCACCAACGTCAGTGTTCTCAATCAGGCCAACATCCCCAGCCTCGAAGCACTGACCACACTCGACCCGCTCTGTTGGGCGAACCACATTGTTCACACGCCTGACACAAGACTCCCAAAGCAAGCGCTCTACTCGGAACTCCTACACGGCAAACAAGCCCCAGGTAGGCAGAGGAAACGTTTCAAGGACACCCTCAAAACCTCCTTGATAAAATGCAACATCTCCACCGACGCCTGGAAGTATCTGGTCCAAGACTGCCCTAAGTGGAGAAAGAGCGTCCGGGAGGGCGCTGAGCACCTCGAGTCTCGTAGCCGAGAGCATGCAGAAAACAAGCGCAGGCAACGGAAGGAGTGTGCGGCAAACCAGACTCCCCACCCACCCTTTCCTTCAACGATTGTCTGTCCCACCTGTGACAGAGACTGTAATTCCCGTATTGGACTGTTCAGTCACCTGAGAACTCACTTTTAGAGTGGAAGCAAGTCTTCCTCGATTTCGAGGGACTGCCTATGATGATGATCGAGGGATGAATATTGGCCAGGACAGCCGGGGAGAACTCACCTGCTCTTCTTCAAATAGTGTCATGGTATCGTTTACGTCCACCCGAGAGGGCAGACGTGGATTTGGTTTAACGTCTCATCTGAAAGACGACAGTGCAGCACTCCCTCAGTACTGGATTATGTGCTCACGCCCCTGGAGTGAACCTTGAACCCATGACCTTCTGACTCAGTGGTGAGAGTACTACCACTGAGCCAAGACGAACACTCACCTGGCTTTTAGAATCATAGACTCTTGCAGCACAGATGGAGGTCAAGCAGCTCGTCATGCCTGTGCTGGCTTCTTGAAAAAGCAGTTGCGCTTATCCCATATTCCCGTTTTGTGTCCGTAACCCTGTAAATTCCTCATCCTCCAGTATCTGTCCAACTCCCTTTTAAAATGAGTTATGGGATCAGATTTTCAAGCAGAGCATTCCAGAACTTTTCTTTCTCTTCTCTACCATCACTGTTTATCTCTGATCATCCCGATCTAGGTTGTATTACACATCTGCCCGACAGCGGGTACTGGAATCATAAATCATTTTGTGACATTGTTTTTATTTATCTCTTTCAACGCAGATCCCCATCACCTTTAACCTAAATTTCTAACCTATGTATTGAGAGCACCATTCAAGGGCGATATTTTGCTCCTTTCACTAACCCAGTTATTTACCCACCACGTATCCGATGGTCTGGGAGTTACGGAGCCTCACGGTTCTGGGGCTCTCCGGGTACATGCGGGTAGAGGCCCATGTATTCCTGGGATGCACGCAATTCACAAGCGCCCCTGGGATCACGTGGGCTGGCCCAACGAATGAAAGAAGGTAATCGCCATCCGTGCTTATGGAATACCCCCCAAAATACATGTACACATCAAATAAATAGAAAAAAAACCACTACATATTTAAAATGAATGATTTAATTATATTTAAATATTTAAAACAAAAATTATTTTTTTGAAAAATAGATTTAAATGTTTTAAAAGGGGCTAAAAATTAACCGTACCTTATTGACTAAATTTTTTTAATGTTTTTTAATGATTGAAAAAACATTTTTGTATGTTCATTTAAACTCTTACGCTGGTACCAGGCATGAGAATTTCACGGGCATTAGTTGGGCAGAAATTGAGCCCAATTCTCCACCAGTGGATGCCCTCTTCCCGAGATCTGTCAACGAAGATGCTTGACAGATCGCAAGTTCCGGGTTTTTGCGCGTGCGCTTTGCGGGTGAAAAACCCGGAACACGCGCACCCCTTCCAGGCATGTACGCACCTGTAGGTGCCGCTAAATAGGGCCCATTGCTTATGAAGAGGTGCCCTCTGGTTCTGTGCTCTTCAGTAGCACCATTTTAGGCTATTGATAGAGAATTCAAACAGGCTGCATTTAGACAGGCTGTGAAAATTCACAGACACCAAGTCAGAGATGCTACGTGAGTGGGAGCATGTTGCATTAAGTCATCAATCAACTTGACATTTTAGGACCTTTGGGTAGCGAGCCAATTAAAAGGTTAAAAGACTATTAATTGAGCCAATAAGGTCAAAGAAGGCGAGTTCTTTTCTGTAAACTGATCCAGGTATAAGTAAGTACAGCCATTTTGACCATGTGGTCTCAGAAGGACAAAGACCTGGCTTAAAGCTTGTTACTGCTGCCAAAAATAAAGTGACATTAAAACTACAATCGGAGTTTGTATTTCATTGGAAATTAAGAGATCTAACAGCTATTCAGCAGGAGGAACATTTTGAAATTTCTGAATAAGTAGGGATCCCAAAAATATTAGAAATATGTCAGAAAAGCTTCCAAACATACCAGACATTAATCTTAAACATAAATACTATTCAGGTCATTGGTTAGGCCACAGTTAGAATATGGTGTGCAGTTTGGAGCAGCTCAACATGAAGCGGGTGCAGAAGAGATTGACTAAGATGATACCAGGGCTGAGAGGCTTTAATTATGAGCAGAGACTGGATGCTTTTTTCATTAGAGCAAAATAGCTCGAGATCTGATAGCTGTGTTCAAAATGATATGAGGTTTTGATAAGATAAATAGAAAAAACTATTTCCACTGGTCAGTGAGTCAGTAACTAGAAAGCATACATTTAAGACCATTATGAAAAGAATGAAGCGAGAGGTTGGGAGCATTTTTTATGCAGAAGATAAGATATATTTTATGCATAAATATAAGATAGTCACCAATAAATACAATAAAGAATTCAGCAGAAACTTCTTTACCCAGAGAGTGGAACTTGCTACCACAGGGAGTAGTTGAGACAGGGAGCAGAGATACATTCAAGGGGAAGCTAGATAAACACATGAGGGAGGAAAGGAATAGAAGGTCATGTTGATGGGGTTAATGTAAGAAAGACATTCATTTATATAGCACCTTTCACGACCACCAGATGTCTCAAAGCACTTTACAGCCAATGAAGTACTTTTGAAGTGCAGCTACTGTTGTGATGTGGTAACTGCGGCAGCCAATTTGCGCACAGCAAGCTCCCACAGCAATGTGATAATGACCAGATAATCTGTTTTTGTTATGTTGATTGAGGAATAAATATTGGCCAGGACACCGGGGATAACTCTACTGCTCTTCTTCAAAATAGTGCCGTGGGATCTTTTACTTCCACCTGAGAGAGCAGACGGGGCCTCGGTTTAACGTCTCATCTGAAAGACGGCACCTCCGACAGTGTAGCGCTCCCTCAGCACTGCACTGGAGTATCAGCCTAGATTTTTGTGCTCAAGACCCTGGAGGGATACTTGAACCCACAACCTTCTGACTCAGGAGGCAAGTGTGCTACCCACTGAGCCACGGCTGACACTACTTTGTAGGAACAGCGGTAGAAGCCGAATCCATGAAAGCTCTTAAAGGGGAAGTAGATAGGTATTTGTAAAAGAAAATGTTACAAGCACATGGGGAAAGGGCAGGTGGAAAGCTCTTTTGAAGAGTTGGTATGGGTGCGTTGTGCTAAATGGCTTCCTTCTGTACCGCATCTATCTATGTTTATATAACTAAGCTGTTTCTATTACTATAATAATGAGGCTTTTTAAAATAAATATACTCATTTGGACCAACACAACAAAAATAATGTAAAAAAACTGAGTAATAAACCCCATTCAGCTGTTACCTTCCAAAAATCATTCCTTATGTTGCCTACAAGGTGAGCACCATTTTATTTTAATCCAGTGTCTTTAGTTTGTCCTCACTGGCTTATTCGCTCTGTCTTTCTCCTTTCTTATTGGTCACTTTGGTAACTTTCTACTTTTGTTATTCGCCAATCATAGAAACATAGAAAATAGGTGCAGGAGTAGGCCATTCATGCAACTTCAGTACCCCATTCCTGCTTTCTCTCCATACCCCTTGATCCTTTTAGCCGTAAGAGCCACATCTAACTCACTTTTCATCTAAATCATATTGGTCTCGCCAAAATTGTAATTTTCTCACCAATTCCAGTCCATCAAAAGAACTCTACATTGCAGCAGAAAAGGCCAATCACATTACACCCATTGTTTCCCCTCCCCACGATATGCTCAATACCATGACACTCCCAAACTATGGTCAGGTTGAGAGACAACCGTTTGATAATCATGTCGCTTGAAATGTTGTGCATTGTGAGGTGACTAGGTTATCATGTGGTCTGGGAATAGAACACAGGAGAGGTTACCTGCACAAATATGCAGCTCCATTTACAGCACGTTGATTAGAGATCACAGAATCCAAGAAACTACCAAACAGGAGGAGCCTGTAGGCCCATCGCCCTCGTGCCATCTCTTTAACTGGAGCCCTCTGCTCCAATTCCCTTCTTTTTCCCCGCTACTTTCCTTCCTTCCTTTAATTTAAAGGATTTAATTCTCTGCCTGTGTGGCCACTCATGTTAAAGCATTCCCTGTTCTCATTATTCTGTGTGAGAAAGATTTCCCTCATTTCCCCCTTCATTCTTGTCGTGATTTTTCTGAGCCTATGCCTCCTTGTTACAAATTTGTCAGTTAGCGATAACAATCTTTCACTGTATTTCAAAATTCTAATCCTTGTTTTCAAATCCCTCCGTGGCCTCGCCCCTCCCTATCTCTGTAATCTCCTCCAGCCCCACAACACCCGCCCCACCACCCACCCCAAGATGCCTGCGTCCTCTAATTCTGCCCTCCTGAGCATCCCTGATTTTAATCGCTCGATCATTGGTGGCCATGCCTTCTGTTGCCTAGGCCCCAAGCTCTGGAACTCCCTGCCTAAACCTCTCCGCCTCTCTTTTCCCCTTCAAGATGCTTCTTAAAATCTCTTTGACCAAGCTTTGGTCACCTGCCCATATTTCTCCTTTGTGGCTCGGTGACAAATCTTTTGTCTCATAATACTCCTGTGAAGCGCCGAGGGACGTTTCAATGCGTTAAAAGGCACTATATAAATAAAAGTTGTTGTTGTTGTATATCCTCTCAAAACTTCTCTGTTGGGTTCCCCCCTTAAAGTTTTCTGTTCCAGTTAAATTTGACCCATTTTTTTTTCAAGCCTTAGACTAAATTTAATGTCCCCCCACCCTCATAGCCACTTCTGCCCCCATTTGCACTCCACATCTAAGCCACAATGCGTGCCTTCCTCCCAAGCCAGTTGCGCCCCTCTCCCAGCCCTTATATGATTCCCTCCTGGGATTTTTATTGAATTTCCCTTTCCAAATTTAACTCACTGCCCCATTATCCTGCACTGCCCGTGCAGCTCAAAACGTCAACCTGCCACCCAGCCTCACCATAAGCCCCTCGAATCTCGCCGTCACCCTCCTGTAGAGTCTGCTTTCCCTACACCACCATCATCATAGGCAGTCCCTCGGAATTGAGGAAGACTTGCTTCCACTCTTAAAATGGGTCCTTAGGTGGCTGAACAGTCCAATACGTGAGCCACAGTCCCGGTCACAGGTGGGACAGATAGTCGTTGAGGGTAAGGGAGGGTGGGACTGGTTTGCCGCACGCTCTTTCCGCTGCCTGCACTTGATTTCTGCATGCTCTCGGCGATGAGACTTGAGGTGCTCAGCGCCCTCCTGGATGCACTTCTTCCAGTTAGGGTGGTCTTTGGCCAGGGACTCCCAGGTATCAGTGGGGATGTTGCATTTTATCAGGGAGGCTTTGAGGGTGTCCTTGTAACATTTCCTCTGCCCATCTTTGGCTCGTTTGCCGTGACAGACATACAGCCGATATCCTCGGCCCACGAGCAGCACTGCTGGAGAGGTTTAATTTTTCTTTTAATCATATATTTGTAGACGGTAGAAAACTCATTATATAATGAAAGCTATAAAATCCATTCTCAAAGGATGCATGTTTACAATTCCGTTCAATAAAGTACTTTGTGCGCATTTAGTTGCTAGGCTCAGTTGCTAAGTAATATACTTATGAATTCTTCGTAAAGTACTGTGTTGCTATTGGTAACAAATGGAACACAAATAGCTGTTTTGTGAATTGGCTGAAAGGATATTGCTCCATTATCCAATTTCGAGAAATCACACTATTTCCACAACACATAGGCACCCACGCTTAGCTTCAAACTATATCCCATTCGCTTCATCACACAAATAATTTTTTTATGCTTCTCAAGGTGAGAGAACTTAGCATTTGGAAATGGAACAACTTTTCATTCGCCCAGGGTCAATGATCTTGTTAATTTTTTTGGGGGTGCGCGTGACCCCATTACGTGGGCTGCGGGGCCCATCAAAATTCTGCGCATGCGCGTTTTTTTCTACTGAGAAGCCGGCTGCGCATGAGGTTCAGAGCTCTGCACGGCCGAGGATCATCATCGGGGTCATGGTCTCAGGATAAGGGGTTTAGCCATATGGGACTGAGATGAGGAGAAATTTCTTCACTCGCGAGTTGTGGATCTTTGGAATTCTCTACCTCGGAGGGCTGTGGATGCTCAGTCGTTGAGTCTATTCATGTCGGAGATCAATTGATCTTTGGACATGAAGGAGATTTAAGGGAATAGGGAGGAAAGTGGAGCTGAGGTGGCAGATCAGCCATCATCATCATTATCATAGGCAGTCCCTCGGAATGGAGGAAGACTTGCTTCCACTCTAAGAATGAGTCCTTAGGTGGCTGAACAGTCCAATACGAGAACCACAGTCCCTGTCACAGGTGGGACAGATAGTCATTGCGGGAAAGGGTGGGTGGGACTGGTTTGCCGCACGCTCTTTCTGCTGCCTGTGCTTGATTTCTGCATGCTCTCGACGATGAGACTCGAGGTGCTCAGCGCCCTCCCGGATGCACTTCCTCCACTTAAGGTGGACTTTGGCCAGGGACTCCCAGGTGTCGGTGGGGATGTTGCACTTTATTAGGGAGGCTTTGAGGGTGTCCTTGTAATGTTTCCTCTGCCCACCTTTGGCTCGCTTTTCGTGAAGGAGTTCCGAGAAGAGCGCTTGCTTTTGGAGCCTGGTGTCTGGCATGCTGTTATTTGAACTGACAGTTCCAACTGTCACAGGACAGAGAGTGGAGAGCACCAGTTCCCACTGTCACAGGACGGGAGAGTGGAGAGCACCAGTTCCCACTGTCACAGGACAGAGAGTGGAGAGCACCAGTTCCCACTGTCACAGGACGGGAGAGTGGAGAGCACCAGTTCAAACTATCACAGGTGCATCCAGTCGTGCCCCGGTAACTGCCCCCAAAGGAAGTGGAGTGTGGGAAATTGCACTCCGCTTCCATTGAGGGGGGGTAAGGCCAATTCTGCGGCGGGAGCAGGACTTCCACGCTGGGGGCTAAAATTAACTGCCCCAGAAGGTTACCGCCCCCAAGGTGGGAGCCTGTGCGGGGAGGCAGAGGGAAGATGAGGGGAGACGGGGGCGGGGGATGGAGGGGAGAGTGGTGGAGGTGGGGGGTGGAGAAACCCAGGGCGGGGGACAGGAGGGGCCACATTGCAGCGGAGGTCTGGGGGGGGCGAAGTGTGTTGGAGGGGCGGGCCTGGGGGCTCTGTGCCTCGGTGCGGGGAGTGTTCAGAGTGGGGTGGACAGGTTGACTGCGCAGATGGCGGTTGGTGGATGTGGTGTGGTTGGCGTCGCGGGGGCATGGCTCCGGGGTGGCCGGGGCTGGGGGCTCGACATCCGGGGGTGTTCGGCATTTGGGAAGGATTCTGACGGGATGGGGCGGGTTGGGTGCGGGGGGAGTGTTTCCGGTGTTGGGTGGGTCCGGAGCCGGGGGGGGGGGGGGGCATGCTCTTGGAATGGGGGGATGGGCTGTTTGAGGCTGGGATTGGGAGAGACTTCTTCACTCGGGGAGCTGTTGGCCTGTGGGGTTCCCTGCCGCGGAGAGTTGTTGATGCCAGTTCATTGGATGTGTTCGGGGGGGGAGTTGGATGTGGTCCTTGCGGCTGGGGGGGTGTCGGGGGGGTGTGGAGGGGAGGTGCTGGGGTGGGTGATCAGCCATGATCTTGTTGAAGGGCCGAATGGCTTACTCCTGCACCTATTTTCTATGTTTCTATGCGTGTCTATGTGGCCTGCCCAGAGGAGCTGATCAAGTGTGGATCAGCCATGGTCTTACTGAATGGCAGAGCCGGCTTGGGCTAGGTATAATGTACAGTAAAGCTCCCGGTACTGTGCCTCGACAATGATACCTTAAGCTTTGACCCTAGGGGAGCCATCTGCCATTGCATTAGTCTGACACGTCTCCATTTATCACATCAACCATCCTTGTGGCCTTTCTGCGTGAGATTGCTAGTTGAGTTCCAATTCAGGAACAGCTTTGCGCCGTGGGTCTACAACCCCGAGGATATCTGTGCGTCACACAGAAAATACATCCAACTGAACTTGTTCGCTCTGAAGCCCCGGTGACGCAATTGAGCCAAACACGTTTTCTTCTCTTCACAAGAGGTCGTCGGAATGTTGCTGGAGGTCAAAGTTAAAAATAGAACTGCAAGGGCACCATGGGCTGCAGAATCCGAGGAATCTCACAAAGAGTCTAAATGTGCCCTGGGAGAGGAACACACTGCCACAATAAACGGTAGTTTGTCACAAAGCTCAACACCCCCTCGTCACAGTACATCATTACCTTCCAGGGTTGCCAACCCTCCAGGTTTGTCCTGGAGTCTCCAGGAATTCGAGACCAATCTCCAGAACACAGCAACTCTGCGCTTTCTTGGAATTTTCTTTGAACACTTATAAAAAAATATTGAACGTGGGGAAAAGAACGGCTGTTTTGACCGACAGTCAAGAGTCATCCAATCGGGTAGTGAATAGTCTATTCGCTTTCCGATTGGCTGTGGGGAGGCAATGTGCCGCGAGGATGGACGTGTTAGACGACCAATGGCATGAGTGTGGGGGCGGGGTGGTTGAAGGCAGGAGGTCATGTGATAATAGCTCCAGAAATATGTCCAACCAGAGTTGGTGACCCGACTTCACTCTGACAATTAGCACAGCAAGTGCCGAATAGCTCTGATCGTCTCAATACGTGGTCTATTTCTATACCATTCATTAATTGTGCAACAACACCATGGTTACAAGTACTGGGCTCAGCACTAGGTCCCTTGCTTCCTGTGGTGTAAATCAATGACTTAGACTTGAATTAGAGGGCATGATTAAGAAGTTTGCAGATGATACAAAAATTGGCCGTGTGGTTGATAATGAAGAAGAAAGCTGTAGACTGCAGGAAGACATCAATGAAATGGTCAGGTGGGCAGAACAGTGGCAAATGGAATTCAATCCTGAGAGGTGTAAGGTAATGCATTTTGGGGAGGGCTAACAGGCAAGGGATTACACATTAAATGGTAGGATACTGAGCAGTGCAGAGGAACAAATGGACCTTAGAGTGCATGTCCACAGATCCCTGAAGTAGCAGGACAGATAGATAAGGAGGTTAAGAACGCATACGGAATACTTGCCTTTATTAGCCGAGGCACAGAATACAAGAGCAGGAGGTTATGCTTGAACTGTATAAAACACTAGTTAGGTCACAGCTAGAGTACTGCATGCAATTCTGGTCACCACATTACAGGAAAGATGAGATTGCATTAGAGAGGATACAGAGGAGATTTACGAGGATGTTGCCTGGACTGGAGAATTTTAGTTATGAGAAAAGATTGGATAGGTTGGGTTTGTTTTCTTTTGGAACAGAGGAGGCTGAGGGGAGACCTCATTGAGGTGTGTAAAATTATGAGGGGCCTAGATAGTGTGGATAGGAAGGACCTATTTCCCTTATCAGAGAGGTCAACAACCAGAGAGCATAGATTTAAAGTAATTGGTAGGCGGTTTAGAGGGGATGTGAGGGGACATTTCTTCACCCAGAGGATGGTGGGGGTCTGGAACTCACTGCCTGAAAGGGTGGTAGAGGCAGAAACCCTTGCCACATTTAGAAAGTGCCTTGATATGCACTTGAAGTGCCGTAACCAACAAGGCTACAGATCAAGAGATGGAAAGTGGGATTAGGTTGGATAACTCTTTGTCGGCTGGCACGGATACAATGGGCAGAAATGGCCTCCTTCCATGCTGTAAATTTCTATGATTCTAAAGAATTGTTACAGTTAAAGATTTCTCTAGCTATATTTTGTAGCCCATTGTAGAGATACCTATCAGAAAAGGATGAACAGGCTGGGTCTCTTTTCTCTTGACACGAGAAAGTAGAGGGATGACCTAATAGAGGGCTTTAGAATTATGAACGGTTTTGATAGAGTGGATACAGAGAGAGTGTTTCCACTTTTGGGGAAGAGCAAAACTAGAGGCCATCAATATAAGATAATCACCAAGAAATCAAATAGGGAATTCAGAAGAAACTTCTTTACCAAGAGAGTGGTGAGAATGTGGAACTCTCTACCACAGGGAGTGGTTGAGGCGAACAGTATAGATGCATTTAAGGGGAGGCTAGACAAGCATATGAGGGAGAAGGGAATAGAGGGTATGCTGATAGATTTAGATGAGGAAAGACGGGAGGAGGCTTGAGTAGAGCATAAATGCTGGCATGGACTGGCTGGGCCGAATGGCCTGTTTCCAAGCTGTATATCCGATGTAACAGATTATTAGAGAGAAGGCCTGGAAATGTCATCAGTCCCAATCACCCCTCTGCATGTTGATAGGTGCACGTGCTCCTGATGCTTGGGTTTCTGTCCTATTCAATTCCCTGGCTTTTTACTTTGATTAAATCGGAGTGTTTCAGTTTAATTTCCAGCCTTAATGGACTTCACTGATCAAAAGTGACATTACGCTCATTTGCCTCAAAAGGTTCCTTTTTCACCAGGACATGATTGGGGCAAACTCAACGGGCCCCCCTCCCCCCACCAAGAGTATGTGAACAATCAGTTCTTATATGGGTGAGAGAATACGTTGGGCTTCAATTATATAAGACAGGGTATTATGTCTATTGCCCAGGTCTCTGAGCTAACAGATAAAAATCAATGATCTCTTCAACCCAAAGTAAAAACAAAAAGGTTTTATTATATAATATGATGCAATCAAGGAAACGGTAGCATAGTGGATATGCTCCTGGATTAGTAATCCAGAGGTCCTGGCTAATAATCCAGAGACAAGAGTTCAAATCCCACCATGGCAGCTGGTGAATTTAAATGCATTTAATTAAATAAATCTGGAATTAAAAAGCTAGTATCTATAATCATCATCAAAGACAGTCCCTCAAAATTGAGGAAGACTTGCTTCCACTCTAAAAAAAAAAGTGAGTTCTCAGGTGACTGAACAGTCCAATTTGGGAATTACAGTCTCTGTCGCAGGTGGGACAGACAGTGGTTGGAGGAAAGGATCAGTAATGGTGACCATGAAACTACCGGATTGTCATAAAAACCCATCTGGTTCACTAATGTCCATTAGGGAAGGAAATCTGCTGTCCTTACCCGGTCTGGCCTATATGTGACTCCAGCAATGTGGTTGACTCTTAACTACCCTCTGAAAAGGCAGCTCACCAAACCTTCTCAAGGGCAATTAGGGATGGGCAATAAATGCTGGCCTTGCCGGCGACGCCCACATCCCAGGAATGAATAAATAAGAAAAACAATGAATGTGCATCTCTGCTCCCACTCGATTTGAGGGAGGAGGGAGAAGGGGACCCAATCTCTGCAAATACTGCTTCCGACCCAGCATTGGAAGACCAATACAATGAGCTCATTTTGCCTCACTCTAATTACTCCATCTCTCCATGAGGGAACCTATCCTGAACAGCAAGATCCAGATCTATATATTTATTTTTACAATTAAGCAGTAGTTGGTCAGTCCCAGGTAGTTAATCTTCCACAAATCAGATTCAGGTGAAACAAGTGATTCTCCCAGCTCTATAAAAATGTAAATTATGACTTGGATTATCTTAATTTACAGAACATGTTTAATTAGTCTCCAATATCCACTTTATATTTCAAAAAAAGTGTCATTGCTCTATGAGAAATGGGAGTAGATTCTAATAAATCAGTACTTAACAAATCTAAAACATTACTGAACATGCCCTGATTTATTTCATCAGAGTTACCTGCTGATACCATACTATCTCATATGTAGGAGGTTTCATGCAGCGTGATGGATAATACAGATCATAAGAAACTATGAATGTGAAAAGACCCGTCTATCAAGCCCACGCCTTCCACAAGCCATATACAATCTACTCTTTTGCTGAACACACTCGTTTCATCTCTTGAGGTAATGTTCTACAATAAGCACGTTCTGACCTTCCAGAACCAAATTCCACGCTATTCACCTCTCCACCATTCAAGCTCGAACACCACATGTCCCTCCGCATCTCTTGAACTCAGCAACACTGCAACCATTTTGCCTCATGGAATACTGATCACCTCAGTCTATGCCTCATTGTACAACCTGTTGAACAGGATCTCTGCGCTCCTCCAATACTGACCTCTTGTGCATCTCCGATTTTCCTTGCTCCACCATTGGTGGCCGTGCCTTCAGTTGCCGGGGTCCTAAGCTCTGGAGCTCTTTCCCTAAACCTCTCCGCCTCTCAACCTTGCTCTCCCCCCTTCAAGACATGCCTTAAAACCCACCTCCCTGTCCTAATAACTCCTTGTGTGGCTCGTGCCAAATTTTAAAACTTTGGCCCACTGGGCCACCAGGGAGGGTTTCGGCCGGGCCAGCAGCCTGGCACCCAAGAGGGGGTGCCGGGCTGCCAATCCCGGGGACATATTTGTCGGGCCGTCATAGCAGTTGGCCGACAAAAATAAAACATGGCAGCAGCGGGAGTAGGCCCTCCCCTTTAAGGAAAGCCGCACCACCGCTGCAGAAGGCCACAGCCTCACTGGACCACGGTACGCACGGTGATGACGCGCTTAACACCGATCGGCAGCAGCGGAGCGGTAAGGGGGAGATCAGGGCACCACCGGGAAAACTCGGGAGGGCAATTGGACTAGCAGTGGCCATTCTACCAAAAGTTGGTGGCTGTTGCACTCTGCAGCGTGGCTGCCGCTTTTCGGGGTGGGGGGGGGGTGGGTAACGAGCCTTAAGGAAAGGGGCAATTTCGGCCCCCAAGTGTCTTGCAAAGTTTTACTATGTTAAAGGCGCTGTAGAAATGCAAGTTGTTGTTGTTGACTCCATTCTCTACCAGAGCCTGGAGTTTCCAATGCACTTGTGCCTAGATATGCTCGAATGAATCTCTGGCCAAACAACTGGCCATGGCCCCAACTCTCAGCAGCGAGTATCCTCCAGTTGTGGTGCAGAGGGTCCCTTCACACTGCGACCAGATTCTCATCCGAACATACTGAATTTCAATTTATTGCATCTAGTTATTTTATTTTATTTATTGCAGAGAAGTCTTGCTACAGTTATAAAGGGTATTGGTAAGGCCACACCTGGAATACTGTGTGCAGTTTTGGTTTCCATATTTAAGAAAGGATATACTTGCTTTGGAGGCAGTTCAGAGAAGGTTCACTAGGTTGATTCCGGGGATGAGGGGGTTGACTTATGAGGAAAGGTTGAGTGGGTTGGGCCTCTACTCATTGGCATTCAGAAGAACGAGAGGTGATCTTATCGAAACGTATAAGATTATGAGGGGGCTTGACAAGGTGGATGCAGAGAGGATGTTTCCACTGATAGGGGAGACTAGAACTAGGGGACATAATCTTAAAATACAGGGCTGCCCATTTAAAAGATGAGGAGGAATTTCTTCTCTCAGAGGGTTATCAATCTGTGGAATTTGCTGCCTGAGAGAGTTGTGGAAGCTGGGTCATTGAATATATTTAAGACAGAAATAGACAGTTTCTTAACCAATAAGTGAAAAAGGGGTTATGGGGAGCGGGCAGGGAAGTGGACCCGAGTCCATGATCGGATCAGCCATGATCATATTAAATGGCGGAGCAGGCTCGAGGGGCCGTATGGCCTACTCCTGCTCCTATTTCTTATGTTCTTATGTTATGTTCTTATTCCGACTCAGACGCAGGAGCGCAACAGCTTTGAAAACTCACAGCCACACTGTAGAATGTTGGCAGGACAATCTGTATTCAGAGTTATAACCAGAATTTCCAAATGTGCTGAGGCAAGAGGTTCATCTGTTAATTAATTGTAAATAAACTTAAAACATAACAAACTAATGAGATATATTCATAGTATGCAGAGAATTCCTGGCACGCACATTGGTGCTGATGCCTAACTGACTCGTTCACCGTTGTGTAAAACTTGTAACTCACGTCCCTGCAAACTAATGTGAGCAAAGATGGTCTTTCACACATCTCATGGAGCTCACCTCATCACCGAACATTGCGGAATTGTAGATGCAAAACGAGATGCTCTTTGGGACTGCCATGTCTAGCTTTCGAGAGTCCAGTATTGGATTCAAAGAGTCGCGTTGGGGGAAAAGGATGATGCATTTATGCTGTTGTGCCCTCTGATGTCTTGAGCATTTGTTGTACGGAATGGAAGAAACACTCACGACAAATATTGACAGAATATCAACACTGCATTCACTGTGCTTTATTTGTTTTCATAGGTTGGAAACTTGGATCCACTTTAGTGTCTAATTTTAATGTCATCCATTGAAATGACAGCGAGATCTAATACCACTGAAAAGAAAAAAAAGACTTGCATTTATATAGCGCCTTTCATGACCTCAGGATGTCCCAAAGTACTTTACAGCCAATTAAGTACTTTTTTGAAGCGTAGTTACTGTCATAATGTAGGAAACGCGGCAGCCAATCTGCGTGCAGCAAGGTCCCACAAACAGCAATGTAATGATGACTGCATATTCTGTTTTGGCGATGTTGGTTGAGGGATAAATCTTGGCCAGATCACAGGGGAAAACTCCCCCACTCTTCTCTTAACAGAGAGGGTGGGTGAGGGTAGGGCGATTGATGTGTATATGGACTTTTCAAAGGCGTTTTACAGAGTACAGGTAGAACCTCCCTTATCCGAAACCCTCGGGACCTGGCCTGTTCTGGATAAGGGATTTTTCTGGATGAGGGGTGGTCACGTTAACTTGGATGGTTCAGGTAGTGAGCAAGGGGATATCGGGGCTGGCTGGCTTGGGGCTGGGAGTGCTAAAGGACACAAAACAGAGAGTAGTGGTGAACTGTTGTTTTTCAGACTGGAGCGAAGTACACAGTGGTGTTCCCCAGGGCTCGGTATAAGGACCCTGCTCTTTTTGATATATATTAATGACCTGGACTTGGGTATATAGGGCATAATTTCAAAGTTTGCAGATGATACAAAACTCGGAAATGTAGTAAATGATGAGGAGGATTGTAATAGACTTCAGGAATACATAGACAGACTGGTTAAATTGACAGACACATGGCTATTGAAATTTAACAGAGAGAAGTGTGAAGTGATTCATTTTGGTACGAAGAATAAGAGGTAATATGAATGAAATGGTACAATTTTAATGGGGATGCAGGAAGAGAGAGATATGGTGGATATATGTGCACAAATCTTTAAAGATGGAAGGACAAGTTTAGGAGGCTGTTAATAAAGCATTATTTATAAAGGAATAGAGTACAAAAGCAAGGAAGTTATGTTAAACCTTTATAAACCACTGGTTAGGCCCCAGCTGGAGTATTGTGTTCAATTCTGGGCACCACACTTTAGGAAGGATGTCAAAGCCTTGGAGAGGGTGCAGAAGAGATTTACTAGAATGGTTCCAGGGATGAGGGACTTCAGTTTTGTGGAGAGACTGGAGCAGCTGGGGTTGTTCTCCGTAGGAGCAGAGAAAGTCAAGAGGAGATTTGGTAGAGGTGTTCAAAATCATGAATGGTTTTGACAAGAGTAAATAAGGGGAACCTGTTTCCAGTGTCCAACGGGTCGGTAACCAGAGGGCACAGATCAAAGGTGTTTGCCAAAAGAACCAGAGGCGACATGAGGAAACATCTTTGTACACAGCGAGTTGTTGTGAGCTGGAACACACTGCCTGAAAGGACGGTGGAAGCAGAATCAATAGTAACTTTCAAAAGAGAATTGTATAAATACTTGAATGGGTAAGATTTGCAGAGCTATGGGGAAAGAGTAGGGGAGTGGGACTAATTGGATCGCTCGACCAAAGAGCCGGCACAGGCACAATGGGCTGAATGACCTCCTTCTGTGCTGTTTCATTCTATCATTCTATGAGCACAGGAGGAGGCCATTCGGCCCATCATGCCTGTGCTGGCTCTTTGAAAGAGCTATCCAATTAGTCCCATTTTATGGTGATGTTACATGCTACAGACCAGCAGAGAGACTGGCAACTGCTGTGTGTAGAGCTTTCTAAATGGGTTTCTCGTCACAATCTCAGAAATTAGTGTTGTGTACACTTGGTTCCCTCACTATTTTTATGAAATGTTTTCCTCCGCTCTTTTTAAAACCGCTCCCTAAATCATCCCAATCCTTGGCAGGGACATAAGAACATAAGAAATAGGAGCAGGAGTAGGCCATTTGGCCCCTCGAGCCTGTTCCGCCATTCAATAAGATCATGGCTGATCTGACCATGGACTCAGCTCCACTTCCCTGCCCGCTCCCCGTAACCCTTTACTCTCTTATCGCTCAGAAATCTGTCGATGGCCAGGGGGTCTTTTCTAGGTATCTACCAATGCCATTAGTGGGTATGTGCAAATAGTTGGGTGATTTCCCTCCGACCTTTCAGGTAGTGCTGGACATCCAACTCTGTGCATCTCCTCCCTGGGCCAGGCAGTCACGATTGGAAGCCTGCCCACTGGTAAGGAGAGTTAAACCCAGGTTCTACCACAAACATGTTGTGCTACCAATATCCAGATTTTTAATTTTGAAGTACACTATTTTTTTTTAAATGCAGAAAAGAAAAAAATTCACAGGAAAATAAAAGCCAAGCTGTCATGTTGCTGTTATCTTACCTTCTACTGTGCAATGCCTTGCTCTACAACATCGACAAGTAATGGCCTTTAAGATGTGTCTCTGCTAATAACCTTCCTGAGGCACTATAATTGGACTTGGATGCAACATATGTTGCGAGCTATCTTTAAAAAAAAAATTCATTAATGGGATGTGGGCGTCGCTGGCGAGGCTGGCATTTATTGCCCATCCCTAATTGCCCCTTGAGAAGGTGGTGGTGAGCCGCCTTCTTGAACCGCTGCAGTCCGTGTGCTGAAGGTACTCCCACCGTGCTGTTAGAGAGGGAGTTCCAGATTTTGACCCAGCGACGATGAAGGAACGGCCGATATATTTCCAAGTCAGCATGGTGTGTGAGTTGGAGGGGGACTTGGAGATGGCAGTGTTCCCATGCGCCTGCTGCCCTTGTCCTTCTGGGTGGTAGAGGTTGCCGGTTTGGGAGGTGCTGCCGAAGGAGCCTTGGTGAGTTGCTGCAGAGCATCTTGTAAATGGTATTATGTTTCAACGCTGCATCATAATGACATGGGCCGTCAATAAAAAATCTTAATGATAATGATTGGGGGGGGGGGGGGTGGGGGTTGGGAAATGGCGAAACGGCAAAGTAATATCAAGTCGATCTGGTTAACGTGATTTTTTTTCCCCCCCAGGTGTGAGTGAATGTAATCTTAAGCGGCTGAATCAGGCCATATTGGGTCTATTTGAAAAAGTTCTAATTTGGTCCATTTTGGAACCACTTTGCGCACAGATGCCCTGGTCCCCATTTAAAAAATGAAAGTAATGCAACACACAAAGTGTTCTTCCAATCCCTGGCAAGGAATAGTAGGACCTGAGTTTACGACCATCGTAATTCCAAATGATGTTCTCCGGTACCTCTTGGTGGCACAGGTGGAGGCCTGGTCTCGTCCCCCTGCCGGTACCACCTCTGGCCGTTCCCATCCTGCCGGCCATCCACAAATAGCGGCGGTGGGGGCAGCCCAGATCCCTGGAGGATTTTCCTCTCCTCCCATCTGCCACCATGCGAAGGATGGTGGTATAACCCAGGAAGCAGCGGTACAGCTCCTGGGTTCCCCCAATGGAGGCAGAGGGCCTTCTAGCGACCACCTCTCCCTCCAATTTGGTCTGTGCCTCAGTGGGTAGCACTCTCCCCTCGGGAGTCGGAAGTTTGTGGGTTCAAGTCCCACTCCAGGGACTTGAGCACATAAACCTAGGCTGGCACTCCAGTGCATTGCTGAGGGAGTGCTGCAGTGTCGGAGGGGCCGTCTTTCGGATGAGACATTAAACCGAGGCCCTGTCTGCTCTCTCAGGTTGACGTAAAAGATCCCATAGCACTATTTCAAAGAAGAGCAGGGGGGTTGTTCTATTTATCCCTCAATCAACATAACAAAAACAGATTATCAGGTCATTATCTCATTGCTGTTTGTGGGAGCTTGCTGTGCGCAAATTGGCTCCCGCGTTTCCCACATAACAACAGCGACTACACTCCAAAATTACTTCATTGGTTGAAAAGCATTTTGAGACGTCCGGTGGTCGTGAAAGGCGCTATATAAATGCAAGTCTTTCTTTCTTAAATGACCATACTGAGGCCTGCAGGGCTGCAACTCCATCTGTCTTCAGGGTGTTTCCGCCTTCAACTCTATTTCCAACTCTTCAATTGCTTCAGCGCTATTCGCATCTTCCTCTTTGCACAGGTCAGCTGCCTCTCATCAGTCTGAATCTAGCTGTTCAAATTCAATAAGTCCTGACCCAGGGAAATGGGTCTGGGTTGGGGCAGAATCGGAGGGGCAAGCAGAAGTCCCAGTCCTCCTTGCCGCAACAAGATAAAAGCTCACGGGGTTGGGGGTAATATATTAGCATAGATAGAGGATTGGCTTACTAACAGAAAACAGAGAGTCGGGATAAATGGGTCACTTTCCGGTTGGCAAACGGTGACTAGTGGGGTGCCGCAGGGATTGGTGTTGGGTCCTCCATTATTTACAATCTATATTAATGACTTGGATTAAGGGACTGAGTGTAATGTGGCCAAGTTTGCTGATGATACAAGATGGGTGGGAAAGCAAATTGTGAGGAAGACACAAAAAATATGCAAAGGGATATAGACAGGTTGAGTGAGTGGGCAAAAACTTGGCAGATGGAGTATAATGTGGGAAAATATGAGGCTATCCACTTTGGCAGAAAAAATAGAAAAGCAAATTTTAATTTAAATGGAGAAAAATTGCAAAGTGCTATTGTACAGAGAGACTTGGGGCTCCTTGTGCATGAAACACAAAAAGTGAGTTTGCAGGTCCAGCAAGTAATCAGGAAGGCAACTGGAATGTTGGTCTTTATTGCAAGGGGGATGGAGTATAAAAGCAGAGAAGTCCTGCTATAACTGTACAGGGTATTGGTGAGGCCATACTTGGAGTACTGCGGACAGTTTTGGTCTCCATATTTAAGGATATATTTGCATTGAAGGCTGTTCAGAGAAGGTTCACTAGGTTGATTCTGGAGATGAGAGGGTTGACTTATGAGGATAGGTTGAGTCGGTTGGGCCGATACACATTGGAGTTCAGAAGAATGAGAGGTGATCTTATTGAAACACAAGATAATGAGGGGGCTCGACAAGGTGGATGCAGAGAGGATATTTCCACTCATAGGGGAAACTAAAACTAGGGGACATAGATTTAGAATAAGGGGCCGCCCATTTAAAAATGTCTTCTCTCAGAGTGTTGTAAATCTATGGAATTCTCTGCCCCAGAGCGCTGTGGAGGCAGGGTCATTGAATATATTTAAGGTGGAGATTGGCAGATTTTTAAGAGATAAGGGAGTAAAGGGTTATGGGGAACGGGCAGGGAAGTAGAGCTGAGTCCATGATCAGATCAGCCATGATCTTATTGAATGGCGGAGCAGGCTCGAGGGGCCAAATGGCCTATTCCTGCTCCTATTTCTTATGTTCTTATGTCATCATCATCATAGGCAGTCCCTTGGAATCGAGGAGGACTTGCTTCCACTCCCAAAGTGAGTTCTTTTGATGGCTGAACAGTCCGATACGAGAGCCACTGATCCTGTTACAGGTGGATCAGACATGTGTCAGGGGAAGGGGTCGGTAAGGCTGGTTTGCCGCGGGATCCTTCCGCTGCCTGCGCCTGGCCTCTTCATGCTCCTAGCGTTGAGCCTCAAAGAACTCAACGCCCCCCGGATGGACTTTCTCCACCTCGGGCGGTCTGCGGCCAGGGTCTCCCAGGTGTCAGTGGTGATGTCGCACTTTGCCAGGAAGGCTTTGAGGGTGTCCCTATAATGTTTCCGCTGTCCTCCTTTGGCTTGTTTACCACGAAGGAGCTCGGCATAAAGCATTTGCTTATGTAATTCCCTCCCTAATGGAGATAATTCTGGCCTATCCCGTCTGTTCTTAAGACAATATCTATTCCCAGTCTGGCCTTTTTTTCTTTGGAGAGGGAGAAGAGGCAGAGGAACTATGTGAGATTTTCACATTTCAGTATTAGCGTCACAAAGCTTGTTGCAATTTACCTCATTCTGTCAGAAAGCAAGGAGGAGAGGTTTATCAAACACAGGGTTTGTGAAGATAGTGTCCTTTTAATGTCTGGCACCAGCACAGTTTGCAGAATTTAGCCAACTGAATGCCAATGTCATTTCTCCATTTGACAGTGTTGCTGTTCAGTGCTGTCAACCGCTTTGACTTCCTGCTCATCCATTCTCATTAGCTGGTGCAGAGTTACAGTTCTTGGCCTCCTACCAAATGAGCATTTGGAAAAACACAAAAACAGAGATAGCGTTCTGGATCCGCTGTCTAATTAGGAGAAGTTCAACACAGAACTAATTACCTTACTCGCGTCCTTATTTCCATTCATTATGTTAAGGGCTTATCAATCACTGAATTATGTATCATTTTGTTCATGTAACATTTTCATAGCAGCTTTATATCTGCTAAACCTTTGGCACAAATGAAAAATGACAAAATGACAAGGCGAAAGCCTGCATCGTCCTCCGGTTGCGCTATTGAGGCCTTTTTTTTTTAAATTCACGGCCTCAGTTCTCTCCCTCCTTTTATTCGTCTCCTCTCCTAAAGTCAGTAGCCTATACTGAGGTATAGGTTCACACCAGTGCTGGCAAGCCACAAATGGCTGCTCTTGGTTCCAGCACAGACAATGGGGGGAAATTTTTACCCAAAAAAGGGGGAATGTTTTGGGAGCGGGCGGGTGGTTAAAAGGGACGAGACCTACAGCGGGTTGGAAAGCCGGCTCGAACTCACTGACATCCACTTTTAACTGCAGCGCTTTCGGCTGTGTGTCAGAAATCCCCATGGGAGAGGCAGGTTGGCAATTGAAAGGTGTTAAGAGGCAATTAGGAGCTGTTTTAACTGCGGATTTGAGCTTTAACTCGGAGTGCACGGGTCTCCTGGAATTCAGCAGTGAAAGCAAGGAGGAGATGACAGCGTAAATCCTATCGCTACTCAGACCTCACACCTGCTCTCTTGCCGGAGAGAAAGGCTTTCGGACAGAGTGCTTTCACTATCGTGCAGCTGATTTCCGCTACTTTGGAGGTCATTTCTGCTACCTTGGATTTTTGTTAGCCTGATCTACGCTTTCCATTGGTCAAGCATCAGTTCAGCAGGGGTGCCGCTCATGCAGCTTTACCTTTGACCTCGGACGAGGACCAAGATGAGCAGCAGCAGCAGCCACCTTCTCCTCACCAACCTGCCGCTCCACAGGAGGGAGGGGATAAGCAAGGGGGGGGTGGGGGGAGTGGTACGGCTCGCAAGTGGCGGTACCCCCAACACAGGGTATACAGGCAGGTGATCAGTTGCCTGGACATGTCGGAACATCAGTGCCTCAGGAGGCTCAGGGTATCGTGGCAGGTGGTCGCAGACCATTGCAGCCTCCTGGAAGAAGACCTGCTTCCAAGTGGAGCTGGTGGGCACGCTTTGCCAGTGGCTGTCAAAGTCACCACCGCCCTCAATGTCATCTCCTCTGGCACCTTCCAGGGATCTGCAAGGAGATGTCTGCAGAACAGCAGCATAGCGCTTATGTTACTGGACCAGGAATCCAGAGGCCTGGACTAGGAATCCAGAGGCCTGGACTACTGATCTGGAGACACGAGTTCAAATCCCACCACGGCAGCAAGGGAAGTTAAACTCAGCTCATTTAATAATTCTGGAAGCTTGTATGAGTAATGGTGACCATGAAACTACCAGATTGTCGTAAAAACCCATCTGGTTCACTAATGTCCTTTTGAGGAAGGAAATCTGCCATCCTTACCCAGTCTGGCCTATATGTGACGCCAGACCCACAGCAATGTGGTTGACTCTTAACGCCTCTCTGAAATGGCCCAGCGAGCCACTGAGTTGTACCAAATTGCACTGTGGGAGTACCTTGAGAAGGTGGTGGTGAGCCACCTTCTTGAACAGTTGCAGTTCTTGTGATCAAGGAACTCCCAGAGTGCTGCTTGGGAGGGAGTTCCAGGATTTTGACCCAGCGACGATGAAGGAACGGCGATATATTTCCAAGTCAGGATAGTGTGTGACTGGGAGGCGGTGGTGCTCCCATGCACCACCTGCCCTTCTCCTTCTAGGCGGTAGAGGTCGCAGGTTTGGGAGGAGCTGCTGAAGAAGCCTTGGCGAGTTGCTGCAATGCAGCTTGTAGATGGTGCACACTGCAGCCACGGTGCGCTGGTGGTGGAGGGAATGAATGTTGAAGGTGGTGGATGGGATGCCAATCAAGCGGGCTGCTTTGTCCTGGATGGTGTCGACCTTCTTGAGTATTGTTGGAGCTGCACATCCAGGCAAGTGGAGAGTGTTCCATCACACACCTGACTTGTGCCTTTCAGTAGCGGTACTTCTGTTCGAGTCCGTGAAGTGTTTGAAGAATGTTAATTTGTGTACACTCATTCCTCAGGCTCACTTCATGCAATGTTCCGTCACTATTTTGAAGGAGCATTTTTTCTGGGCCGAATAGGCAGTTGTCATTAGTGCTGCTTTGCACAAAGGGTAGTGGAAATCTGGAACTCCCTCACTCAAAAAGCTGGCAAGGCTGGGGCATTTGAGAACGGAGATGGATAGATTTTTGTTAGGTGAGGGTATCAAGGGATATAGAGCAAAGGCGGGTAAATGCAGTTGAGGTACAGATCAGTCATGATATAATTGAATTGTGGAACAGGCTCGAGGGGCTGAATAGCCTACTTCTGTTCCTACGTAGTCTTAAAAGGCACGTTCCATTAGAATTCAGGCATTCTGGATACTCTGAATTTTAGAAGAATTTGCATTCAGAGCAATGCCCCACACATGCAGAGGGACATTTTGCCGAGTTTGTACCTTCAGCCCAGGTCAGTCACTTTATAAAAGCTGGAGGAAAAGATTCCCTTAGGCCTGTTTGAAGGGGTTGCTGGAGTTAACACAGAGGTCAGCAGATGGCTGGAAGGATGTGACTCAGCTCAGTGGTTTTAAAAATACAGAACAGATTGCTGGCTCAAGGTCCATGTTATATGGGAAGGGAATTGCATTACTGGACTTCCCTCCCAGTCTGGGGGAGAGCATTTATTTTTCACATTTTTCAGGGTGGGTCTTCAGCCTCTCTCCATCCTCACAGAGGCCCTCATACAGGGTGGGTTTCCAAGGCCTCTCCCACCCCCACATCAGCACAGGTTCCAGGTTGTCTCCAGCTTCATACTGACCCAGCCCAGGGTGGGATCAGCAGATGTGTCACAGATGCTGGTTAATGCGTCTCGACACGAGACTCCCAAAGCAAGCGCTCTACTCGGAACTCCTACACGGCAAGCAAACCCCAGGTGGGCAGAGGAAACGTTTCAAGGACACCCTCGAAGTCTCCTTGATAAAATGCAATATCCCCATCGACACCTGGGAGTCCCTGGCCAAAGACCGCCCAAAGTGGAGGAAGAGCATCCAGGAGGGCGCTGAGCACCTCGAGTCTCGTCGCCGAGAGCATGCAGAAAGCAAGCGCAGGCAGCGGAAGGAGCGTGCGGCAAACCAGACTCCCCACCCGCCCTTTCCTTCAACAACTGTCTGTCCCATCTGTGACCGAGACTGTAATTCCCGTACTGGACTGTACAGTCACCTGAGAACTCACTGTTAGAGTGGAAGCAAGTCTTCCTTGATTTCGAGGGACTGCCTATGAGAAAGCGACTCAATGAACTAATGCAAAGTTGACTTGTCTGTCGCTGGTGAGTGATAAAGATGCTTGACTGGGCAACCTGAGACACATTTGGAGGTAAATTCAACATCAGCTGGGGGGGGGGGGGGGAAGGGGGCGGGCAAGGGACGCAAAAAGACATTAACGGAAAGGAAAAACGGCGGGGCATATAATGGGCAGCCAATCCGCTACTGTCCATCTTGAGCCACCGCTGACATTGAATTTTACCTCCATCTATCTCGGTGTTTCATGATAATTCTAATAAAGTTATATTCCGTTTACTTCCATGCTGAAACATGCTTTCAAACATCACTGTTGTCCCAGCAGCACATTACAAGCTTTAATATTCAGCTTTCCATATATTTAAATAGGATTTACATATGCAGTGCAGAGAGCAAAATTCACCAGAACCCCCACCTGTGTTTGGGCTCATTCGAAAGGAAATTTAATTTGGGACTATCTACCGAAAAGTTTGGAACTCTAAAGTGCTTAGGGAAGAAACTACGAACTTTAATGGAATTATGAACTTTTACAAGACAAATTCAAGCCTGTGGGCCGACCTAGGGAACAAAGGAAGCCCTCTTGATTATTGGAACTGTCTGGGTGTGAGGACTGAGGTAACCTGTCTGGAAGAATGAGTATTTGGAAATCTTCCTCCACAAGAGACATTACCATCACAGTATCACCCAGAGATAGCTCCCCATCAACATGGGTCTGGACAAACCATTTTCAGCATATACATCACATAGAGGCCCAATCCAGCCTGTATGCGAAAGACTAAGCACAAAAGGACATTGCAATTACCAACCTAATATTTCCATCAGGAAACAGTTTTTCGAAGATCAACCCACCCAAGACATATCAAATTTAACGAGCCCAACAAAATATTACAAAGAAGAACCAAGCCCGCCAAAATTATACAAAGGATTGTGAACAGATTGGGCAGCAAGATTAGAACACTGAAAATCGTATAACTGGCCACTGTTTTCAACAGAGGTTAGACGCGGTTAGGGAGAGAGGAGAGAGAGAGAGACAAGAAGATGGAGAGAGAGTGGGGGAGAGAGGTGGTCGCTACTACCTCATCAAGACAAGAAGAGAAACCAACTGACAGTTGTAAAACTAACTTCTCCAGCCTCAAAGTCTTGAAGTCCTGAAGGAAGGAAGAACATCACCATCTACCATTAACTATCAAAAGGATTAGTAAGCATAAGTCCCTGCCGCCCTGGAGTCTAACCTAGCTAAAATTAGGTATTGGGAGGTGGGAGGTATAATTTTACTGCAACCCCCTTTGAATGTGTAGTGTATGGTACTTTATTAGAGCGATTATAAGTTTGACCTTGTACCTTTCCTTGTATTGTTCTTTATTAGAGTGATTGTAAGTTTGGCCGTGTATTTTCTTACTAGAGTAATAAGCCTGTATTACCTTGACTGTAATAAAACCAAAGTTCTTTGCATCAAACCAGTGTCCTCTGCACTTTTGTCACACCCCCCAAATAAATCCAGAGTACAGAACCCAAGGCAGGGGGAGCGATTCGAAACCGCTCAAGTTGGTCAGAAGGGGAACCTGACCCCCTCATAGAGACCCACAACACCCCTCCCCCCCACTTTACAGCAGGGAATTTTGTACACAAGTAGAAGGCATCAAACCGCTAGACATTTGGCACAAACACAGCACAATGGGGTGAGGGGGTCAAACATATCCAACGAATAGATGTCCATTAGAAAACATAGAAAATAGGTTCAGGAGTAGGCCATTCGGCCCTTCTAGCCTGCACCGCCATTCAATGAGTCCATGGCTGAACATGCAACTTCAGTATCCCATTCCTGCTTTCTCGCCATACCCCTTGATTCCTCTAGTAGTAAGGACTACATCTAACTCCTTTTTGAATATATTTAGTGAATTGGCCTCAACAACTTTCTGTGGTAGAGAATTCCACAGGTTCATCACTCTCTGGGTGAAGAAGTTTCTCCTCATCTCGGTCCTAAATGGCTTACCCCTTATCCGTAGACTGTGACCCCTGGTTCTGGACTTCCCCAACATTGGGAATATTCTTCCTGCATCTAACCTCTCTAAACCCGTCAGAATTTTAAACGTTTCTATGAGATCCCCTCTCATTCTTCTGAACTCCAGTGAATACAAGCCCAGTTGATCCAGTCTTTCTTGATATGTCAGTCCCGTCATCCCGGGAATCAGTCTGGTGAATCTTCGCTGCACTCCCTCAATAGCAAGAATGTCCTTCCTCAAGTTAGGAGACCAAAACTGTACACAATACTCCAGGTGTGGCCTCACCAAGGCCCTGTATAACTGTAGTAACACCTCCCTGCCCCTGTACTCAAATCCCCTCGCTATGAAGGCCAACATGCCATTTGCTTTCTTAACTGCCTGCTGTACCTGCATGCCAATGTCCATTGCTCAGGGAACACACGTCTTTCATAAAGACAGGGGCACCGCAACATGTAACGCACAATGTTATTTAGTGAATTCGACTGCTAATGTGTGTAACTGCTGGTGTCCCTGTAAGGTCACATGATGCAGTTAATGTGCCTTCTGGGTGAATTAAATAAAAGCTAATTGTTTTTCAGTAGATCGTTAAATCAGTTTGACATCAGAATGGCTTTTTAAAAAAAAAACATGACTGTTAAAGTCAATTAGAAGGTATTTTCTGTTGGTGAGCTATTTTCTCTGCTATTGAAAATGAGTGTTTCACAGAAGAAATATGAGGTGTGAGGCAGGAATTTTGATGTGTGACACTTAGGCAGCGGTATTACTTCCCTCGGCGGTTCTGTGGCGGGTCCCAACCTCCACCACTCCATCCTATATGAACCGCATCTCGTTTGAGAAAAGTCATTCACAAAAAACAATGAGGGCGCTAAGGGGTTGCCAACCCTCCAGGATTGCCCTGGAGTCTCCAGGAATTGAAGATGAATCTCCGGAATACTGCGGTGAGCAATCAGAGAAAAGACACAGGGGCATAAAAATCAATGCTTAACATTTTCTTTGAACTCTTTTGTTTATTAATTATAAAAATCTTGGAGATGTGAAACAAGTCTGTTTGACACATGGGGGCAGTGGAGAGGAGCCATTATGTGATGAAGCCCACCAAGAAAACATCCAGCCAGAGGTGGCAAGCCCAGAGTGCTAAGCACTTCATACCCGACATGCCGCAGCTCAATTAAAAGTGATACTCCCGACACATTAATGTTTATTATAACAATGTGAAAAACCTCGAAGTCCTAAACTGGACAACAAGTTGCATTTATATAGCGCCTTTAACGCAGAGAAATCTCCCAAGGTGCTTCACAGAGGCTGACTCGGATAAAAATGGCTGCCAAGCCAAGGAAGGAGCTATTCAGAGGGGTGAGCGAACGTTTGGTCAAAAAGGTGGGGTTTAAGGAGGGTCTTAAATGAGGAGAGGGAGGTGGAGAGATGAAGGAGCTTAGGGAGGGAATTCCAGGGTGTGGGGCATAGACGTCTGATGATACGGCCGCCGATGGTGGGGCGATGGGAAGGGGGTAGACACAGAAGCCCACAGTGAAAGGAACGGGGAGCTCGCAGGGTGTGTTGGAGCACGGAGACCGTTACAAAGAAAGGGGACAGTAAGGCCACAAAGGGATTTAAATATGATGATGGGACTAACAAACCAAACCATTCACATTGCCTTATTCAATTCTTCCTCTTGCATAACCGCAGGTTTTTTTTTAAAAAAAAGCAAAACATTACAATAAAAGCCCTGATGATTTACTGGCACTGGACCACATGGGCGTGTGCCGCTTTCTGTCAAGGGAGGGGTTTCACTTCCTGCCAACAGTCCTTTCAACCAGCAGGTTATCTGATGGGGGTGTGAAAATGCTGAAAACTCAGCCAACGTTCCACATTGAGCTATAGTTCCACATTCATCCACCACTATAAAAACAAACTGCCATTGCACCATTTAAAACATCTGCAAACTGGGCAACATGTAGTCATACCAAATCCCCCTTGCAATAAAGGGCAACATTCCATTTGCCTTCCTGATTACTTGCTGTACCTGCATACTAACCTTTTGTGTTTCATGCACAAGGACCCCCAGGTCCCTCTGGGCTGCAGCACTTTGCAATTTTTCTCCATTTAAATTATAATTTGCTTTTCTATTTTTTCTGCCAAAATGGATAACCTCACATTTTCCCACATTGTACTCCATCTGCCAATTTTTTGCCCACTCACTTAGCCTGTCTGTATCCCTTTGCAGATTTTTTTGTATCCTCCTCACAATTTGCTTTCCCACCCATCTTTGTATTATCAGCAAACTTGGCTACATTACACATGGTCTCTTCATCCAAGTCATTAATCTAGATTTGTAAATAGTTGAGGCCCCAGCACCGATCCCTGCGGCACCCCACTATTCACTGTTTGCTAACCGGAATAAGACCCATTTATTCCGACTCTCTGTTTTCTGTTACTTAGGCTCTCCCCGCCACCCCGGGCCGTATCCAACCTGGACCTGTGGATGGCCACTTTGACCTCACGTCCCCGGATTACTAGTCCAGGCCTCTGGATTACTCGTCCAGTAACAGAACCACTATGCTACTGTACCCCCGTGCGCCCCTTTGAAAATATAAACACCATAGCCCATCGAAAATAAAAAGGATCAGCAGCATTTGCAGTGATACAAAATGTGTATTAATTAAAACATTGCTGCTTTCTCCAGATTAGGCACTGTCTCCAGAACATTGCAATGCTTTGTGGTGTCAGCATGCGTCAACTAGTCCCGCACTCCCTTACCTGGCTGAACATTTCCGCCACTCCCCAACCATCTCCTGGCAACACCTTTCTACTCTTCTGATTGGCCAACCAGGATGACACGGGGTCATCCCAGGTGTCAGCAATCAAAATAAAATTAATCTAACAAAAGTGGCCCCAAAGGGGCACCAACAATAAACACCCAAATTATACGAAAGAAAGGAAACTTATTATTTTCTGTGTCAGCAATGTCCTCCGGTCCCTGGTCGTCAAAGACTTCAAGGGTACCGATGGACACTGCACGCTCCTTCACCGGGGCCACGCAGGCGCGGACAAGGCCGTGGAACAGAGGCAAGCAGCCAGAGCGATTTCCCCCCCTCTCTCCCCCACGGGCCGCATTCAACCTGGACCCACGGATGGCCACCTTGACCAGGTCCAGGAGCAGACCCACAAAGAGGTCCCCCGACCTGCCCGACCACAACCCCAAATGCCAAGAGCGTGGGACTGAAGCGCAGCCAGAAATTGAGGAGCAGCACCCCCCCCCTCCCCTTCATATAACAAAAGAAGGGCCGCATCCTCTCGCGTGCCGCCCGCGGGTGAGACACACGGGCTCCTCCTGGCCGCAGAAAGTACAGACGGCCGGGAGTCCGTGATTCGCCTGATGAACCTATTTGCCGAGACTGCTCTGTGCAACACTCTCTGGAACACCGTTCTATCCTGTACGTTATCCTCACCTTCATGACCAAAGACAGGATAGAAAACCTGAGGGAAGCCCGAGAGCAAAACTTGTAGCTTCCATTAAGGGGGAAGAAGTAGCAAGAGGTCTGGAGACGGAGCCTTAGTAATTTTGCTGCAGGTGATGGCACTAAGAACGTAAGAATTAGGAGCAGGAGTCGGCCATACAGCCTCTCGAATCTGCTCCGCCATTCAATAAGATCATGGCTGATCATCAACCTCAACTCCACTTTCCCGCCCGATCTCCATATCTCTTGATTCCCTTAATATCCAATCGTCTCTGTGTTCCACTTTGCATCGTGGAGGCCCCGACCTGCGTGAGAACACCAGCGGCAGGTTGGGGCCATTAAAGGAGGGGTGTGGAGGACTTGGGGAGCAGCGCGAGCTGGTGTAGGAGGGCTGCGGCAGCGAAGAGTGACATCACCAAGGTCCAGGTCGGTGATTGGAGCGTGGGCAGGTACAGCAGGAGCGGCGAGATCGGGGTGAAGGAGCGGCGAGAGATTGTAGAGGGAGGTGATCGGGGCCCAGGGGAGGCGTGAGTTCGGGGCCAGGGGCCCAGGGGCAGCACGGGCCAGCCCACACTGCGAAATGTGTGTGCACCAGGTCCGTGCAGCAGAGCAGGTCACCATTCGTCTTGGTTAATCCTCGCCACTGGACTAAGACCTAGCTCCGTCAAGCTCGTGTGGTGGCTGGTGTGCAACGGCCACCCTGCGTTAAAAAAGTCCACGCACAGACATCTTCCACCCTTCAGGATGTAGTTCGGGTCCTTCATTGAAACACCTGTGAACTCATCCTTTTTTGGCGTGGAAGCAAGTCATCCTCATTTTGAGGGACCGCCTCTGATGGGATAATATCCAAAAGTCTATCGATCTCAGCCTTGAATATATTCAGAAACTCAGCATCCACAGCCCTCTGGGGCAGAGAATTCCAAAGAAACACAACCCTCTGAATTTTACAGCACAGAAATGGGCCATTGGACTCAACAGGTCTATGCCGGTGTCTATGCTCCACTCAAGCCTCCTCCCACCCCTACTGGACATCAGTGTAGGTTTGGGGAGGGAGTTCAGTTCCTGGAACAGCCAGTTCTGAAAAGCCAGCCCTTAGAGCCAAAACCATGACAGCCAGATAAAAGTTCACAGATACGACAGTGCACAAGTCTATTGGGACACGGTTTTCACACTGTGGGAAGTTGTCCCAATAAGTCTGAACGTTTTGTTTGTGGAGATAAAAAAAAAACAATTGGAAATCCAAAATTAAAGGGCTGGAAATGCCCAGCGGGTCAAAAGTAAGGTTTAGACAAAAATCTTTAAGCCTATTTGATGTCATTCTTTCAAAAAGAACAACTATTCTGTTTTCCCATCAGAGCAGCCAGCTGTTTCTTCAGTGAGTCCAGGTCACACTGAATAGAAGGTATTAGCGGTGTACCGCCAATCGTGTCAGTGTGTTTTCCATGACGCACCAGTTGTATCACCAGGGTGCAACAGCATCTCAGATTTGCCGGGTGCTATTGCCAACAGTTGGGAGGAAGACTCGGGCCTGATTCACTATACCAGTGGGACTCGGGTGATCAGCCCAGTCACTGACCACACTCGATCTGCTCCGCTGGGCAGGCCACACTGTTCGCATGTGAGACACGAGACTCCCAAAGCAAGCGCTCTACTCGGAACTCCTTCACGGCAAATGAGCCAAAGGTGGGCAGAGGAAACGTTTCAAGGAGACCCTCAAAGCCTCCCTGATAAAGTGCAACATTCCCACTGACACCTGAGAGTCGCTGGCCAAAGACCGCCCTAAGTGGAGGAACTGCATCCGTGAGGGCGTTAAGCTCCTCGAGTCTCATCACCGAGAGCATGCAGAAATCAAGTGCAGGCAGCGGAAGGAGCGTGCGACAAACCAGTCCCACCCACTCCTTCCCTCAACGATTATCTGCCCCACCTACGACAGAGACTGTGGTTCTCATATTGGACTGTACAGCCACCCGAGGACTCATTCTTAGTGTGGAAGCAAGTCTTCCTCAATTCCGAGGGACCGCCTATGATGATGATGATGATGGGCCTCAGCATTTGGCAATCGGCCATCAGCATCAGAACAGACAAAAGTTGCAGCAACTGTTCAGGCCGAGATCCTTCATGAGAACACAACAACAACTTGTATTTGTATAGTGCCTTTAACGTAGTGAAACGTCCCAAGGTGCTTCACAGGAGTATTATGAGATTCAAAAAATTTGACACCGAGCCGCATAAGTAGAAATTAGCGCAGGTGACCAAAAGCTTGTTCAAAGAGGTAGGTTTTAAGGGGCGTCTTGAAGGAGGAGAGAGAGGTAGAGAGGCAGAGAGGTTTAGGCAGGGAGTTCCAGAGCTTGGGGCCCAGGCAACAGGAGGCATGGCCACCGATGGTTGAACGATTATAATCAGGGATGCTCAAGAGGGCAGAATTAGAGGAGCGTAGATGTTAAAGGGCTGGAGGAGATTACAGAGCTAGGGAGGGGCGATGCCATGGAGGGATTTGAGAAGAAGAATGAGAATTTTGAAATCGAGGCGTTGCTTAACCGGAAGTCAATGTAGGTCAGCGAGCACAGGGGTGGATGGGTAAGCGGGACTTGGTGCAAGTTAGGACACGGGCAGCCAAGTTTTGGATCACCACTAGTTTATGTAGGGTGGAATGTGGGAGGCCAGCCAGGAATGCGTTGGAATAGTCAAGTCTAGAGGTAACAAAGGCATGGATGAGGGCTTCAGCAGTTGATGAGCTGAGGTAAGGGCGGAGACGGGCGATGTTACAGAGGTGGAAATAGACGGTCTTAGTTATGCTGCGGACATGTAGTCGAAAGCTCATTTCAGAACTTAGCTTTTTCCTTACACGTGCACCTTAGTTCAGATGAAGAGCGTCTTTCCACCGTGTTAGATCTCCAAACAAAAGGTTAAATGGCCACTTTATTTGTATTTCCAGTATTTTCTTTTTTTTTTAAATATACGATAATTTTAATGTAACTCAATTTTTAATCCCTTGTCATTGGTCCTGCCAGGTCACATGCAAAGTATCAGCTGTGGCTCAGTGGGTCGCACTCTCACCTCTGAGTCAGCAGGTTGCAGGTTCAAGTCCCACTGCAGACTTGAGGACAACATCTAGGCTGATACACCAGTGCAGTACTGAGGGAGTCCTGTACTGTCGAAGGTGCCTTCTTTCAGAGGAGATGCGTCAGGGACATAAAAGGTCCCATGACATTTGAAGAAGAGCAGGGAAGTTCTCCTCGGTGTCCTGGCTAATATTTGTCCCTCAATCGACATCACTAAAACAGATGATGTGATCATCACCACATTGCTGTATGTGGGAGCTTGCTGTGTGCAAATTGGCTGCCGTGTTTCCCACATTACAACAGTGACTACACTTCAGAAAGTAATTCATTGGCTGTAAAGCATGTTGGGATGTCCGGAGGTTGTTAAGGCGCTATATAAATACAAGTTCTTTATTTTTTTTCTGTTCTCAGCCCATTACCACCAGCAGCCACGTGGTTGGTGTCAGTGATGAATGGTGAGCGTTGAGAAGGCCTCAACCATTTTGCTCTCCCCTCTACCCCTCCCGTATAAGGGGCCCAACATTGCCCAAGCCCTTTTTTCGGCGTACTAACCTGAAGTGCGTCGAATTTGCGTGCTGGAAAGGGTGCCAGAAAAAAGGGGCCCCATCCTGGCCACTCTTCGGAGTCCCCGGAGTCGTGGCATGGAGACTGAAGGAGGGGGCGGAGCAACAGGCCAGTGCAGCAAGCACTGCCGGCACCTGTGCACATGCTCAGAGAGAGCTGCGCGCATGCTCCTGCCCTCCCAGCGCGTCCTGTGGGCTGTGAGCAGGACCCGATGCTCACAGCCCCTTTCCTAGGCCGAAGGGATGCCTGATCTCGCCGCACCCTATCCCCGGCCGAGTGGACTCCCGCCCCGGCCGGCCGGTTGAGTTCCCGGGCAGGTAGGACTTGGCTTTTATTTTTTATTTAGTGGCTGTGCTTATGTGGCTGTGCTTGAGACTTCTGATTGGGGGGCGGGGGGGAGGGGGGAGAAAGAGTGTTTTGGGATGGACGGGGGGGGCGCAGAGAAAGAGTGTCTCTCTGGCTACCTCCCCACACCAGTGACATCGTGGCCAGCAGCTCGCATTTCTCCGGTAGAATTTACTTCATTTTTATTCGTATTTTAATTGTTTGAGCTTTTCCTTGCAATGTTTGGTGCTTGGTTGTTGAGGCCCTCTCCAGTTGCCTTCCCTCCCCTATCCCTGCCCTAATGTCTGCCGAATCTGCGCTGCTTTTTCTTCACTGCCCGCAAGGTTTTTCAGAGCTGGCCACATACGCTAACCTAAGTGGATTTGGAGTAAGTTTTAGCTGACCAAAGTGGCATAAATGGCCAAAAATGGCGTAAGTGTCTGGGGGAAAAAAAAAACTGACCTAAAAAAAATTGTACCTAACTGACTTATTCTGGAGCAAATTTTTTGGGGAAAATGGCATTTTTTAAAACTTACACCAGAAAAAACAACTTAATCCCAAAAAATTGATCCAAGTCATGGCCAGGATTGGGCCCAAGATGTCCACATCTCCATTCACCGTGGCACTGTGCAGCACGGCCCAGAATAACAACAGAGCAGGTCGAGAAGGTCAACAGAGCAATCCAAGGGAGTTGAATCACTGAAAGAGAATGTCTACTTTCTCAGTGCCGCTGCTCATTGAGTTCTCTAACAGGCAACACCACCGCACTGCAGTGACGGAAATATTCTTACCATCTATAATTAGAAACGCAATATCACTTTTATCATCAGTCGTGCAACTGTGCCCTTATGTTTATAGACTTGATAATCATGCAAAAATATTTCATCAGCATAACAAGCATGCCATTCATTGGCTAGCAATAAATAGTTTATAAAGTTTGCATTGAACTATTTAGTGATTTATAGAATACAGCAGTGCCATCTATAGGCAGCAGAACACTAGCCATAAGTTACTTTTTTGACCACACAAATACAAGGACTGGGCTTTCATATCCTCTCAATAAAGGAGAATGAAAATCTGGATCCTTTGATCAACCCTACATAGCATCTAGGCTGACACTCCAGTGCAGTACTGAGGGAGTGCCGTACGGTCATAAGTGTCATCTTTCGGATGAGACGTTAAACTGAGGTCCCGTCTGCTCTCTTAGGTGGATGTAAAAGATCCCATGCCACTATTTTGAAGAAGGATTTTGAAGAGGAATTATCCCCGGTATCCTGGCCAATATTTATCCCTCAAGCAACATCACTAAAACAGATTATCTGGTCATTATCACATTGCTGTTTGTGGGAGCTTGCTGTGTGCAGCTTGGCTGCCATGTTTCCTACATTACAACAGTGACTACACTCCAAAAAGTACTTCATTAGCTGTAAAGCACTTTGGGACGTCCTGAGGTCGTGAAAGGTGCTATAGAAATGCAAGTCTTTCTTCATCAGCTATTACTGTAACAATAGGAGTCAAACTGCCCAAGTTGAATTGGTGACAAGGATGCAGTTTCAGCAGTTTTATAGAGAAAGACTTGCATTTATATAGCGTCCTTCATGACTTCAGGACGTCCCAAAGCACTTTACAGCCATTGAGGTACTTTTGAAGTGTAGTCGCTGTTATAATGTGGGAAACGCGGCGGTCAATTTGCGCACAGCAAGCTCCCACAAACAGCAATGTGATAATGACCAGATAATCTGTTTTTGAATTACGTTGGTTGAGGGATGAATATTGGCCAGGACACCAGGGATAACACCCCTGCTCTTCTTCAAAATAGTGCCATGGGATCTTTTACATCCACCCAAGAGGGCAGACGGTTCAACGTCTCACCCAAAAGACAAGGCGCTGCTCCCTCCACCCCCTTCCACACCCCCCCCCCCCCCCCCGCAACTCGTCTCTTTTCCTTTCCCACAGTGACAGGTGGTGAGGTGCAGTGCAATGGATTCCAGCAGCCCACTGATACTTTGCCGAAGCAGTCATACTCCGTGCACGAGTCACAGTAAACGCCTGGAACTTCCTCAGCTCTTCTCCCGCTCCGTCTTCGGCGGGAACCACGAAGCGGGTTGAAATCCAGAGGAAATGCCCAGCCAAAGAGGTTCGGCCAGCTATTCGACCACAGGAGGAAGGTGACACAAACAAGTCCGTCGCTGTCTACAACATTGGCATTTGCCAACTGGCATCAGGAATGGGAACCCTGGCACATTTATTTTAGCCCGGTGGGGAACTGAGGTCAGTTATAATTTCCTCCCAACCATTACCCTGGCCGAGGTCAGGTAACTGAGCACTACTGACTAGAATTGATCTGGGAACCCTGATTTATATGTCTCATTCAACGAGTCGTGTATTTACCCACTAACTTATCTGTAGTGCTGCGCTTCACACGTGCAATCACAAAACACTCTGCACCCTGTTACAGCTAAAGGCACTTCAAAAAACTGCAGCATGATCTTTTTAAATTTCTTTTTATTGCTTTTGTCAGCTGTGGCTCAGTGGGTAGCACTCTCGTCTGAGTTCAAATCCCTCTCCAGAGACTTGAGCACAAAAATCTCAGCTGACACTCCAGTGCAATACTTAGGGAATGTTGCACTGTCAAGAGGTGCCGTCTTTCGGATGAGACGTTAAACCGAGACCCATCTGCCCTCTCAGGTGGATGTAAAAGATCCCATGGCACTATTTCGAAAAAGACCTTGGGGGGGGGGGGGGGGCAGTTATCCCCAGTGTCCTGGCCAATATTCATCCCTCAATCAACATCACTAAAACAAATTATCTGGTCATTGTCACATTGCCGTTTGTGGGAGCTTGCTGTGCGCAAATTGGCTGCAGCGTTTCCCCACATTACAGCAGTGACTACACTTCAAAAAGCACTTAATTGGGTGTAAACCGCTTTGGGACGTGAAAGGCACTATAATAAATGCAAGTCCTTTTGTTTCTATAACTCTTTAAATGAAAAATGATGAACTTTCGGTGCTCGGAATGGTTGCACAGCTCGCGTCTTTTAAATGCAGCCACAAGCTGGGGGAAAATAATGTCAAAAGTTAGTTAACCCGAAATAGGTCACGGATCACCGTCGGAACAGTTGCAAAACTTACCATCCGAAACCTCCAAAGGAAACACTGCGTTTTCTTCGAAACATTGTTGCTGGGCTGGCGTCGACCTGTGAGCGCTGCTGTGTGCGAGAGGCAGAGTGTGAAGACAGCCAAGAGATGCTCAGTCTGACGATGTGTCCACAAGCTTTCAGTTACTCTGCTTGAAGCAGTCAGGCAGGAAACCCATTCGTACCACTTCCTGGATCTTTTTGCCTGGATCGCTGCAACTCTGTCGAAGATTGGTATTAAAGGCCATTGCTGCTTTTAGCTTATTTGGGGGCGGGGCTTTAAAGTTAGATTTCAAAACTCGAAAGCAACAATTCCTCTTTTCTCACATGCAGAAAGAGAAGGGGGAAATAAACCACATTTCCCTTAAAGCAAAGAGCGCAGGGAGCTTTCATGTATATTTCTCTTTTTAACGTTGAAAATTGTGCATTGTTTTTTTTTGCACCAGAGACGAGGGGAACTTTGCGTGCATATCTTTGGCTAAAATGCGTTGGATATTTCGCTAATTATTTGTTTGAATCCCAGCAGCCACACACAGTTTCAGATCATTTTCTTGAATATCGACACAGCTGCAATTTAACCAACCATCAGCTGCAACTCAGCACTCTCGCCTCGGAGTCAGAAGGTTGTGGGTTCAAGTCCCACTCCAGGGACTTGTGCACATAAGGCTGACACTCCAGGGTAGCACTGAGTGAGTGCTGCACTGTTGAAGGTACCGTCTTTTGGATGAGACGTTAAACCGAGGCCCAGTCTGCTCTCTCAAGTGGACACAAGAGATCCCACGGCACAATTTCAAAACGCAGTAACTATTTGCGAGAGTTAGGACAAATATCACCGACTCCGCCCGCTGTCGCAATTCCTACTAACTCTTTTCTGTGCATGCGTACAACACCACGTTGCCTCCACTGAGCAGCCGAACGCATCCGCCAAGCCTCCCGCAGTGCCCCGAGCGAGCCCCAAGCCTCCCACAGCGCTGAGGCGAGCGAGCTTTTGCAAGTTTGCCAACCGGAAAATGACCCATTTATCCTGACTCTCTGTTTTCTGTTAGTTAGCCAATCCTCTATCCATGCTAATATATTACCCCCAACCATGTGAGCTTTTACCTTGTGCAATAACCTCTTATATGGCACCTTATCGAATGCATTCTGGAAATCCAAATACACCATATCTACTGGTTCTCCCTTATCCACCCTGCTCATTACATCCTCAAAGAACTCCAGCAAATTTGTCAAACATGATTTCCCTTTCATAAAACCACGCTGACTCTGCTTGATTGAATTATGCTTTTCCAAATGTCCCGTTACTGCTTCCTTAATAATGGACTCCAGCATTTTCCCAACGACAGGTGTTAGGCTAACTGGTCTATAGTATCCTGCTTTTTGTCTGCCTCCTTTTTTAAATAGGGGCATTACATTTGCGGTTTTCCAATCTGCTAGGACCGCCCCAGAATCCAGGGAATTTTGGTAGATTACAACCAATGCATCCACTATCTGCAGCCACTTCTCTTAAGACCCTAGGATATAAGGCATCAGGTCAGGGGACTTGTCTGCCTTTAGTCCCATTATTTTACCTAGTACTACTTCTTTAGTGATAGTGATTGTATTAAGTTCCTCGCTACCTATAGCCCCTTGATTATCCACTATTGGGATGTTTTTAGTGTCTTCAACGTGAAGACCGATACAAAATATTTGTTCAATGTCTCTGCCATTTCCCTGTTCTCCATTATTAATTCCCCAGTCTCATCCTCCAGGGGACCAACATTTACGTTAGCCACTCTTTTCCTTTTTATGTGCCTGTAGAAACTCTTACTATCTGTTTTAATATTTTGTGCTAATTTACTTTCATAATCTAACTTCTTTCTCAATCATTTTCATTTTTTTTAGTTGTTCTCTGCTGGCTTTTAAAAATTTCCCAATCCCCTGGCCTCCCACTAGTCTTGACCACATTGTATGCCCTTGTTTCCAATTTGATACCATCCCTTATTTCCTTAGTTAGCCATGGATGGTTGTCCCTTCTCTTACAGTCTTTCCTTCTCATTGGGATATATTTTTGTTGCGAGTTATGAAATATCTCCTTAAATGTCTGCCACTGCTCATCAACCATCCTATTCTTTAGTCTATTTTCCCAGTCCACTTTAGCCAACTCTGCCCTCATATCTTTGTAGTCTCCTTTATTTAAACTTTGGACCCTGGTTTGAGAACCAACTTTCTCACCCTCCAACTGAATTTGAAATTCAACCATATTATGGTCACTCATTCCTAGAGGATCCTTTACTACGAAATCATTTATTAATCCTGCCTCATTACACAGCAGTAGATCTAAGAATAGCCTGTTCCCTGGTTGGTTCCGCAACGTACTGTTCAAGGAAACTATCCCGGATACACTCTATGAACTCCTACTCAAGGCTACCCTGGCCAACTTGCTTTGTCTAATCAATATGAAGATTAAAATCACCCATGATTATTGCTGTTCCTTTATTACAAGCCTCCATTATTTATTGATTTATACTCCGTCCAACCTGTTAACAATCCGCACACAACGCCCCATCTATGGAGTGGGGGAGTGGGGGGGGGGGGTAAGGGTCTTCAGCTGGGGGAGGGATGCACTTGCACTGGGTAAGGGTCTTCAGCTGGGGGAGGGATGCACTTGCGCTGGGTAAGGGTCTTCAGCTGGCAGAGGCAGCACTTGCGCTGGTGTAAGGGACTTCAGCTGGCAGAGGCAGCACTTGCGCTGGTGTAAGGGACTTCAGCTGCAACTTGGTGGTTTTTGGGGAGATCTATCCCTTGGGGCTTCTGAAGTCAAAATGGATCGAATTACAAATTGGAAATTCACTCAGAACTTGGGCTGGGCGGTTCCAGTTACACATTCCAGAGGAACTTCAGGGTGTGGCTTACCCTCCAAGAGGACCAATCAGCAATAGGTCCTGAGAGCCAATCAGAGAAATGGCTGCATTTCAGTTAGTACAAATAGACGCATCCATTTTAAAAAGAGCAGTGAATTATCCCTGGTTTCCTGGCCAATATTTATCCTTCAATCAACATAACAAAAAAACAGATTATCACACTGCTGTTTGTGGGAGCTTGCTGTGCGCAAATTGGTTGCTGCATTTCCCACATTACAACAGTGACTACATTCCAAAAAAGTACTTCATTGGCTGTAAAGTGCTTTTAGACAGCCGGTGGTCGTGAAAGGCGTTATACAAATGAAAGTCTTTCTTTCTTTAACCATGATATGATATAATTGCTGTTAGCAGTTCTACTGATTAAATGCTATAAATGTAATATTTAAACCTTGGGGCAAAGAAGGACTAAAAAAAAAACCTTCACTACTCAAGTTGGCTGTGTTGAAAGGATTAATCACATGCCCGATTTTCAGTGTCATTTGGCATTTTTGCCATTGCAGCACTGAAATAATTAAATCAATAAAAGACAAGTGCTTCATCTAGTCTGTGAGCAGGGCAGTGAATTTAACTTTTCCCCTGAGTGAAATTATTGCACCAAAGCATTTCAGCTCCTCTCCCTTCTTAAAAGTCTTGTAAGCATAAGTATTAGCATAGGCTGAACAGGATGGGATTCTTTGCTCTAGAGAGGAGAAGACAGAGTAGTGATCTAATAGAGGTCTTTAAATGATGAACTGGTTTGATAGGATAGGTGTAGAGAAGATGTTGCCTCTAGACTAGACGCACTCCTGGCCGGCCTCCCACCTTCTACCATCCATTCATTTAAAGTCTTCCAAACTCGGCTGCCCGTATCCTACCTTGCACCAAGTCCCGCTCCCCCATCACCCCTGTGCTCGCTGACCCACATTGGCTCCCGGTTAAGCAATGCCTCAGTTTTAAAATTCTCATCCTTGTTTTCAAATCTCTCCATGGCCTCGCCCCTCCCTATCTCTGTGATCTCCTCCAGCCCCACAACCCCAAGATATCTGCACTCCTCTAATTCTGCCCTTCTGAGCATCTCTGATTATAATCGCTCAACCATTGGTGGCCGTGCCTTTGTGTTGCCAAGCTCTGGACTTCCGTCCCTAAACCCCGGTGTCCTGGCCAATATTTAGCCCTCAATCAACATCACAAAAACAGATTATCTCGGTCATTATCACATTGCTGTTTGTGGGAGCTTGCTGTGCGCAAATTGGCTGCTGCATTTCCCACATTACAACAGTGACTACACTCCAAAACTACTTCATTGGCTGACAGACGACTCCTCCGACAGTGCAACACACCCTCAGCATTGCACCGGCGAGTATCAGCCTAGATTTTTTTTGGGCGTTGAAGTCCCTGGAGTGGGACTTGAACCTCCAGCCTTCTGACTCCGAGGCGAGAGTGCTACCCACTGAGCCACAGCTGACAGATTTTTTTTTTAAGCCACTAAATTCCCCATTTTGTTGTGCAGTATTTACATTGCTTACTACAGTACTATTGTTTTTAATGCAAAAGATGACTGAATGATCAGGAGTAGACAGCAGCTTGACAGCCTGCTGATTAAAATGGACTTGTTTCATGCTGGTTTTGGCCAAGCCTCGACGTGCTCCCAACCAATCAGTCTGCGCCGTGAAGCTGCTGCACAGCACCAGGGAAATACCAAATCTGATTAGAATGAAAATCATGCCCTATTCTAAAATCTGCCATCTGTTCGGCACAGGGCATGAGGTAGTAACTCAAGATTCTGCTCACATCCCCGAACCACTTGAACCTTGCTCTCACAATCTTGGACTTCACCAAGTCGGCTATCTTGAATTACTGCCTGTATTTCACCGCCAGCTAGTTTCAAGGGACTGCCTATGATGATGACAATGTACCAGCCTATGTGTACTGAAGCCAAGCAAAGAAAATCCAGACTATAATGCCCCTCCCTATCTCTGTAATCTCATCCAGCAACCCCCCACCGAGATATCTGCACTCCTCTAATTCTGCCCTCTTGAGTATCCCTGATTACAATCGCTCAACTATTGGTGGCCGTGCCTTCTGTTGCCTAGGCCCCAAGCTCTGGAACTCCCTGCCTAAACCTCTCCGCCTCGCTATCTCTCTTTCCTCCTTCAAGACGCTCCTTAAAACCTACCTCTCTGACCAAGCTTTTGGTCACCTGCGCTAATTTCTACCTATGTGGCTCGGTGTCAAATTTTCTATCTTATAATACTCCTGTGAAGTGCTTTGGGACGTTTCACTATGTTAAAGGTGCTATATAAATACAAGTTGTTGTTGTTATATTCCCTCTTCATAGGGTAGGTACCATCAAATGGTTTGCCCGTTGATTACAAGTGTTTTGTAAGAACACACTTTCTGTCATTTCAGTATTGTGATTCTTCTGGATGATTTCAGTGGCTTAGTCAGGCAGTTGGCAGAAATGAGCCTTCTCCCAGGGAATATATTAATACTCATTATGTCTCTCCCTTTCTCAGAGTGTAGCCTTTGTGTCAGACGCTTGCTGTAGGAATGTACAAGGAGTATGATAAGCCAGCCTTGTTCACAGGCAGGACACCGCCACGGCATTCTGTTGGGCTCCCTGTTGCTCGATTTCAATGAATTCCTTATTCGATCCTGCACAATCATAATTATTAGAGGGCAGAAGTAACTGACTTGCAATAAGTGTAACGTTTCCAGTCTGAAGCAAAACTCACAGTCAAAATACCACACTGAGGCATTAGAATTGTATGTCTGTGTATGTTTAAGAGACTCCTTCTGCAGGACAGCACAACTGTACACAAGAGGTAGCGAAATATTCAGCATTCTGATCTGTGGCTTTGAGAACGCAACTTCCCCACTGTTACAGAGCCAACTTTGAACAAATCAGGTAATAACAAATCCAACCCGCACGTTGTGTCCATCAAAACATTGATCGCCAAATAGACTTGGGGGCTGGGGTGGGGTGCAATTGTCCATGGTGTTTTGAGACTTCACGTGATCAGCTGGATAGGAGACCCGGTGGCTTGCTGCCTTATCATGTCATTGCATAATTTTCTTCGCATTTGTTGTCAGGATGTGAGCGATCTGACGAGGCCGCAGCTACTTCTCGCTTTTCATTGTCTCAGAGATGGTGGACCTGATCTCAGTAATGCTGGCCAGCCAGAAAAATGACCCTGAAGGCTGCCACATTGAAAAACCTTGTTCGTTCATGAGTATCCTTCGGAGAATGGAACCTGCCTCCCCGGATTCCATCTGGCTTGTACAGTGGCTGAATGTGATTGACTCCGGATACCCTTTGAAGGGGCTGAGCAAGCCACGCGCTTGTTAAAAAATTAAACAGTAGCCACGAAGCAAAACACAAATAAGTACATGAGGGGAAAAGGAACGGAAGGATTTGTTGATAAGCTGAGATGAAGCAAGGTGGAAGGAGGTTTTTGTGTGGAGCATAAACACTGGAATAGACAAGTTGGGCTGAATGGCCTGTTTTTGTGCTGTACAATCCTATGTTATAGCCCACCGCCACCTCAGAGCAACTAGGGATGGGCAATAAATGCAGCCACATGCTGATAACCAATGAACACAATTGCAACCGTTGGGAGATGCACAGAGGGAGGGTACGGATTTTCTTGCACAGTGGCAGGAATTTAAAGGGATAGAAAAACATGCATTTAGGACATCTCAAAGTGCTTTACAGCCAATGAAGTACTTTTAGAGTGTAGTCACTGTTGTGATTTAGGAACTGCCACAGCCAATTTGCACACAGCAAGCTCCCACAAACAGCAATGTGGTGATGACCAGATAATCTGTTTTTGTTATGTTGATTGAGGGATAAATATTGGCCAGGACATTGGGGATAACTCCCCTGCTCTTCTTCGAAATAGTGCCATTGAGATCTTTTACGTCCACCTGAGAGAGCAGACGGGGCCTTGGTTTAAAGTCTCATCCGAAAGACGGCACCTCCGACAGTGCAGCGCTCCCTCAGCACTGCAATGGAATGCCCGCCGAGATCTATGTGCTCAAGTTCCTGGAGTGGGACTTGAACCCACAACTTTCTGATTCAGAGGCAAGCATGCTACCCATTGAGCTACTAGCTGACATATCTGATGCATCATGATTTTTGCTTGCCGCAGAATTAACAGTGGATGCGGGCTGAGACCCTGACGTAGCCACGTCAAGGAAATAGTGTACTGTTTACAACTGCAGCTACTTCGAAAAGAGGAGCACCAAAGCAGTGGAAGGCAGACTGTGTCTAGTCAGAGGTGGCAGCCATTGCGAACGGCAACAGCGCCAGGCACTGCACACGGAGGTGGGATGTTTTGGGCATCCAAAAATGTGCAAAGGTGTGCGCGTACCCGTTATTTTCCTATAAGAAGATTACAGGCAAAGTCTTCATGCCAGAGAGTGTCTTCTATCAACCTAGTATACGTTGTTTGCAGCAATGCACTCAGACAGCTAGTCTTTCATTGTTTAATACTCATGGCCACACTGAACAAGGTATATTTAGCATGGGCCAGCTCACACTGCGATATGTGTGCGTGCTGGGTCCGTGCAGCAGAGCTGGTCTCCAATCGTCTTGGTTACTGGACTTGCCACTGGACCAAGACCTAGCTCTGTCAAGCCCGTGTAGTGGCTGGTGTGCAACGGTCACCCCACGTTAAAAAAATACACGCACAGGCATCTTCCACCCTTCAACATGTAGTTCAGGTCCTGGAATATTAGGTCCTTCATTGAAACACCTGTGAATTCATCCCTTTTTGGCGTGGAAGCAAGTCATCCTCGATACGAGGGACCACCTATGAATGAATATTTTACACATGTTACTTACAACTGCAAATCTTCTTGTCACATTGACAGCTTTAAAGGTGTGCTTTAAAAAATTCTTCCGCCGAAGCCGAGCTGCACGTTGCACCTTCATTTACTCACCCTCGCTTAGAAACATGCAGGGCTGGAGGATGGACAGTTACATTTCACTGCACGTGTTCCTGAGACTTCTAACAAGTCAATACTACTTCTCTGCCCGCTGGGCAGGTTGGCTCACAACACAAGGGAAGATGTTGACCCCCAAGTTTCAGACCTCCATAAGCCTTCAAGAAGGCTATGCTGAATATAATTCGCATCAATAGCAATGGGGGGGGGGGGGGCGGAGGGAGGGGTGAAGCCTGAGGTTTTCCCCTACCTGAGGACCCAGGCCCTGCTTCTTATTACTTCTCCCCTATGCTCACTCACACACATACAGGCATTCACTCCAGCACAACATCGTGACACACAGTAGAACACAAGAACATAAGAATTAGGAGCAGTAGGCCATTTGGTTCCTTGAGCTTGCTTCGCCGTTCAATGTCATGGCTGATCTTCTACCTCAACTCCACTTTCCTGCACTGTCCCAATATATCTTTGATTCCCTTGACATCCAAAATCTAATGATCTCTGTCTTGAATATACTCAACGACTCAGCATCCACAGCCCTCTGGGGCAGAGAATTCCAAAGATTCACCACTCCCTGAGTGAAGAAATTTCTCCTCATCTCAGTCCTAAATGGCCGACCCCTTATCCTGAGACTATGGGCCCGAACTTGATGGAAGTCAAGTGCCGTCCAAAGGACCGCCGAGATACCTGACAGTACTTTGGGTGGGAGTTTCGTGAAAAAGTCCTTGAAAGACCGCCTGGAGGCAAAAATCCGACTTATCCCGTGAATCTGGGCGGCAGCTCCCAATCTCGGCGGCAAATGCAATCCTCGGCAAAGTGCCGCCGAGGATTGAGTTGGGCTCAGGGTGGGGGGAGCACATAGTAATTAAAATTTTCACCCCCAAAAAAATACTGGAAGACCTTCAGGGGACCCCATACACATAAAGCGCTGAAAAAAAAAAATTAATAAAAGAAGTTCACTAACTTTTTTTTTTTTGCAGGTCTTCTTACTTACCGTTGGGGTTAGACCTGCCTTCACACAGCGGCCCTTCCCCCCGCTGCAGCGGACTCCCGCACGCACCAAAATGGCAGCTTGGCCAGCGGGAGGACATTTACATGCCTTGCACGACAGCGGCCGGTTCCCAGCGGCCCTCCCCTCCCGCCGGCGGGAGGCCTCCGCGAAAATGTCACCAAGGGGAGACCGTCCAAAAAACTCGGCGGTAGCCGGCGGTAAGGCCACCAAGTTCGGGCCCAATGACCCCTGGTTCTAGACTCCCCATCCTCCCTGCATCTACCCTGTCAAGCCCTGTAATAATTTTGTATGTTTCAATGAGATCATCTCTCATTCTTCTAAACTCTAGGGAATATCGGCCTAGTCTACTCAATCTCTCCTCATAGCACCATCCCCCCCATCCCAGGAATCAGTCTGGTGAACCTTCGTTGCACTCCCTCAATGGCAAGTATATCCTTCCTGAGATAAGGAGACCAAAACTGTGCACAATACGCCAGGTGTGGTCTCACCAGGGTCCTATATAATTGCAGTAAGATGGTAGCATAGTGGTTATGTTACTGAACTAGTATCAGTAATGGTGACCATGAAACTACCGTTTTTGCCTGAAAAACCCATCTGGGCTATATGTGACTCCAGACCCACAGCAATGTGATTGACTCTTAACTAATTGCCCTCAGTATCAAGCCCCTCAGTTGTACCAAACTGCTACTGTGGGTGCACCTTCACCACACGCACTGCAGCGGTACAAGATGGCGGCTCACCACCACCATCTCAAGGGCAATTGAGGATGGGCAATAAATGCCGGCCTTGCCAACGACGCCCGCAGCCCATGAACTAATTTTTATAAAACACAGTATATTGATATATAAGCACTGGTTTAAAATGGTGTCTTGCAGCCAGCAGTATCATATGCATTCCACTTCTGTTTCGAAGGACATCCCAAAGGCATTGCAACTCACTTGACCATGGAAGTAGGTCCCGCCTCACAGCCTCCCCGAATCACTCACCCCGCCTCCTTCAAGCTCCGGCAGGGGGTGGAGCCACCGCCGGGGATTTAAATATTCAACTTGTGGAGGCAGCACTGGCTGAATTTACGTAGCATCAGGGAGAAGCACGTGGTGGTGGCAATGGAGGAGCAGGAAGCTACTGGCAGGAGGACCAGCTCCCCTCCTTCCTCCGCTGCACAGCCTGAGGAATTGTCCCCGAAGGGGGCTGTCTATAAAAGGAGGCTGCTGCAGAGAATGATCGTCTCCTGGTTTCATGTGATGCACAGCACCCTGCAAGGGCTGGCCGTAGGCGAGTGCATTGCTTATATTTGTACAGTCATGTACGGCCACTTATCAGACCTGCAGTCCGCCTTAAGGCTGCCCAGCAAACCAAAAAAAGATGCATTTCTATAGCGCCTTTTTTTAATCTACCGGCTAGCCTTTAAAGGAGCATTGCTGTGCTGGTGAGGTGACCCGTGTATCAAGCATTGCGAGGCAAATCCACAATGCTGGAATGGGGCTGTGATAATGTTACTGATCAACATTCACATCCGCCACAAAACATTTTCCACTGATGTGTGCAAAGGAATATTAAACTGGCAAGAACTGCCCCACTGTGATTTGTGCCCTGGCAGTTGTCATGGCCGCAATACATTGTCTCCCAGATGGCCAGGCAGGTGGTTCTGGATATGATCTTTTGGAGCAGACTGTTCCCGCGGCCGAGCTTGTCTGAACAGTCAATGTGACCGTGTCCCTTTCAATGATGGATTTTTCTTCCCCGCAGGAAATCTGAGGTATCTCCGGAATAAGATTAAAAAGGAAGAGAACAAAGACTTGCGCCTTTCACGACCACCGGATGTCTGAAAGCGCTTTACAGCCAATAAAGTACTTTTGAAGTGTAGTCACTGTTGTAATGTGGGAAATGCAGCAACCAATTTGCACACAGCAAACTCCCACAAACAGCAATATGATAATGACCAGACAATCTGTTTTTTGTTATGCTGATTGAGGGATAAATATTGGCCAGGACACCGGGGATAACTCCCCTGCTCTTCTTCAAGGTAGTGGCATGGGATCTTTTACGTCCACCTGGGAGAGCAGATGGGGGCCTCAGTTTAACGTCTCATCTGACAGACAGCACCTCCGATAGTGCAGCACTCCCTCAGCACTGCACTGGAGTGTCAACCTAGATTTACTTGAACCCACAACCTTCTGACTCAGAGGCGAGTGTGCTACCCACTGAGCCATAGCTGACACAAAAAAGGGGAATAAAATGGACCTTTTGTTATCAAGGAAGACCTGGTCAGTGTGTTTACGAGCAGCTCTGCCGGTCAGCTGGTAAAAGCAGTGACTAGTGTGTGGAATTCAGCCGTCCAAACTGGACAGGGCCCGGCTACGATTCCTGGTCAGTGCTGGGTTAGTGCATCCCAGCCAGTGTGGAGATCGGGCACCACAGCTGGTCTCAGCCGTCATGGCCTGGGGGCAAAAAAGTAATTCTGCCTCTCCTGATCACTATCCAGTGACTCTTGTTGTGAAGTGTGCAAGTGGGGACACGTCAGGTGATGACAGCACCAAGATAGAGTCAGCCACATGCTCAGTGGGCAGCACTCTTGCCTTTGAGTCAGAAGGTTGTGGGTTCAAGTCCCACTCCAGGGACTTGAGCACATAAATCTAGGCTGACACTCCAGTGCAGTGCTGAGGGAGTGCTGCGCTGTCGGAGGTGCCGTCTTTCGGATGAGACGTTAAACCGAGGCCCAGTCTGCTCTTTCAGGTGGACGTAAAAGATCCCATTTCAAAGAAGAGCAGGGGAGTTATCGCTGGTGTGCTGGCCAATATTTATCCCTCAATCAACGCAACAAAAAAAAAATTATCTGGTCATTATCACATTACTGTTTGTGGGAGCTTGCTGTGCGCAAATTGGCTGCCGCGTTTCCCACATTACAACAGTGACTACACTCCAAAAGTACTTCATTGGCTGCAAAGCGCTTTGTGACGTCCGGTGGTCGTGAAAGACGCTATATGAATCCAAGTCTGTCTTTCTTTTAAAGTCTGATGCCTCTCCACAATCAACTAGCCCGTCAACACTCACACATAAGGAATGACAGCTTGGGGGGGGGGGGGCATTTCTGAGAGGCAAGGCAGCCCCTGCCCAATTGTGCCCTTTCCTGCAGTGAATCAGGAGAGGAGGGGCAAAATATTGGACTGGGATTAAAAACTTGCTGCGACAAGCATAACTGAGCAGCCAAGGCCTGGAATGAGAAGGGCGGCCGTGTAGAAAAGTAGGTGCTGAAGGAGCAAATCCACTGATGTAATTAGCAAGCTGGCAAGTTGCTTTGGTTGGTCATCGGAGCAGAATTGCAGAGCATCTTCCCTTTAGCGAGTTGACGAGTTGATTCTTCCGATCCGGAAATGCTGCCGACTTGATTTTTTTCCCCCTTTTAAACGCCGAGTGAAAACTGCTCGCGTGCATCACTGGCCCCATCCTGTCAAGACGATGAGATTATGCGGAAACCTTTTGGCATCGGCGCACATCTGTTCCTGTGACATGACATAAAAGCCACTGGTGTTCTTCTGAAGAATTTCACGGCACACTTCACATTCAGTGTGGGCCCACAGCCTGAACAGCCACGGGTAAGTGAATCGATTGCACGGCGGGACCCTTCGGTGTTGCAGGAATTCAATTCCACGGACGGATTCCAACACTTGGGATTTCAATGTTTTTTTTTTCCCTCCCAAAGAAACTTTTAATCCATAAAATGGATGGTGAGGACACAGTCCTTCCGTCTCTGGGATCTGGGTTCGAGCCACAGTTAGATGGACTGGAAATCACCTCCGTCTGTTGGCTGTAATGATGTCAGCGGAACTGAGCCTGAGCAGTGCCAACACAGCCCTTGGGCAGATGCAGTCCCACAGTGACCTGCAATTTGACAGGCGTCGATCTCGCGGAAAGCCAGGAAGACTGGTGTGGCAAATGGAGAGAATCATAGCAATGCAGGATGGGATGTTGCCCTGAGATTGGGCGGAGTTTCATCATTATCATCATCATCATAGGCAGTCCCTTGAAATCGAGGAAGACTTGCTTCCACTCTAAAAGTGAGTTCTCAGGTGGCTATATAGTCCAACACGGGAATTACAGTCTCCGTCGCAGGTGGGACAGACAGTCGTTGGAGGAAAGGGTGGGTGGGGAGTCTGGTTTGCCGCACGCTCCTTCCGCTGCCTGCGCTTGATTTCTGCACGCTCTCGGCGACGAGACTTGAGGTACTCAGTGGCCTCCCGGATGCTCTTCCTCCACTTAGGGCGGTCCTTAGCCAGAGACTCCCAGCTGTCGGTGGGGATGTTGCACTTTATCAAGGAGGCTTTGAGGGTGTCCTTGAAACGTTTCCTCTACCCACCTGGGGTTCGCTTGCCGTGTAGGAGTTCCGAGTAGAGCGCTTGCTTTGGGAGTCTTGTGTCGGGCATGCAGACAATGTGGCCCGCCCAACAGAGCTGGTCGAGTGTGGTCAGTGCTTCGATGCTGAGGATGTTAGCCTGAGCGAGGACACTGACGTTGGTGCGTCTATCCTCCCAGGGGATTTGAAGGATCTTGCGGAGACATCGTTGGTGGTATTTCTCCAGCGATTTGAGGTGTCTGCTGTATATGGTCCACTTCTCTGAGCCATACAAGAGGGCGGGTATCACTACAGCCCTGTAGACCATAAGCTTGGTGCCAGATTTGAGGGCCTGATCTTTGAACACTCTCTTCCTCAGGGTTTAATGCACTCTCTCTCTTTGTCAGCTGTGGCTCAGTGAATAGCACCCTCATCTCTGAGTCAGAAGGTTGTGTGTTGGCATCCCAATCCAGGGACTCGAGCACAAATCTAGGCCGACACACCAGTGCAGTGCTGAGGGAGCGCTGCACTGTCAGAGGTGCCGTCTTTCGGATGAGACGTTAAACGAGGTTCCGTCTGCTCTCTCACGTGGACATAAAAGATCCGTGGCACTATTTCGAAGAAGAGCAGGGGAGTTCTCCCCGGTGTCCTGGCCAATATTTATCCCTCAATCAACAGAACAAAAACAGATTATCTGGTCATTATCATAATGCTGTTTGTGGGAGGTTGCTGTGTGCAAATTGCTGCTGTGTTTCCGACATTACAACACTGACTACACTCCAACAGTACTTCATTGGCTGTAAAGTGCTTTGAGACGTCTGGTGGCTGTGAAAGGCGCTATATAAATGTAAGTCTTTCTTTCTCTCTCACCCACCGCCACGGCCGTGTAATCTCCTGGGAGCAGAGAAACCCCTGGGGAGCTTTGATTTGTACCTGGCCATGCGACATGACAAAGGAGAAACAGGCTGTTGCTCCATTAAACATGCAGGAGCCGACCCACAACATAAACACTAATGTTTAATAACATTGAGACTATACATAGCTTCTCACTATCTCAGTTCAAGATCAACTGTATCAAATACTGCCTGCTGACAGTAACAGTCTTGTATCACAACGAGAGAAATGCAACCCAAACTGTTATTTAAAACAAAACAATATAGGAACTAACCATCATGGCTAGGATCATCCTGTTTCTGGCAATGTTACCATTTTGTGAGAGCGATGAGTTTACCTCATGTAATCCTGCATTTTGACAAAGAGTGCTGCAAGGCTGAATTTTCTAAAGCGCACTAGCTGCAGACACAACCGATGAGGACACAGTGGCTAGAATGGCAATGAAGCCACTTCCAGTCATCAGACTGGAACAAGGCAAACCTGCATTTTTCCCATTGGAAGTTGGGTCATTATTCCGCATGTTCTATGAATGACAACTGGAATGCCAATTGCTCAGCTCCTGACTCCTTTCGTTGCACAGGAGTAATCTGGTCCAAGGAGAGCTTTCTTGCTTCATGCTGTCTCTCGCACAATTTACAATTCAACACATTGGTCCCAAACGAGCCTGACGAACATGCGCACATTTTGGCCCTGGAGGGTAACTGGTCTGTGAAGAAAGTGTCTTAACACTGGCCAAGAAATTAAGGAAAATATAATACAGGGACATCTTTCATAAAGACCTGGAAATACATTGCAACAGCGTTCACCTTTTTTTAAGATGAAATAGCAGCGTATTTGGGAAGCAGTGACAGGATCGGTCCAAGTCAGCATGGATTTATGAAAGGGAAATCATGCTTGACAAATCTTCTAGAATTTTTTGAGGATGTAACTGGTAGAGTGGACAAGGGAGAACCAGTGGATGTGGTGTATTTGGACATTCAAAAGGCTTTTGACAACGTCCCACACAAGAGATTGGTGTGCAAAATTAAGGCACATGGTATTGAGGGTAATGTACTGATGTGGATAGAGAACTGGTTGGCAGCCAGGAAGCAGAGAGTCGGGATAAATGGGTCCTTTTCAGAATGGCAGGCAGTGACTAGTGGCGTGCCGCAGGGCTCAGTGCTGGGACCCCAGCTATTTACAATATACATTAATGATTTAGATGAAGGAATTGAGTGTAATATCTCCAAGTTTGCCGATGCCACTAAACTGGGTGGCGGTGTGAGCTGTGAGGAGGATGCTAAGAGGCTGCAGGGTGACTTGGGCAGGTTAGGTGACTGGGCAAATGCATGGCAGATGCAGTATAATGTGGATAAATGTGAGGTTATCCACTTTGGTGGCAAAAACACGAAGGCAGAATATTATCTGAATGGCGGCAGATTAGGAAAAGGGGAGGTGCAACGAGACCTGGGTGTCATGGTACATCAGTCATTGAAAGTTAGCATGCAGGTACAGCAGGCGGTGAAGGCGGCAAATGGTATGTTGGCCTTCATAGCTAGGGGATTTGAGTATAGGAGCAGGGAGGTCTTACTGCAGTTGTACAGGGCCTTAGTGAGGCCTCACCTGGAACATTGTGTTCAGTTTTGGTCTCCTAATCTGAGGAAGAACGTTCTTGCTATTGAGGGAATGCAGCGAAGATTCACCAGACTGATTCCCAAGATGGCAGGACTGACATATGAGGAAAGACTGGATCGACTGGGCCTGTATTCACTGGAGTTTAGAAGGATGAGAGGGGATCTCATAGAAACATATAAAATTCTGACGAGACTGGACAGGTTAGATGCAGGAAGAATGTTCCCGATGTTGGGGAAGTCCAGAACCAGGGGACACAGTCTAAGGATAAGGGGTAAGCCATTTAGGACTTAGATGAGGAGAAACTTCTTCACTCAGAGAGTTGTTAACCTGTGGAATTCCCTACTGCAGAGAGTTGTTGATGCTAGTTCATTGGATATATTCACGAGGGAGTTAAATATGGCCCTTATGGCTAAAGAGATCAAGGGGTATGGAGAGAAAGCAGGAAAGGGGTACTGAGGTGAATGATCAGCCATGATCTTATTGAATGGTGGTGCAGGCTCGAAGGGTTGAATGGCTTACTCCTGCACCTAGTTTCTATGTTTCTATGTTAATAACATTCTTTCCTAAAAAGGGCAAACAACATTCGCTTGTTAAATTCATCATCGAAACTAGCACAAACGTGTAACGCACAACGCAAGCAACATGACTTTGGACAACCTGGCTGAACGTTGTGCACACAGAGGCGATGCTGGCATGTAATGATTGTTGCTTCTATAAATATAAAGTTGGAAACACTGTATCGAGTACACACATTGTAATCAAAATAACCCTGAAATATTTCCTGAAATGCTGTTTACTATCAAGCTCTTGTATGTGGCATGCGCTATTTGGTAATCTCTATTTTGTTTACCTTTTGAGATCCGCATATCCCTCACTATACTAGGGTCACCATACCTTCCCGTTTTCCGGAGATAGTTCACCAGATGAGGTCCCCTGTCCCTGGTTCACAAAACTCGTGCCCGAAGTTTAACCGTGGGCAGTGAGTGTACCCTATTCCCGGCAGGGGGTGGGGGGAGGGGTCAGGTGTGATTCAGTCACTGGGAGGGAGGGGTCAGGTGTGACCTCAGTCACTGGGGTAGGGGGGAGGGGTCAGGTGTGACCTCAGTCACTGGGGGAAGGGTCAGGTGTGATTCAGTCACTGGGAGGGAGGGGTCAGGTGTGACCTCAGTCACTGGGGGAGGGGTCAGGTGTGATTCAGTCACTGGGAGGGAGGGGTCAGGTGTGACCTCAGTCACTGGGGGAGGGGTCAGGTGTGATTCAGTCACTGGGAGGGAGGGGTCAGGTGTGACCTCAGTCACTGGGAGGGAGGGGTCAGGTGTGATTCAGTCACTGGGAGGGAGGGGTCAGGTGTGACCTCAGTCACTGGGGGAGGGGTCAGGTGTGACCTCAGTTACTGGGGGAGGGGTCAGGTGTGATTCAGTCACTGGGGGAGGGGTCAGGTGTGATTCAGTCACTGGGAGGGAGGGGTCAGGTGTGACCTCAGTCACTGGGGGAGGGGTCAGATGTGACCTCAGTCACTGGGGGAGGGGTCAGGTGTGATTCAGTCACTGGGGGGGAGGGGTCAGGTGTGACCTCAGTCACTGGGGGAGGGGTCAGGTGTGATTCAGTCACTGGGGGGGGAGGGGTCAGGTGTGACCCCAGTCATTGGGGGGGTGGGGTCAGGTGTGACACCAGTCACTGGGGGAGGGGTCAGGTGTGATTCAGTCACTGGGGGGGAGGGGTCAGGTGTGACCTCAGTCACTGGGGGAGGGGTCAGGTGTGATTCAGTCACTGGGTGGGGTTGGGTTCAGGTGTGACCCCAGTCACTGGGGGGGGGGGGAGGGGTCAGGTGTGATTCAGTCACTGGGATGGAAAGGTCAGGTGTGACAGTCAATGGGGGGGAGGGGTCAGGTGTGACAGTCAAGGGGGGGGGAGGGGTCAGGTGTGACAGTCAATGGGGGGGAGGGGTCAGGTGTGACAGTCAATGGGGGGGAGGGGTCAGGTGTGACAGTCAATGGGGGGGGAGGGGTCAGGTGTGACCCCAGTCACTGGGGGGGTGGGGTCAGGTGTGATCCCAGTCACTGGGGGGGGGGGGAGGGGTCAGGTGTGATTCAGTCACTGGGATGGAAAGGTCAGGTGTGACAGTCAATGGGGGGGGGAGGGGTCAGGTGTGACAGTCAAGAGGGGGGGAGGGGTCAGGTGTGACAGTCAATGGGGGGGAGGGGTCAGGTGTGACAGTCAATGGGGGGGAGGGGTCAGGTGTGACAGTCAATGGGGGGGAGGGGTCAGGTGTGACAGTCAATGGGGGGGAGGGGTCAGGTGTGACAGTCAATGGGGGGGAGGGATCAGGTGTGATTCAGTCACTGGGGGAGAGGGAGTGGAGTCAGGTGCGCTTCAATAAGGTGAGGTCACATCCGTGGTAATTATATGTACATTTGTTTTTCATTTGTAGTGTAGTATGTACAACTGTTAAAATACAGGCTGCTGAAACATTTTGCCTCGCTATGCTGCACAACCTACATTTTGCACCTAGGCTACTTTGCTGTACTCCCTCCCTGCCTCTCCCCGGAGTCGGTTTAGAAATTTTGGTCACCCTACATGATATGAACAGTTGAGATCTATTTTTGCCAACCTCAGGGTGGAAATTGCTCATCGTTATGCTCATTTTCTGGATGGAAACTGGGGGTGGCGGGGGATGGCAAAAATGGCCAATTTCACAGTGTTATGCCTTGCACGCTAAGGGTGCCTGAAATGAAGGGGGGGGGGGGAAATGCCTGTTTAGGATCCTCTACGAATTTGGGCCGCTCGGAGCAGAGTAGGCACAACCAGCGGCGGCAGCTCGCATAACTTATTGAAACAAGGCCCTAGGCCTAACTTTGAGCCGGCCTCGGGCCTCCTGGTTAGGGCGGGCGATGCACACACAGCAGCTATTTGGTTCCCCGTCGTCTGTTACCGGGGCAATGTAGCTGGAGGAACGACAGCACATCTGACAGATCAGTGCCCGATCAGCACCACATTGGCGACAACCTGGTTTATGTGCACAAGGTTTTGGAGAGGGGGGGGCTTGAACTCATAACCTTCTGGCTCAAAGGGGAAACGCTTTTGGTTAAACCGAGACTCCCACTGCCCACTCTGGTGGATGTTAAAAGTTCCCATGGCATTTTAGGAAAAGAACAGGGGTGTTCTCCCCGGTATCCTGGACAGCATTTATCTCTCGACCAGCATCACTGAAACAGTTTAGTATCTGATCATTTATCTCATTGTGGAAGCTTGCTGTGCGCAATTTCACTGCCGCATTTCCCCACATTACAACAGTGACTCCACTTCAAAAGCACTCCCATAGCTGTAAAGCAAGTTGGGATATCCTGAGGTGAAAGATGCTATATATGTTATGTATCTTACATTATTATATATAACTGTATCCCAACATGCTATACATGACTGTAATAAGATATGACCTGTAACCACCAGCATACCTTACCACCGAGGGTGCACTTGCAAGAGACAGGTATATAAGGACAGGTCTCAGTCAAGTGCAGCATTCCAGAGCTGTGAAATAAAAGGTGCAGGTCCAGAGTGACCTTGACTTCACTACATGCCTCGTGTGAATCTGTACTGAGGGGACAGGACTTTACAGTGGCGACGGGTTACGGGATTACAGAATCCATAGAATGGCGAACAACGGATCAGATGAAAAGTACAATGCGGGAGACAATTGGGAGGACTTTATAGAAAGGCTCCAGCAAAGCTTTGTAACCACAGACTGGTTCGGCGACGATACGGCAGACAAGAGAAGAGCCCATCTCTTGACCAGCTGTGGCTCAAAAACATATGCTTTAATGAAGGATCTGTTGGCACCTGAGAAACCAGCAAGCAAGTCGTTTGAAGAATTGAGCACACTGGTAAGAGACCACCTGAAGCCAGCGAGCAGCCTACACATGGCCAGACACAGGTTCTACAACTACAGACACTGTGTGGGCCAGAGCATACCTGACTTCGTGGCGGAACTTCGGAGGTTGGCTAGTTTATGTGAGTTCTCCGATGAACTGAGGAGAGAAATGCTGAGAGACTTTTTCATTGAAGGAATAGGCCACGCAGGCATATTCTGAAAGCTCATAGAGACCAAGAACCTGACCTTAGAGGCAGCAGCACTGGTTGCACAGACATTCTTGGTAGGGGAAGAAGAAATGAGGTTGATTTACAATGCAGGTACGACAACTAACGAAATAATAGAACAAGGAGTTCACAGCATTAGAAAAGCTGCTACCCCTACACACAGACAAAACCGGCAGAACAGGCTTTTGACAGCAAGCAGTGACAACAGAAGCCATCAAGGGCCACAGGAATGGCCGTTCACACCTCATCAACCCACAATGCGAGCAATCAACTAGAAATTGAGAGAAGCTCAAGAGAGATCAGCCAGACGCAGCTCATTCTTTGCAAGCAGTCTGTGCTGGTGGTGTGGGGGTGGGCACTCGTCAAGGGAATGTCGATTTCAGCAGGCTGTTTGCAGGAACTGTGAATATACAGGGCATTTGGCCCGCATGTGCAAAAAAATGGCAGCTCGGCTGGTATATGAATCAGATGGGTCGGAAAGCGGACCAGAAGACAGTGGGGACAGTACCCGGGACACCGATGTACAACGGGTCAGCACGATCAATGGCTGCTGCTCCTACAACAGGATGCCTCCTATAATGATGAGGATCCTACTCAACGGGATATCTGTCAACATGGAGCTGGATACGGGAGCGAGTCATTCTCTCATGGGCGCTCAATAATTTGAACAACTGTGGCCGCATAAAAGAGACAGACCAAAACTCACAAGGGTCGACACCAAACTAAGGACCTATACCAAAGAAATCGTACCAGTCCTCGGCAGCGCCATGCCCTCTGTCACACACAAAGGGACAGTGAACCCTGTGGATTGTCCCCGGAGACCCCCCAGCACTGCTGGGGAGAAGCTAGCTGGCAAAACTAAACTGAAAATGGGATGATGTCCATGCCATGTCATTAGAGGAACAGACCTCCTGCTCAACAGTTATAAAGCGATTTGAACATCTCTTTCAGCCAGGTGTGGGCACTTTCAAAGGGGCCAAAGTCAAAATCTACATCACACAGGATGCTAGACCGGTCCATCACAAAGCCAGAGCTGTACCCTATGTGATGAGGGAAAAGATTGAACACGAACTAGACAGGCTTCTGCGGGAAGGCATTATATCACCTGTGGAATTTAGCGACTGGGCAAGTCCCATCGTCCCAGTCATGAAGCCTGATGGATCCGTACGAATCTGTGTGGACTACAAATCTACCATCAACAGTGTCTCCCTACAGGACCAGTACCCGCTGCCGAGAGCGGAGGACTTATTTGCCACATTGGCTGGAGGTAAACTTCTCTCAAAATTAGACCTCACATCTGTGTATATGACGCAAGAATTGACCGAGGAATCCAAGCTACTCATCACCATCAACACACATTGAGGCCTTTTCATGTACAATCGATGTCCATTCGGCATCAGGTCAGCAGCTGCCATATTCCAGCGCAACATGGAGAGTCTGCTCAAGTCCATCCCAGGGACGGTTGTATTTCAAGACGACATACTTATCACGGGCAGGGACACCGTCTCCCATCTCTGTAATTTGGAGGAAGTACTAAAGCGGTTGGATCGGGTAGGCCTATGAGTCAAGAAATCCAAGTGCCTGTTTCTCGCACCCGAGGTTAAATTTTTGGGCAGAAGGATTGCCGCTGATGGAATCCGCCCAACAGAGTCCAAAACAGAAGCAATTCGCCTGGCACCCAGGCCCCGGAATGTCTCAGAACTGCGCGCCTTTCTCGGGCTACTCAATTAATTTGGGAACTTTATGCAGAACTTAAGCATGCTGCTGGAGCCTCTCCACGTGCTACTCAGGAAGGGGTGCGATTGATTTTGGGCGGATGCCCAGGAACGCGCCTTCAATAAGGCATGCAACCTTCTGTGTTCCAACAGTGTTTTGACTTTCTTTGACCCAGGTAAAAAGCTAGTTCTCACATGTGATGCGTCAGCGTATGGGGTCGGGTGCGTTTTGCAACATGTCAATAGTGCGGGCAAATTACAACCCATAGCTTATGCCTCCAGGTCACTTTCGCGGGCGGAGCGCGGGCACGGAATGGTAGAGAAGGAGGCGCTCGCGTGCGTGTACAGTGTCAAAAAGATGCACCAATAACTTTTTGGGGCCAAGTTCACATTAGAAACCGACCACAAGCCCCTCATGTCCCTCCGATCCGAGAGCAAGGCAATAAACGCCAACGCCTCGGCGCGAATTCAACGGTGGGCACGCATGCTGGCATCCTACGACTACACAATAAGGCACAGACCAGGCACAGACAACTGTGTCGACGCGCTCAGCAGGCTACCCCTGGCGACCACGGAAGGGTCTGACGAACAGGACGGTGAGATAGTCATGGCAATCAATGCCTTTGAGTCCACAGGTTCACCCATGACGGCTCACCAAATCAGAGCCTGGACGACCAGCGACTCCAAGTTATCCTTAGTAAAAAGATGTGTCCTAACCGGTGACTGGGCAGAGGCTCGTGATGCCTGCCCCGAGGAATTAAAACCCTTTCACAGGCGCATGCATGAGCTATCACTACAAGCAGACTGTCTGATGTGGGGCAGCCGAGTAGTCATGCCTCTGCCCGGGAGCTCCACCGTGAGCACCCGGGGATCATTCTCATGAAGGCCATAGCCAGATCCCACGTCTGGTGGCCTGGTATTGACGTGGACTTGGAGCTCTGCATCCGAAGGTGCACCATTTGTGCCCAACTCAGCAATGCCCACAAGGAGGCTCCACTGAGCCCCTGGCCCTGGCCTACCAAACCGTGGTCGCGGGTGCACGTAGACTATGCGGGCCCATTCATGGGCAAAATGTTCCTTGTAGTTGTAGATGCATTTTCAAAGTGGATTGAATGCACCATTTTAAACTCGAGCACATCCTCCACCACTGTGGAGAGCCTCGCGTCCATGTTTGCAACGCACGGAATCCCTGACATATTAGTCAGTGACAATGGTCCGTGCTTCACCAGCGCAGAATTCCAAGACTTTATAATTGACCACGGCATAAATCACGTCAAGAAGGCACCGTTGAAGCCGGCCTCCAATGGCCAGGCGGAAAGAGCAGTGCAAATCATTAAACAAGGCATGCTTAAAATCCAAGGTCCCATGCTGCAGGGTCGCCTGTCTTGACTGCTGTTGGCATACAGATCTCGTCCGCACTCACTGACTGGGATCCCCCCAGTGCAACTGTTGATGAAAAGAACTTTAAAAACAAGGCTCTCATTAATCCTCCCAGACATGCACGAAATCGTTGAGGCAAAGCGCCGTAAGCTGACTGAGTACCATGACAGAAATTCGAGGGGGAGATGGAATGAGATAGGGGACAAAGTTTTTGTACTAAACTATGGCAGAGGTCCCAAATGGCTTGCAGGGACAGTAACGGGCAAGGAAGGAAACAGGCTACTGATAGTACAAATGGACAATGGCAAAACCTGCCGGAGGCATGTAGACCAAGTCAAAAGCAGATTTACCAACAGCACTGCGGAACCAGAGGCAGACTACAATGTGGAACTTGCACCACACCTGGCGGACAGACAGAGGGAACAACCTGAGGAAAGGGCAATCCCAACAGACAGCCCAGGCAAGTCAACAACAATCACACCAATCGAAACAGACAGCCCAGGCGAGATACCAGCAACCACACCCAAAGAAAAACAGGCACCAAGGCAAACAACTGAACCACAACTCAGACGCTCCACGCGAGAGCGTAGACCACCTGAGAGACTGAACTTTCAAGACAATAAGACCTTGGGGGGAGGGTGATGTCATGTATCTTACATTATTATATATAACTGCATCCCAACATGCTATACATGACTGTAATAAGATATGACCTGTAACCACCAGCATACCTTACCACCAGGGATGCACTTGCAAGACACAGGTATATAAGCACAGGTCTCAGGCAAGTGCAGCATTCCAGAGCTGTGAAATAAAGGTGCAGGTCCAGAGTGACCTTGACTTCACTACATGCCTCGTGTGAATCTGTACTGAGGGGACAGGACTTTACAATATAAATGCAAGCTTTTTATTTATTTCTACCACTGAGGTAAGGTTGCTACCTTCCAAAGCACAAATCATTGTTTCTAGCACTTAGCTTCCTTAATGTCTTTATGGGTAAAGAGGCCCTCTCCTTGCAGTAGTAAGCCATAAAGTACAGAATGTCGTAGATTCAATTCCCAATCCCTGCAGAGTTAGCTAAGCCAGCAATTTGGGTGATACAACTGGCCAAAGCATCTCTGCACTAGCCAGGATTCACGCTGCCGATCACTGCCCAATGACCCGTGGAAGAAATAGCGTGTTGATATCAGCGTGTTGGCTCACACATTAAGTATGGCCCCTTAGGTGAGCTATTACAGGGCTGCTAGCACCTGATGACTCTCAGTGTGAGAAAGGAGGAGGAAGATGTTTACTGTACTTCACACGGGCCATTACTCGAGCACCCGAAATGGTCCCAGAGCTATTTCTATATTCCTGCAATAGAGCAGTGCACAAAATGGCCACTTCTGCAGACGTTGGGGCTTAATTAGAAATGATTCTGTTTGCCTACATAACGCTACACAGTAATTTGTTGTATTTGAGAGGTATCTCAGAAATATCATAAGGTGCTAATTAAATGCTAATTAAATGCAAGGTTTTGGGAGCGAAATTGCCCCTTTTTATAGTGCCTCCCGGGGGGATGCTAACGGGAGTTTTCACCCGGGGGAGAGGGGCTATTGTTGCAGTAGTTGGGAGGTGCTGCCCCAGCGCCGTCATGCCCTGCGATTAGCGCCCCAGCAGCCGCACAACCGCCGATGATGTCATCGCTGTGCGCAGTGACCCCTCACTGCCCCGTGCTGACCTCAACGCCCCATGGGGGGGGGGGGGGGGGGGGGAAATTGCCCCGGGGGCCACGAGACTGGCGCGGGCAGATGTCAACGACAGCTTCAGGGGTCGCAAAGCTGGCGGACATCCGCTCCCAGGGCGCTGTTCAAAGGGGAGACTTGCAGCTCCCCCCGGGCTGCCATCTTTGTTGGCCGCCTCTTGGGTTGGCCCGACCGTGGAGACCCTAGTGTGGAGTCTGGCACCAAGCGTCTTGGGTGCCAGGCTGCTGGCCCGGCCTCACGTGTCCCTGGTGGCCCAGTGACGGCCACCGACCTCCCCTTTAATCGAAGGGGAGGGGCGTTGAAGCGCGTAAGCGCTACACAGAGTATCCGTGGCATGCTGAACTCAGCGCTGCACTGTCACCCCCCGGAGCGCCCCGCCAATGAAGCAGAGCACCGGAGACAGCGCTACGCTTCCTTTAAGAGGCGGAAGACCCAATTCTGCATCAAGGGTGGGGCCTCGGGCCGGATGAAAATGTCCTGGCCCTGGAAGGTTATCGCCCCCAAGGGGCAATTGCGCCCCCTTTATCTTTTATTCCACTGCACTTTGGTTAAAGAGGAAATGAATGTAATTCGGGGAAGATTTTTGATCGAGGTATTTTATAGTAGTCTTACTGGAAATTTCTTTGACTTATTTTTAAGCATGATAACTCTCCATTTGTCTGCTTCACGCCCAGTACACTGAATGTGTACATTACGGCGAATTATCACATATAGTTGGTCATTGGGCCGGATCTGGACAGATAATGGCGCGTGAGTGACACACACCGTTAGTAATGTGCAAATAAATCTCCAGAATTTTCTGGTCGATTTACGGCGTTCCACCATTTGCTTCGCGCAAACGGTGTCTCGCCCTTAGCTTCCCCAATGAGCTGGATTTATACAGTGATTGCTCATTAAACTCACCACAGAAAGTTAAGTCTGGTAATAAAGAGTGCAAGTACTTTAAAAAAAAATCAATGTGATTGTTATCAATACAATGCCAATCAACCGCACTGGCCCAGAAAGTGAACAATTTAAACTGTTCAATTTCATTCCTGCAGGTAGTCAATAGTTGCTGGAGAATTTAAAAACATCAAATTTAAAACTTAAAATGTTTGTCTTACTTTTCCTATCTGTCTCTTTTCACTCTTAATCCAATATTTCTTTTCCTTTTTATTTTTCCCAACTGTATCTGATTTGACTCTAATTCACCCTATTTCCTTCTCCGTCGTTCCTCTGTTTCTTTCTCAACCCTTAAATCTTATTGGTTAAGGAGACAGCCAGTTGGTCCCACCGTTCACTGAGGCCCCGGATGTCTCGTTGCAATCGCCATTCCATTATCCGCTCGCACTTCCAGCACGTTGCCCCGCACTAAATTATCGAGCTGGTGGGTGCAGGAAAAAGTCTAACTAAAGGTGAGATGCCTCGTTGCAGCACGTGTATCCTGCTCAATTTTCCCTCAACTATCAGTTCAACAGCCATACTGTGCATACAGGATGTGGTCGATAGTTGGCCAGCTGGCTGATATCTTTAGGTTTGTATCAGCAGACTGCCAGCAAAGAAATACAGGGGAGGAAAATGGTGTGTGTGCGTACCTTGCAATAAGAATTTAAGAAATAGGAGCAGGGGTCGGCCATTCGGCCCCTTGAGCCTGCTCCGCCATTCAATAAGATCATGGCTGATAGAATCATAGAATTATACGGCATGGACCCACCATGTCTGGCTGATAAAGAACTATTCAGCCTAATCCCACTTTCCAGCTCTGGATCCGTAGCCCTGTAGGTTACTGCACTTCCAGTGCATAGCCAAGTACTTGTTAAATATGGTGAAGGTTTCAGCCTCTACCATCCTTTCAGGCAGTGAGTTTCAGACCCCCACCACCCTCTGGGTGAAGAAATTTTCCCCTCTAAACCTCCTACCAATTACTTTAAATCTATGCCCTAGGTTGCTGAACCCTCTGCTAGGGGAAATAGGTTTTTCCTATCCACTCTATCTCAGCCCCTCATAATTTTATACACTTCAATTAGGTCTCCCCTGAACCTCCTCTGTTCCAAAGAAAACAACCCCAGCCTATACAATCTGATCTTCTACCTCAACTCCACTTTCCTGCACTATCCCATATCCCTGATTCCCTTAATACAATACTTGTATTGATTTTAAATAAATCCAAAAAGAAAAAGCCAGGGAGATAGCTGAAATACATACAGCTTATGTGTCAAGGATTTTAAACTTTCTTGCATTGGTTTGCATGGTGAGATGACTTTTAAGGAGCTCTTTCATAGTGCGCAAAAAAAATATATTCCAGTGAAAAAGAAGGGCGGCAAGAGAAGTGATAACCAGCCGTGGATAACCAAGGAAATAAAGGAGAGTATCAAATTAAAAACCAATGCGTATAAGGTGGCCAAGGTTAGTGAGAAACTAGAAGATTGGGAAAATTTTAAACGACAACAAAGAATGACTAAGAAAGCAATAAAAAAAAGGAAAGATAGATTACGAAAGTAAACTGGCGCAAAACATAAAAACAGATAGTAAAAGCTTTTACCAATATATAAAACGGAAGAGAGTGACTAAAGTAAATGTTGGTCCCTTAGAAGATGAGAAGGGAGATTTAATAATGGGAAATGTGGAAATGGCTGAGACCTTAAACAATTATTTTGCTTCCGTCTTCACAGTGGAAGACACAAAAACAATGGCAAAATTTGCAGGCCACAGGAATGTGGGAAGGGAGGACCTTGAGACAATCACTATCATCAGGGGAGTAGTGCTGGACAGGCTAATGGGACTGAAGGTAGACAAGTCCCCTGGTCCCGATGAAATACATCCCAGGGTATTAAAAGAGATGGCTGAAGTTATAGCAGATGCATTCGTTATAATCAACCAAAATTCTCTGGACTCTGGGGAGGTACCAGCGGATTGGAGAGCAGCTAATGTAACGCCTCTGTTTAAAAAAAGGGGGCAGGCAAAAGGCAGGTAACTATAGGCCGGTTAGTTTAACATCTGTAGTGGGGAAAATGCTTGAAACTATCATTAAGGAAGAAATAGTGGGACATCTGGATAGGAATAGTGCAATCAAGCAGACGCAGCATGGATTCATGAAAGGGAAATCATGTTTAACTAACTTACTGGAATTCTTTGAGGATATAACGAGCATGGTGGATAGAGGTGTACCGATGGATGTGGTGTATTTAGATTTCCAAAAGGCATTCGATAAGGTGCCACACAAAAGGTTACTGCAGAAGATAAAGGTACGCGGAGTCAGAGGAAATGTATTAGCATGGATAGAGAATTGGCTGGCGAACAGAAAGCAGAGAGTCGGGATAAATGGGTCCTTTTCCGGTTGGAAATCAGTGGTTAGTGGTGTGCCACAGGGATCAGTGCTGGGACCACAACTGTTTACAATATACATAGATGACCTAGAAGAGGGGACAGAGTGTAGTGCAACAAAATTTGCAGATGACACTAAGATTAGTGGGAAAGCGGGTTGTGTAGAGGACTCAGAGAGGCTGCAAGGAGATTTGGATAGGTTAAGCGAATGGGCTAAGGTTTGGCAGATGAAATACAATGTCGGAAAGTGTGAGGTCATCCACCTTGGGAAAAAAAAAAACAGTAAAAGGGAATATTATTTGAATGGGGAGAAATTACAACATGCTGTTGTGCAAAGGGACCTGGGGGTCCTTGTGCATGAATCCCAAAAGGTTAGTTTGCAGGTGCAGCAGGTAATCAGGAAGGCAAATGGAATATTGGCTTTCATTGCGAAAGGGATGGAGTACAAAAGCAGGGAGGTCTTGCTGCAACTGTATAAGGTATTGGTAAGGCCGCACCTGGAGTACTGTGTGCAGTTTTGTTCACCTTACTTAAGGAAGGATATACTAGCTTTGGAAGGGGTACAGAGACGATTCACTAGGCTGATTCCAGAAATGAGGTGGTTACCTTATGATGATAGATTGAGTAGACTGGGTCTTTACTCCTTGGAGTTCAGAAGGATGAGGGGTGATCTTATAGAAACATTTAAAATCATGAAAGGGATAGACAAGATAGAGGCAGAGAGGTTGTTTCCATTGGTGGGTGAGACTAGAACTAGGGGGCACAGCCTCAAAATACGGAGGAGCCAATTTAAAACCGAGTTGAGAAAAAATTTCTTCTCCCAGAGGGTTGTGAATCTGTGGAATTCTCTGCCCAAGGAAGCAGTTGAGGCTAGCTCATTGAATGTTTTCAAGTCAAAGATAGATAGATTTTTAACCAATAAGGGAATTAAGGGTTACGGGGAGAGGGCGGGTAAGTGGAGCTGAGTCCACGACCAGATCAACCATGATCTTATTGAATGGCGGGGCAGGCTCGAGGGGCTAGATGGCCTACTCCTGTTCCTAATTCTTATGTTCTTATGTTCTAATACATATCGGGGCGAGGCTTGAAGCCACCCCAGACTGCGGGGCGGTCAATCGCTCCGATTGCCAGGAGCAACCATTCTGACATAATCTTGGGTAGGCTCAACTCAGGTTTTGCACAGCCGTACAGAGCAAGACTGCCCACAATTTAGTGTTGAATTACAGCACAGAAGGAGGCCACTCATCCCAGCATGCCATGCAGATGCTAGCTCTTCAACTGGAGTTATGCATTCTGGTCTCTGTTTTCTGCTCTTTCTCTATGTCCTTTTATATTCTCACTTTCAAAAACTTACCTCATTTACTTTTAACAAAATTTTTAAAATTCGTTTAGGGGATGTGGGTGTCGCCGGCAAGGCCGGCATTTATTGCCCATCCCTAATTGCCCCGGAGAAGGTGGTGGTCAGCTGCCATTTCAGAGGGCAGTTAAGAGTCAACCACATCGCTGTGGGTCTGGAGTCACATATAGAAACATAGAAAATAGGTGCAGGAGTAGGCCATTCGGCCCTTCGAGCCTGCACCACCATTCAATAAGATCATGGCTGATCATTCCCTTAGTGCCCCTTTCCTGCTTTCTCTCCATACCCCTTGATCTCCTTAGCCATAAGGGCCATATCTAACTCCCTCTTGAATATATCCAACAAACTGGCATCAACAACTCTCTGCAGTAGGGAATTCCACAGGTTAACAACTCTCTGAGTGAAGAAGTTTCTCCTCATCTCAGTCCTAAATGGCCTACCCCTTATCCTAAGACTGTGTCCCCTGGTTCTGGACTTCCCCATCATCAGGAACATTCTTCCCGCATCTAACCTGTCCAGTCCCGTCAGAATCTTATAAGTTTCTACGAGATCCCCTCTCATCCTTCTAAACTCCAGTGTATAAAGGCCCAGTTGATCCAGTCTCTCCTCATATGTCAGTCCCGCCATCCCTGAAATCAGTCTGGTGAACCTTCGCTGCACTCCCTCCCAGTATAGGCCAGACTGGGTAAAGATGGCAGATTTCCTTCCTGCAAAAGGACATTAGTGAACCAGATGGGTTTTTTATGGCAATCCGGTAGTTTCATGATCACCATTACTAGCTTTTTATTCCAGGTTTTTATTTAATGAACTGAATATAAATTCCCCAGCTGCCGTGGTGGGATTTGAGCTCACGGCTCCGGATAATTAGTCCAGACCTCTGGATTACTCATCCAGTAACGTAGCCGCTACCCGTATCATATCCCTCATATGTTCTTGCATATGTATGGCGCCTTTAATGTAGAAAAATGTCTCATTAGCCTTTGGTACTAGGTTCAGGGAAAGGAGAAAAAAGATTTAACCAGAGGTGGGAAAGAGTGTCAGGAATTTGGAGTGGAACCTGATTCCACTGGATCATGGCCCTTTAAATTCTGTTGGGGCTAAGTATTCCGCCCATGTTCCTCCACCAATGTCAAGGGGGCATGTCTGGAGGAGTTCCTGAATGATGCCAGGAAATTCTATCCATTCCACCCCTGCAGGGCCTCAGGGAACTGATGAAAGATGAGAGCTGGTGCAAATCTTGCCAAGGGTCTCAAAGACTGCGTCGAACTTTAACTGAGGTTTTACTAAGGAAGTTATGATGAACCTTTGTAAAACACTGGTTCGGCCTCAACTGGAGTATTGTCTGGGCGCCGCACTTTAGGGAGGATGTGCAGGCCTTAGACGCTGCAGAAAAGATTTATGAGAATGGTTCCAGAGATGAGAGACTTCGGTTACGTGGATAGACCGGAGTAGCTGGGATTGCTCTCCTTAGAGCAGAGAAGGTTGAGAGGAGATTTGATAGTGGTGTTCAAAATCACGAGGGGTGTAGACAGAGTGGATAGAGAGAAGGGTCGAGAACCAGAGGACACAGATTCAAGGTGATTGGCAAAGGAACCAACGGCGACATGAGTAAAAACATTTTTACACAGCGAAGATCTGGAATGCACTGTCTGAAAGGGTGGTGGAGGCAGACTCAATCGTGGCTTTCAAAAGGGAATTGGATAAGTACCTGAAGGGAAAACTTTTGCAGGGCTGCGGGAGAGGGCGGGGGAGTGGGACTAGCTGAGGCGCTCTTGCAGAGAGCCGGCACGGGCTCAACTGGCCAAATGGCCTCCTTCTGTGCTGTAACTATTCTAGGATTCTAAGGAAAGATCATCACTCCCAGGAATTTCTGTCTCAATAGCCACTTGTGGTAGAAAACCCTCAGGTCTGCTCCGCCAACGTAAGTACGGGCAGTGCTGAGATTACCGCTGACCCACTGGAGCCTCAAGTGAAGCAACCCTGGGCAGAATTTCCCCCCTCCTGAGCTCTAAGGTAAACTCTCGGCCAGAAGCCTAGAAACCTGCTCCATCCTGGCTCAGGTCAGTCAACTAAAGACAAAAGGGTGACTAAACTTGGGATCCTTGCTGATATGGCTCAATGCCATGCCAGGCAATCCATATTTCCACCACGTAACGGAAAAAGCCGTGTGACTGTTCCTTAAAGTAACACTTTGAGCACGGTGTAAGCTGAACACATCGTGCCAGCTGTGAAACTTAGAGACTATCTCCACTTGGATGACTTTGAACATAAGAAATAAGAACATAAAAAATAGGAGCAGGAGTAGGCCATTTGGCCCCTCGAGCCTGCTCCGCCATTCAATAAGATCATGGCTGATCTGATCTTGACCTCAGCTCCACTTCCCCGCCCACTTCCCATAACCCTTTACTCCCTTATTGCTCAAAAATCTGTCTATCTCCGCCAAATATATTCAATGACCCAGCCTCCACAGCTCTCTGGGGCAGAGAATTCCATAAATTTACAACCCTCTGAGAGAAGAAATTCCTCCTCATCTCAGTTTTAAATGAGTGGCCTCTTATTCTAAGACTATGTTCCCTAGTTTTAGTTTCCCCTATGAGTGGAAATATCCTCTCTGCATCCACCTTGTCGAGCCCTCTCATTATCTTATAAGTTTCAATAAGGTCACCTTTCATTCTTCTGAACTCCAATGAGTATAGGTTCAACCTATCTTCATAAGTCAACTCCCTCATCCCAACACTGTTAGTTAGCCAATCCTCTATCCATGCTAATATATTACCCCCAACCCCGTGAGCTTTTATATTGTGCAATAATCTCTTATGTGGCACCTTAGCGAATGCCTTCTGGAAATCCAAATACACCACATCCACTGGTTCCCTCTTATCCACCCTGCTCGTCACAGCCCCAAAGAACTCCAGCTAATTTGCCAAACATGATTTCCCTTTCATAAAACCACGCCGGCTCTGCTTGATTGAATTATGTTTTTCCAAATGTCCCGCTACTGCTTCCCTAATAATGGACTCCAGCATTTTCCCAACGACAGATGTTAGGCTAACTGATCTATAGTTTCCTGCTTTTTGTCTGCCTCCTTTTTTAAATAGGGGCATTACATTTGCGGTTTTCCAATCTGCTGGGACCGTCCCAGAATCCAGGGAATTTGTAGATTTTTTGACAACGACAAGCAGCCCGAAGCCCCTCGTGAAGCTGTTAACCATGTATAAGGCATTTGTCTAAGAGATGGTGATTACCATCTTAGATGATTTGCCCATTCATTCGTTCATTTTGCTGCTTGTGGGATCTTGCAATGCACAAAATACCGGCTGCTCTATTTGCCTGCTAAAGAAAGTGACTGTACTTCAAAAATAAAGTCATTTGGGATGTTCTGACGGCTGGATAGGTGCTTCGTGAATGCCAGTTCATCTTCTAAGTATAGTTGTAGATGAAGCGGACACGTTAATGGGTCGGGGGTGGGGGGGGGGGATGGTGGGGAGGGGGGTTCTATATCTGCGCTTGCCGGCGTATTAATTTTTACCCGTTCACTTTAACAGGCAGAAAACTGGAGGTGTGGGGGAGGAGGCGGTGTCAACATTGCCCAACAAGGTGGGCGAGTGATCCTGGCCAAAAAGGAAGGCCCAGCCTATGATGCTCTCTCAAACTCGGCCTGTAGCCTTTTTTGTTATACCTCAGGCTTTAAAGTAATTGAAGTGGCGGCTGGGTAAGAGCAGCAACTGTGTTTCATAACTAAAAGAGAACTTATTTTTTGAAACTTTTACTTCAGTGGAAGATTTTTTTTTTTGGTTTCCAATTACACAATGCGAGCCACCAAAGCAGAAGTGGATCTCCGCGGCTAGCTGTCAGATCGCCAGCTTCTGGCGGGAACTTCCTGTTGAGAAGGAGCTGCAGCTGTCTGCACGACCTGAAAAACCGAAAAAAAGGGCCTCTTGTACAGTTTTATTTTTACAATGGTGGATCGTCAGGGCGGGATGGGAATCTAGAGGTCAAACACAGTCGCACGAGCTGCCATCTCTCACAGGAAACCTTGACTTAACGAGTCTCTGGGTGTACCTACGCAGCATGAAACGTTACAGCAACTCTCATGTCAACTTCTTGAATGTGCAGAGCTGCTCTTTATCTTTCACAGCTAAAAAAATATCTTGCACGTTGGGTGTGGTCTTGGGTGTAGTCAAGATGCTTTAAAACGGCCCACTATCTCCTACACGTTATTTTAACCGGGGAGGGGGGTTTCCACATCCTTGCTTATTGTTATTTACTTGCTGTTCTGCACAGGGTTTAACTGCAAAAACCACAGCACATTATTTCAAAGCAGTGCTTTGCCAGGCTAGCTGCAGGCACGCCCAATGTCAAAGTGCAGGCTTCATAGGATTACATCGGATATACAGCACAGAAACAGGCCATTCGGCCCAACCAGTCCATGCCAGTGTTTATGCTCCACTCGAGCCTCCTCCCGTGTTTCCTCATCTAAATCTATCAGCATAACCCTCTATTCCCTTCTCCCATATATGCTTATCTAGTCTTCCCCTAAATTCATCTCTACTATTCGATAGGCTGGAGTTGTTTTCTTTGGAACAGAGGAGGCTGAGGGGAGACCTTATTGAGGTGTATAAAATGATCAGGTGCCTTGTTAGAGTGGATAGAAAGGACCTTTTCCCTCAGCAGAGAGGTCAACAACCAAGGGGCATAGATTTAAAGTAATTGGTTGGAGGTTTAGAGGGGATTTGAGGGGAAATTTCTTCCTCCAGAGGGCGGTGAGGGTCTGGAACTCACTGCCTGAAAGGGTGGAAGGGGCAGGAACCCTCACCACATTTAAAAAGTGCTTGGATATGCACCTGAAGAGCCATGACCTACAGGGCTGCGGACCAAGAGCTGGAAAGTGGGATTAGGCTAGATAGCTCTTTGTTGGCCGGCGTGGACACGATGGGGCAAAATGGCCTCTGTATGCTGGAAATTGCTATGTTTCTATGATATGATTTGCTTCAACCACTCCCTGTGGTAGTGAGTTCCACATTCTCACCACTCTCTGGGTAAAGAAGTTTCTTCTGAATTCCCTATTGGATTTCTTGGTGACTATCTTATATTGATGGCCTCTAGTTATGCTCTGCCCCACAAGTGGAAACATTCTCTCTGTATCCACTCTATCAAAACCTTTCATAATTTTAAAGACCTCTATTAGATCAGCCCTCGGCCTTCTCTTTTCGAATGAAAAGAGATCCATTGTGTTCATCCCTTCCTGATAGAAGATAAAAATGTATGAAGTCCTTATATTGGGGGGGAAATTACGGTCGGAGGCTCCCTTCATACGAACACCTCCGACCTGAAAAAAATCTACGAAAGTATCTGGAGGGACGTAGAGATTCCAGTCTGAGGCCTAGGTTTGCTGCGCAGCGCATGGGGAGATGTCTTTCAGATACGTATGTACATACATGTTGGCGTCACCAATCACTATGCAGTATTTTCATTGATAAAAATGGGAGCTTTGTTTCTACGGACTCCCATTACTATCAATGAGAAAAACCCCTAAAACACCGAAACACAGGATAATAAAGAAATAAAACACTTCACATATCTAAAATTAATTGAAATGAAATGTAATTAAATGTTTTAGAAAAAAAATATTTTTTTTGAATTTTTTTTTAATATGTTTTAATAGTGTTAAAAATAAACTTACCTTAATGGATAGGGTTTTTAACACAAAAATGAGTGTTTAAATTTAAATTTTTATATGTTTTGAAAGTTTTATGCTGGTAAAAGTAAGCTATGCGCCTGCTTTTACTAGGCATAAGAATTTGAAGGACATTCGCTGGGCATGAATTGGGCAAATAGCCCAATCTCTCCCGCACGGGTGTCCTTCTCCCGGGCAGAGAAATCTTGACTGATCAGAAAAGCTGGTTTTCAGCGCATGCGCATCGCGCCCCAAAAAACCGGCTTTTGCAAGGCCTTGCCGGGTTCGTGTGCACTTTCATACAGACCCGGCAAGGCCGGAATTTTTGGCCCAATAATTGTTCCGAGGGTCACTGGGGGTTACCTCAGCTTCGGCCGCAGACAGTAAATTCTCGGCTGCCAATCATATGCCTGCTATATGGCCCCGCCCAATTTCCCTTCCTACTGACTTCAATGTAAGTGAAAATTGGGCGGGGCCTATGAAGGGCAGCCAATCCGCAGCTGCCAATTTGCCACCCGCACCAAAAGTGAAAAACAGGCGCATTTGTAACGGATAAATGTTAGTCAGGACACTGGGGGAAATCCCCTACTCTGCTTCGAACAGTAGATCTTTTACGTCCACCAGAGAGGTCAGGCGGGGCCTCGGTTTCACGTCTCATCCGAAAGACGGCACCTCCGACTATGCGGCACTCCCTCAGCACTGCACTGGCGTGCCAGTCTAAATGATGCCCTCAAGTCTCTGGAGAGGGACTTTGAACCCATGACCTTTCTGATTCAGGGGCGAGAGTACTGCCACTGATGCAAAGCTGACACTTAAAAAAAGAGATTTTATTAAAAAAAACAAGTGCCACCCAGGGGCCAGTCTGCAAATACATCAGGACAGGCACCTGGTCAAGGAGGAGAATTGCCACTCGAAATGTTTCCATACCATTTGAATGTCAAAGATCATGGTAACAGGAGGTTGGGAAATACGCACCTTTGCGAGATTTTCAATAATAGTAAGGTGAGCCCTTTGCAACTTGACTCTTGTGTTCACTAATCTATTGGCACTGTAGTAAAATTAGGCAGAACAATTTGTAGATGTAATTTTTGGACAGGGCATTGGTAATTGTAAAAGTGCACATATTGTGTGATGCATTCAACTGAGTCCCACGTTGTTATTACAGGCAGAATCCAGTCACTGGCCCCAAATTTGCTCTAACTGGTCAATGAACCGTGGCCACCTATTGTTAGACTTGCCCTTGCCCGTTTAATCTCCACGATACTTTGTGTGGTATGTTGCTAAAAGTACAAGTTGGAAACAGGGTGTCTGGGATCTGAGTGAACAGGGCAAGCAACTGTGTATCTCCAATCAGGTTGAAGAATTGTGAAACAAATGGCGCGAGGCCTGAGAGGGAAGTGTGAGGATGGGTGAATTCAATGTCAAATCAGGTACAGAAGGAGAACAAGAGAAAAGAAAGACTTGGATTTATATAGCACCTTTCACAACCACTGGATGTTTCAAAGTGCCTTACAGCCAATGAAGTACTTTTTGAAGTGTTGTTACTGTTGTAATGTGGGAAACACGCAGACAATTTGCGCACAGCAAGCTCCCACAAACAGCAATGTGATAATGACCAAATAATCTGTTTTTGTAATGTTGATTGAAGGATAAATATTGGCCAGGACACCGGGGATAACTGCCCTGCTCTTCTTCGAAATAATGCCATGGGATCTTTTATGTCCACTTGCGAGAGCAGACGGGGCCTCGGTTTCACGTCTCATCCGAAAGACGGCACCTCCGACAGTGCAGCACTCCCTCAGCACTGCACTGGAGTGGCAGCCTAGATTTTTGTGCTCAAGAGAGAGGGAAAGAAAGATTGGAATAAGAGAGAGGGAGAAATAGAGACAGAAAGAAAAAGTAAAAATAACATTTCTTAATTAAAACATTTTTTGAACAATCTCCAACAATTGAAAAGCTGAAAGAATAAGACTCAACACTTGTAATAATTCATTCTCAGTGTCAGGAGAGAGTTGACTGGCAGTAATTAACGCTTATCACATCATTAAAAGGGTACATCGACTTGCAATGGCTTGACTTAACTTTCTGTGGCAAGTTTACGTTGTATCTACCGTGCAAGTACAGGAACGAGGGCGTCAGACACTCGAGATGTCCTTTTCGCGAAGTGGACAACGGAGTGGTGCATCTCCGACAGCAACTTTCCGATATCCACGCTTACTCGCGCACCTGCCCCTTGCCCGAAGCTGCTGTGGCGTTTGCGCATAAATAACGGCCTGCACCATCAGCCTCGCTGGTATTGTGACAGCAAATTTCGGGCCACCCTGGTATCTGTTGCTTCACTTTAAAATAAATCCCTTGAATCACAAAAAAAAACCGGGAGGAACAAAGAAAAAGCAGCTGCAAACTTGATCTCAGTGCAGGAGTGTGGAATCTGGGGTCGGCCCAGCCACAATGATCTGTCACTGCCAGTGCTGCCTTTCTAAATGTGCCACTAGACCATGGCTGCAAATTAAGATGGACGCACTGGACGGAGACAGTACGAGTAGCCACGGGCCGCTTACTGCACGAGTGTCTCCCCGTCCGATTGGGTCAAGGGAATGCCAACAAGTGCTCCGACACTCGGCAAGATAGTCACGTTGACCTTTAGCACAAGCCACCCACGACAAACCCTCTTCATGCTCTCAAGTTTATATATTATTACATGGAATATACGGCACAGAAACAGGCCATTCGGCACTGCTGTGTGCGCATGAGTAATTGACAAACTGAGCCAGGAGTAATGTAACTTAACTTAACTGTGCTTTTATACAACCCAAAATGGTGTCTCAAACCAGCATGAACCAGCATGAGTGCGGCAACTGTGAATAGCTCCCGCAGGGTCCTAATGCCCATCCTGTGAGCTGTAACAAACAAATAGATTATGAACACAACAGGCCCAACCAGTCCATGCCAGTGTTTATGCTCCACTCGAGGCTCCTCCCATCCTTCCTCATCAAAATCTATCAGCATCACCGACTATTCCCTGGTCCCTCATATGCTTATCTAACTTCCCCTTAAATGTATCTATACTACAGTGTTAAATTCCCCAAACATCCTTGCCTCTTTTACTTCTATAAATTTAACATTTTTTGAGTAAAGATGGTTCTTCCAGATAGATTGAGCATATAATCTGAGGTGATACTTATGGGAGGAAACATGTTTTTTGTTTAAACTGGCAGACGTGAGCTGCTCGTTTCTGTGGCTAGCATTTGCTTAAAATAACCTTAGGCTGTAAAGAAGGGCGTTTGTGTCAAAACAAAAGACTGTAAAATGTCAAATATTGCCTGGACAAATAGTTATTCTGAATTTTCACAAGGGTTACTGCCACCAAATGCATTCTGAGATTATATTTTACGTAGAAGGCATTTTAAAACAAATAGCTAGGAATTTAAAAAAATTCGTCCTATGATGTGGCCATCGCTGGCAAGGCCAGCATTTATTGCCCATCCCTAATTGCCCTCGAGAAGATGGTGGTGAGTTGCCTTCTTGAACCGCTGCAGTCCGTGTGGTGAAGGTGCTCCCACAGTGCTGTTAGGGAGGGAGTTCCAGGATTTTGACCCAGCGATGATGAAGGAACGGCGATATACTTCCACGTCAGGATGGTGTGTAACTTATAGGGGAACTTGCAGGTGCTGGTGTTCCCATGCACCTCTGCCCTTGTCCTTCTAGGCGGTAGAGGTTGCGGGTTTGGGAGGTGCTAGCCGAAGAAGCCTTGGCGAGTTGCTGCAGTGCATCTTGGAGATGGTACACACTGCAGCCAGGGGGCGCCGGTGGTGGAGGGAGTGAATGTTGACGGTGGGTGGGTAGCGTGCTGATCAAGCGGGCTGCTTTGTCCTGGATGGTGTCGAGCTTCTCGAGTGTTGTTGAGCTGCACTCATCCAGGCAAGTGGAGAGTATTCCATCACACTCCTGACTTGCGACTTGTAGATGGTGGAAAGGCTTTGGAGAGTCAGGAGGTGAGACACTTGCCACAGAATACCCAGCCTCTCACCTGCTATTGTAGCCATAGAAACTTGTCTTGGGTGGTGTGGCACCAAACAGGTGGTATTGGACAGGCCACCAGTTGAACCCAGCACCTGAGATTTAGCCCCATTGTTCAGGAACTGAATACCAGGCACTGCCTATAATGGGCGGCCGTTTGGCACCGCCATCCGAGATTAGTTTCTAGGCCCCAGGTCTTCAGGCAAAAAATATCTAGTAATTGTTTATTCAGGGGAGGTTTGTTGATTTTGACTTACTCCGCTGACCTTGGAAGCAAGTGACAGCTTAAAGTGACAGCTTAAAGGGCCGGTTACACCACAGGCCACTAAACTGAGTAACCGCAATGGTCAGGATTAGGCTGAAAACCACACCGCAGAGCTGCCATGTTGGTGGCTGCAGAATTTTTGTCTTAACCAAGGGGCATAGACTTCAAGTAATTGGTAGGAGGTCTAGAGGGGATTTGAGGGGAAATTTCTTCACCCAGAGGGTGGTGGGGGGTCTGGAACTCACTGCCTGAAAGGGTGGTAAGGGCAGAAACCCTCATCTCATTTAAAAAGTACCTGGCTGTGCACTTGAAGTGCCATAACCCACAGGGCTACAGACCAAGAGCTGGAAAGTGGGATTACGCTGGAGAGCTCTTTGTTGGCCGGCGCGGACACGATGGGATGAAATGGCCTCCTTCCATGCTGTAAATTTCTATGATTCTATGATTCAAATAGATTCTTTGTTGCCCACTTGGTCAATCAAGCAGCTTTTTTCTCCTATCTCCAATATTTGTACAACTAATAAAAGAAAGTGTTCAAAGAAAATGAAAACAACCCACTTTATTTTAGACACCCTGTGGTTTTTCTCCTGAGTTGCTGTAAGCAGTGCCCAGGAGATTCATTGTTAATTCCTGGAGGTTCCAGGGCCATCCTGGAGTGTTGGCAACCCCATTCCATCCGGGTATGGTGCATGGAGACCCGAACCAAAGGAAACGGAGGAAGAAATACAACAACATAGGGAATTCAGGAGAAACTTCTTTACCCAGAGACTGGTGAGAATGTGGAACTCACTACCACAGGGAGTGGTTGAGGCGAATAATATAGATGAATTTAAGAGGAGGCTGGACAAGTATGTGAGGGAGAAGGGAATAGAGGATTATGCTGACAGTTAGATGAGGAAAGGTGGGAGGAGGTCTGAGTGGAACATAAACGCCGGCATGGACTGGTTGGGCCGAATGGTCTGTTTCTGTGCCATATCTCCGGTGTAATTCTACCTCAAAACATTTTTCCCAGAAAGGAAAGGTTTGAACACCTTTCCTTAATTTAAGAAAAAGGTAAGAAGTCAAATTGTCGTTTTCGCTACACCATTAATATCAAGTAGCCCTAAGAACAGTTGTAGAATACCTGCAGCATTATTCAGTGTAATGATACAACACGTGGACATTTATAAATGCCGCTTTCTGTGTCAATGTTTCTCATCAGTTTGAATATCTAATTTAGAGACAGTGCCTTAACAATCAATATTACTGGGGCGTTCTCCCCGGTGTCCTGGTCAATATTTATCCCTCAACCAACAGTTTATCTGGCCATTATCACATTGCTGTTTGTGGGAGCTTGCTGTGCACAAATTGGCTGTCGCGTTTCCTCCATTACAACAGTGACTATCCTTCTGAAATCCTTCATTGGCTGTAAAGAGCTTTGGGATGTCCCGGGCCATGAAAAGTGCTATAGAAAATGTAAGTTTATTAAAGAAATTGACAATCTATCACCTAGGCAACCAGTGTGGGATAGACTGCCGGGAGACTGAAGATGGAGTTTTGTACGTGGAGGATGAACTGCTAAAAGCTGCTATATATGTATGATGCACCTTCAAATGTATTTCTTCCTTTTCTCATTCAATCTTGAAGGTTAAAGAACTTTAAAACAAGCTTAACATTTTAACCGAGAACCAATTTATGCAGCTTAATTTTTTTTTCATCTCTTCGACGGAAACTCTTGGAAACAAGAGATGCCTGCCAAGTAATTAAGTTGTGCAACATGGGCAAAAAAAATGCTCTGTTTATTGGCCAAAGCTTTCGAACACCATACCCATTGTGTGAACTATTTATGACCAAGCCTCCCACTCTCTCCTCCCCATACGTCAACGAGCACTGTAACAAGTAAAGGTCCCCGCAAGTCAAACCGAAGTATCACGATTCTGGAATTTTTTTTTTTTTTTTTACAGAAAGGGTATAGATTTGAGTTATTTTAAAATGTGCCTTAAAGTTAAAAGTAGAAACTCAAGCAATTCAGAGTTTGTTCCAAGGTCAATTATCTCAGAGTGTCAGCCGTTGGCTCAGTGGGTAGCACACTCGCCTCTGAGTCAGAAGGTTGTGGGTTCAAGTCCCACTCCATGAGACTGGAGCACAAAAATCTAGGCTGACACTCCAGTGTAGTGCTGAGGGAGCGCTGCACTGTCGGAGGTGCCGTCTTTCAGCTGAGACGTTAAACCGAGGCCCCATCTGCTCTCCCAGGGTGGATGTAAAAGATCCCATGGCACTATTTCGAAGAAGAGCAGGGAAATTATCCCTGGTGTCCTGGACAATATTTATCCCTCAATCAACATAACAAAAAAAAAAACAGATTATCTGTGTCATTATCACATTTCTGTTTGTGGGAGCTTGCTGTGTGCAAATTGGCTGCTGCGTTTCCCACATTACAACAGTGATTACACTTCAAAAAGTACTTTAATTGCTGTAAAGCGCTTTGAGATGGCCAGTGGTCGTGAAAGGCGCTTTATAAACGCAAGTCTTTCTTTCTAAAATACAAATAGTAAGAAAGTAATATTTCCACCTCAATACAGTTTTGCATGATTTCTTCTGGAATAAATAGATTCACATTGTAGCTGTCTTCTTTTCAATAGCATTGTGTGGTGAGATGAATAGCCTCTGGTTAAAACAAAAATTCGCGCTCCACTGCCCTTGTATAGATAATCCAAAATACATTTTTTTTTTAAACAGTATATTGCGATACACAAGTCTGGCTGCTCTGTTCAGAACCTCCCTGTCTCTGTAATTTCCTCCAGCCCCACAACCCCCCCAGAGATATCTGCGCTCCTCTAATTCTGCCCTCGAGCATCCCTGATTATAGTCGCTCAACCACTGGTGGCTGTGCCTTCTGCTTCCTAGGCCCCAAGCTCTGGAACTCCCTGCCTAAACCTCTCCGCCTCTCTTTCCTCCTTCAAGACGCTCCTTAACACATACCTCTTTGACCAAGCTTTTGGTCGCCTGTGCTAATTTCTCCTTATGCAGCTCAGTGTCATATTTTCTGTCTCATAATACTCCTGTGAAGCGCCTTGGGCCGTTTCACTATGTTAAAGGCACTATATAAATATAAGTTACTGTTGTTGTTGTTACAACTTACCAGAAGACTGTAGGGACATACAAAGGTGAGAAAAAGCCAATCAGGCCGTCGAAGTTCATCCTGCTATGCACGACTGATAAAAAAATGTGAACGGTCTGGGAATCAACGCTGCTTTGATGGAACAAGTTGCTGGGAGGAATGGAGATAATTGCGTGAGCGTGGAGAAGTAACTGGCCACAACCTGCATTACGCAGCAGAAGGGTGCGGTAGCATAACGTTTGTTACTGGACGAGTAAACCAGAGGCCTGGACCAATGATCCAGAGACGTGAGTTCCATTCCTACCACAGCAGCTGAGGAATTTAAATTCAATCCATTGAATCTGGAATTAAAAAGCTATTATGAAACTACCGGATTGTCGTAAAAACCCATCTGGTTCACTAATGTCCTTTAGGGAAGGAAATCTGCCGTCCTTACCCGGTCTGGCCTATATGTGACTCCAGACCCACAGCAATGTGGTTGATTCTTAACTGCCCCTCTGCCACTCAGTTGCATTCAAGGCGGCGGCTCACCACCAATTTCTCAAGGGCAATTAGGAATGGGCAATAAATGCTGACCACATCCTGTGATTGAATAAAAAAAAGAGAAAGCCATTTCTCTGTACATGAACATCGTCCCTAAGGAAAAGGTCACCGAAAAACATTAGGTCCAGAAAGGCACAGTGGAGATCAGCCATGATCTTATTGAATGGCGGAGCAGGCTCGAGGGGCCAAATGGCTTACTCCTGCTCCTATTTCTTATGTTCTTATGTAGGCAGCATCCATACATGATAGAGTGCATAAAATGATTGGATATTTAAGCCATTTGCAGTCGGCTGACCAGATTTGCATATTTTATTCAGGCCACACCAGCAAGTGGTGAAGTAACTCATTGGAGATGGCAAATGGGAGCGGCAAAATGACTGAAGGTTCAATAAAAACTAATAAGGAGGATAAAGACATGATGTCTGGTCATTGTACAGTGGAGGGAGATAATCGTGTTTGCAATTTATATCAGTGAATTTTATGACTGATGAAACAGAGATTGAGCGAAACATGTTCCTATTATGGTGAATATCTGAAGGAGTTGAGAATACTGACAGGGCTCCACATGAAGACGTTTAGAACTGATTACTGACAATTATTGAAAGCACAACATCCAGAGAGGGGGAGAAAATTGGTTAAAAAAATTATTTGCTGTGAACCCAGCAATGTCGCTGATGGTGGCATCGTAATAAAGAAATTCAATAGGCTTTAAATTATGGAATTTGAAAATGTTACCCCTTGCACTTCTTGGATAGCAACAACTTATATTTATACAAAAGCAAAATACTGCGGGATGCTGGAATCTGAAATAAATACAGAAAATGCTGGAAATCTCAGCGGGTCAGGCAGCATCTGCGGAGAGAGAAACAGAGTTAACGTTTCAGGTCGCTGACCCTTCGTCAGAACTCATTGCATTTATATAGCACCTTTAACGTAATAAAACGACCCGCGGCGCTTCGCAAAAGCGTTATCAAAAAACAAAATTTAACACCGAGCCATATAAGGAGATGTTAGGACAGATGACCAAAAGCTTGGTTGAAGAGGTGGGTTTTAAGAAGTGTCTTAAAAGAGGAAAGAGAAGTGGAGAGGCGGAGAGATTTAGGGAGGGAGTTCCAGAGCTCAGGACAACTCGTCTTAACCTGTTCTCCCTAGATTGTATATTGAAGAGATAGCAACCCCAGCACATTCTTAAAGCAACATCATCAATACACCGGACATTCCAGACCCCAAGGCATAGAAATTCGGGTGGTCTGTGCCCCCCGTTAGCGCCCTCGGGAGGTGCTAACGGGGCGCAAACAACTTTTCACCTGGGCGCGGCACCATTACCGACTCCCGCTAAGTTCCACGGGAGATTAACGGCGGCGGTAACCCATAGTGTCCCACTCCGCTGATCCGGCAATGACAATGTCATCACCGTGCGCAGCGCCCCGGACCTTAAATTGGGTATCGCCCCATATAAACTGCGGCGGGCGATGCCAGCGACGGCTTCAGGGGGCGTGAATCGAGAGGCAGGTTAAAGGGGAGGTGTCGGCCATTGAAAAAAAAAAAAATCTGATGATTTTCTTCTGCGCCCCCGTTGGTGCTTTCAACGCGGGGTCTGCGCCGCGATCGATCAGACCGGCACTCTGCTTGAGAGCCAGGCTGTTGGCACGGCACCTCCTCTCGCCAGTGGTCCAGGGGAGGGCCATTTTTCATACTGCAGTGTTTGCAGCTCGAGCCCTTCTTGTTAATTCAGGGGAGGTGCCCCTCCCACGCGGCAGCGTGACGCGGCCCTGTGCGTAGCGCTCCTGAGCCATGCGCCCCGCTCCCTACGCATCTGCCCCGCTAGCGGAAGTGGAGCACCTTATTTTGTGCTCCACTTCCTTTCGGGGGCGGCAACCCGAATTTAGCGAGCGGAGTGGGACCTCCGCGCCTGGCACAAAACGTCCCGCCTCCCGGATGTTACCGCCCTCAAACGGGACGCAATGGAATCCCCCCATGCCCCCCCCCCCCCACCACCACCACCACCCTCCTCAGGAGTGCGGAACTGGATGTACCTTCAGTCCACTCCATGATGTTACCAGCAATGCAGAGGAAACGTGGTGTAATAACACACCTTGTGCCACTTTCCCAAGCTGAGGAATTCCTTGACTGCACTCTGAGCCTTCCCCCATCAGTGGAACTGGGACTGTCTCTATTTGGAGAGCTGGTTTAGTTTATAGAATCATAGACAAATTACAACACAGAAGGAGGCCATTCGGCCCATCGTGTCCGTGCCAGTCGAAAAAGAGCTACCCTGCCCAATCCCACCTTCCAGCACTAGGTCTGTAGCCCTGTGGGTCATGGCTCTTTAAGCGCACAGCCAAGTACTTTTTAAATGTGGTGAGGGTTTCTGCCTCTGCCACCCTTTCAGGCCGTGAGTTCCAGACCCTCACCACCCTCTGGGTGAATTTTTTTCCCTCTCATCTCCCTTCTAATCCTTCTACCAACTACTTTAAATCTATGCCCCCTGGTTATTGACCCCTCTGCTGAGGGAAATGGGTCCTTGCGATCCACTCTATCTATGCCCCTCATAATTTTATACACCTCAATTAAATCTCCCTTCAGCCTCCTCTGTTCCAAAGAATATGTTTTTTGTATACTGTGGATGCATTCCAATCATAATCACATGGGGTAATAGTCAAAGCAGGTTACACTTCCTCTGAGAGACAATTTACCATGGAACACATTACATATGTACTTCTCCTGCAGCAGAACCTCTTCCCTAAAGCACCACTGCAACATGACAGGAATTTGCCGAACACAGTTCGTGTACACGACTGCAGCAAGACAATAGTGAGATGGGCAAAGATTGCCCATTAGATACGGAGTTATAATCAGGTGAAAGCTTGAGGCTCCCTAGCCGTTTGTTTTCTCTCTTCACCACGTCCCAGTCCGTCCATTTTACTCTGCAGAGATTGGTTCTTCTGGGGCAGGGTGGCCAGCATGCCTGAGGAATTGGCAAGAGGTGTTCTAAGACGATATTCCTGTTGATGGCAATTCTGTGACAAAAGATACATAAGAAATAGGAGCAGGAGTCAGCCATACGGCCCCTCGATCCTGCCCCGCCATTCAATAAAATCATGGCTGATCGTTGACCTCAACTCTACTTTCCCGTCCAATCTCCATATCTCTCGATTCCAAAAATCTATCGATCTCAGCCTTGAATACACTCAGAGACTCAGCATCCACAGCCCTTTGGGGTAGAGAATTCCAAAGATTCACAACCCTCCGAGTGAAGTAATTCCTCCTCATCTCTGTCTTAAATGGCCGACCCCTTCTCCTGAGTCTGTGTGCCCTAGTTTTAGACACTCCAGCAAGGGGAAACATAAAAACATAGAAAATAGGTGCAGGAGCAGGCCATTCGGCCATTCGAGCCTGCACCACCATTCAATATGATCATGGCTGATGATGCAACTTCAGTACCCCACTCCTGCCTTCTCTCCATACCCCTTGATCCCTTTAGCCAAAAGGGCCCATCTAACTCTCTTTTGAATATATCCAATGAACTGTACTCAACAACTTTCTGTGGTAGAGAATTCCATAGGTTTACAATTCTCTGTGTGAAAAAGTTTCTCCTCATCTCGATCCTAGATGGCTTACCCCTTATTCTTAGACTGTGACCCCTGGTTCTGGACTTCTCCAACATCAGGAACATTGTTCTTGCATCTAACCTGTCCAATCCCGTCAGAATTTTATGTGCTTCTATGAGATCCCCTCTCATTCTTCTAAATTCCAGTGAATATAAGCCTAGTCGATCCAGTCTTTCTTCATATGTCAGCCCGGTCGTCCCGGGAATCAGTCTGGTGAACCTTCGCTGCACTCCCTCAATAGCAAGAATGTCCTTCCTCAGATTAGGAGACCAAAACTGCACACAATAAAGGTGTGGTCTCACCAATGCCCTGTACAACTGCAGCAAGACCTCTCTGCTTCTCTACTCAAATCCTCTCGCTATGAAGACTAACATGTCATTTGCTTTCTTAACTGCCTGCTGTACCTGCAAGCCTACTTTCAATGACTGATGTACCATGACACCCAGGTCTCGTTGCACCTCCACTTTTACTAATCTGTCACCATTCAGATAATAATCTGCCTTCCTGTTTTTGCCACACTTATCCACATTATACTGTATCTGCCATGCATTTGCCCACTCACCTAACCTGTCCAAGTCACTCTGCAGCCTCTTAGCATCCTTCTCACAGATCACACTGCCACCTAGCTTAGTGTCATCTGCAAACTTGGAGATATTACATTCAATTCCTTCGTCTAAATCATTAATATATATTGTAAATAGCTGGGGTCCCAGCACTGAACCCTGTGGCACACCACTAGTCACTGCCTGCCATTCTGAAAACAACCTCTCGGCATCTACCCTGTCAATCTCCTTCAGAATATTGTTTGTTTGTAACGTAATGAACACAATTCTATCATTTAAAAAAAGTTTGATGTGTGATGGATTGCGATAGATAAAACTTTGCAATCTGTTTTCAGTTTGCTTATCTGAGCAAGAGCACCCTCGGATAAGAACTGCCCTGGATGCTATGTGCCGTGAGATCCTGAATGCATTCACGAAGATTTCTTTCATTTGGAATTTCTGGTGAAACATGTGAAGACTGGAACAGAAATCGTACATGATGTTTCTACACAAAAAAAAGAATCTTCCTCTCCACTCCCGCCCCATAGCCAGTACGTGACTGGGCCGTGAAGGGAAACCTTATCACAGGGAGAATACAAAACAAAAAAATCCTGCCCCAACTGGGACTGGTGTCAGGGAATTAAAGATATTTGCAAAACATAATGATGAGTGTAAGCAAATTGCAATCTTTGTGCAGTTAATACCAGATCTACCTGGCCTTGTTTATCATTATACTATGCAAATTGATGAGTGTGATGTGATATACCGCATGCCCTTTGCCGCACACCACCTTGAACTTGACATGCCACATTGCTCAGGTTTCATTCAAACATCCTGTTGCCAGGTCAAGATAACACAGATAAACATGATAGGCAGTCCCTCGAAATTGAGGAAGACTTGCTTCCACTCTAAAAGTGAGTTCTTAGGTGACTGTACAGTCCAATACGGGAATTACAGTCTCTGTCACAGGTGGGACAGACAGTCGTTGAAGGAAAGGGTGGGTGGGACTGGTTTGCCGCACACTCCTTCCGCTGCCTGCGCTCGCTTTCTGCATGCTCTCGGCAACGAGACTCGAGGTGCTCAGTGCCTTCCTGCTTGCTCCTCCTTCACTAACATGATAGGCCACTACGTTGGGACAAACTGGGGACGAGCATGTGGTGGTACTTCGGATTCAGCAGTAGAATTCACAAAACGTAAAGCTGTAGTTATACTATACCAAACTGCCAGAGAGATTTACAGAAAGTCCACGCCACTGCTAGATAGATTAAATGAAGGCTTATCGGAGGTGCTGTCCTTTGGATGAGACGTTAACCGAGGCCCCCGTCTGCTCGCTCGGTGGATGTAAAAGATCACTATTGTCCTGGCCAATATTTATACCTCAATCAACATAACAAAAACAAATTATATGGTCATTGCGGTTTGTGGGAGCTTGCTGTATGCAAATTAGCTGCCCCGTTTCATACATTACAACAGTGACTACACTTCAAAAAATACTTCATTGGCTGAGAAGCGCTTTGGGACGTATGGTAGTTGTGAAAGACGCTATATAAATGCAAGTCTTTCTTTTTACTGGACCTGCAATGATGATAAGCAAAGCCCCACAGCCAGGCCAATCACGAACACAGAAGCATCTCCCCCAATTTCCCGTTTCCTCTAACTATCCCCCCCAGTGACTAGGCTGCCCGGGAATACACCTTGATGCATGACTAATAGCCATAGTGTCAGCCACAAACAGCAGCCAGGTATCTGACAAATGTGGAAAACCATCACCATATTTAAGAGTCTCCAAACTACACTACACTACAGCTGTAGACTTTGTGCTTGCTTAATACTCGCTATTCCCTCCCTCCCTCCCCTCCCCATCCGAGACATACTCCACTTACACAAATACAAATCCTGGTACATGGGCCAAATGAAGCCCCGCTGTTGCAAGCCTTGGCTTTCTGAGCCTTGAAGGTGAGCTGTATGTGTTTTATGCACCATGAGCCTAGCCTGCATTGGGACTTTTGCTGTCATTGATGAAACACATCCCTTCATCCCTTCGTAGCATAGTCCCAAAGGTTATGTCCAGAGTTACGTTGAAAATGACGTAGGTGGATTTCCCTTGAGCCTTAAGACAGTCTTAAATCGAGCCACAAGTATCCTACATCTTCATTACAAGAGTGCAATTCAGCCTGTGCCTTCCAGATGTCTTCTGACCATCTGGTATATTACTGCAATAATCCAAAGAACCATCTCAAGAACCACTGACTCACTGGCACTGTTCAGGCTTACCAGGATTCCCCTCATTGTGGAAAAACAACACAACAATGTTCCGGAATATTTGCATGCTTCAAAAATTAGTCCTATTCATGAACCTCAGACGAGCATCTCCAAGGTGAGGTGGTGACTCCTGACACTGTTCGTCAGGACTATTGCCATGCACCCCGCGCCCCCGCCCCCCAACCCATCGCCCCCGCCGACTGTAGCTTTTAGGAATTCAGTGTGAATACCATCCATGCATTCCGCCCTACTAGTAGTTTGGACGTGCAGTGCAAGATCCACATCCTCCCATTGGTTCATTAAGGCCTCCTATTTGTGCAGCACGCTCCCGCTGACCTCCATGGATTTGTCCTCATTGCAGCCTGTTAGGGTAGACACCAACTCAGTATAGTGCTCACTCCAGATCGGAGGATACCCATATAGATGAATAGGAGAGCACCAGACTTGCCAGTCATTGTTTTGATCATGACTGATAATAGACATTAGCCAATGGAAAATGACAGGATCATTTTTGTGGAGATGCATGTACTTGTGGATAAACTTTGTCCCCTTATTATAGTGTCCTGATCAATATTTATCCCTCAGCCAACACCTAAAAAAACAGATTATCTGGTCACTATCACATATGTGGGAGCTTGCTGTGCGCAAATTGGCTGCCTCATTTCCTGCATTACAACAGTGACTAGACTTCAAAAGTACTTCATTGGCTGTAAAGTGCTTTGGGTCGTAATGAGGTCGTGAAAGGCGCTATATAAATACATGTCTTTCTTTCGGTTAATAATGCTGCTGGCCTCACAACAGGTTCTGTTATAATCTGCCCTTGCAACAGCTCTTGATCACTCTTTAGAGGCTCCAAAAAGCGTTTTAAAGGCTCTTTGATTTCGCCTGAAATCAAACCGATCTCCTTCCCTTTTCAATTTGTTTAACTGGATTCAGGTAACTTGAAAAAAATATAAGAACAGAGCAGATGCACACAGGTATGAAATGTCCAACATATCTGTACACGTTGATTCTCTCCATCCTGTGATGTGGCACATTGGGTTTCAACACACAGGACTGGAGCACACTGGAACTGGGAGCGTACATGGACCCAAGCACTGCTCAGCTTACCCAAAACAGTGGTTCAGCGCACAATCCCAACTGGCCATCTCGTTCCCCAACAAGAAGAAAAGTAAGTCAGCCACTGCTGAGAAAGATAAGTTCACTTAAGAAACAAATGGTTACTGTAATGTATTTGCTTCATGAGTTCTGTGCTTAAGAATTCATAGCAACACATTGCTATTAAGAACTAGTTGGTTTATTAACAAAGGTTTAACAATCACACTACACATTACCAGTTCAGCCACCAGGCTCACAACTGCAAACCTCATTGTGGATGACCTAGCCCCAACTGACTGGGGTTTTAGTGAATCTTATGAACATCACGTGATTGGCTAAGCCATTCACAATGCAACAGCTCTACAACTCTCTTGTAGAAAAAAAAATAAAGTGCCCCCTGATCTGGGGGACACTCCAAACATTTATCAAGGCCCTTTTTTGGGGTTTTTTTTGTTTTTATTTTGGGCACTAAAACCATACATTATACTAGTGCCCCCTAGAAAAGGGGAGGGGGAACACCAAAACCCAGCAATAAAACAAATTAAACTTTAAAACATATAAAATCAAATTAAAATTTGGTTGCCGGGGGTGATGATGCACTCCTGTGAGTATACTAACAGGTGCATACATTACAGTTACCAATCAAATCTTTGACCTGTACTTTCCACTGTTTGGGTGAAATAAGCTATGATTTTTCTGCAAGGCGCGATCAAATTGATTTTTGTAAAAGTTCAATCGATTTACTAATTTTTTCAAGTTACCTAATTCCGGAGACAAGGGAGTTGACTTATGAGGAAAGGTCGAGTAGGTTGGGCCTCTACTCATTGGAATTCAGAAGAATGAGAGGTGATCTTATCGAAACATATAAGAGTATGAGGGGGCTTGACATTGTGGATGCAGAGAGGATGTTTCCATTGTAAGGGGGGACTAGAACTAGGGGGCATAATCTTAGAATAAGGGGCCGCCCATTTAAAACAGAGATGAAGAGAAATTTCTTCTCTCAGAGGGTTGTAAATCTGTGGAATTCACTGCCTCAGAGAGCTGTGGAAGCCGGGTCATTGAATATATTTAAGACAAAGATAGATAGTTTCTTAACCGATAAGGGAATAAGGAGTTATGGGGAGCGGGCAGGGAAGTGGACCTGAGTCCATGATCTGATCAGCCATGATCGTATTAAATGGCGGAGCAGGCTCGAGGGGTCGTATGGCCTACTCCTGCTTCTATGTTCTTAAGAGGACAGGATAGTAATACTTGGCTGAAGGCTCCAGGTACAATTACAAAACAACTTGGTAACAATTCGGATGTCTGATATGGATGAGAATCATCACCATACTTAAGAGTCTCCGAGAAAGCTATTGAGCAAATCCTCATGTATGGAGATTCTGTGTGCCTGAGATGGAGTGCACACTCTCTCCCTATAAGTACACACCTCGCTCACATACACCCAGAGTATACAGCTGTGGATTGGCAAGATTTAAGGCTTAGAGATTCCCAGGTGTGTGTAGCAGTACTGCTGAAGTTTATCCAGCTAAAACTGCGCAGATTATTACTGACTGCTGCTTATCCACTGAGAACCACCTTAACATGTTGTGGAATTGACTTACAAGGATATCTGGAGGTGCATGTGAAGAATCCCAGCATTCAATGGCAGGTCTACCTCTTTACATCCCGCCAATGATCCAGACTGCCTGGTCAATCATCAACAATGCCCAGATGTATTGCAAGTCTGACCGCCTGGATTACTAAGTCCATCATAGAATCTTACAGCTCAGAAGGAGGCCATTCAACCCATTGTGCCTGCACTGGCTCTTTAAAAGAGCTATCCAATTAGTCCTGAGGGTACGGTAGCATAGTGCTTATGTTACTGGACTAGTAATCCAGAGGCCTGGGCTAATGATCCGGGAGACATGAGTTCAGGTCCCACCACGGGGATTTAAATTCAGTTAATTAAAATAAATCTGGAATTTAAGAAAAAAGCTAGTATCAGTAATGGTGGCCATGAAACTATATCTCGTTCACTAATGTCCTTTAGGGCTGGAAATCTGAAGCCCTTACCCAATCTGGCCTATATGTGACTCCAGACCCACAGCAATGTGGTTGACTCTTAACTGCCCTCCGAAATGGCCTAGCAAGCCATTCAGTTGTACCAAACTGCTATGACAAAGTCAGCACTGTGGGAGTAACTTCAGCACACGGACTCCAGTGGTTCAAATAAATGGCTCACCACCACCTTCTCAAAGGCAAGTTAGGGATGGTGGACGAACAAAAAATAGCTCGCTCTTTCCCCATAGCCCTACAAATATTTCCTGGAAAAATACATATCCAATTCCCTTTTGAAAGTTGCCATTGAATCTCTTTCCACCCCCACCCCCCTTTTAGACAGCGGACTTGATTCCAATCATCCATTTTCAGCTGTGTCATCTTGAAGCTAATTTGTCCGCAAGGAACAACAGGCATCAATTCTATTGAAAATCTCAGTGAAATACTAATGACTTTTTCAATGATTATGGTAACTTTCCCTCCCACATCGCATCAGATAATGTTTTCTGTAATGAACCAATTAATTGGATGTCAGTGATAGTTGATAGCTTTATTATTTCTGGACCAGAAACTCCTGAAGGTCCATTATGTCCAGGAGGCAAATATTTGATCAAAGAAAAAACCCTCGATCTCAATTCTCTTCATTCCAAGGACCCAATGTAAACAAGTAACATTTGGCTCACGGTTAGTTTGGAGCAATATTCAAGTATCTGGATTCATATCAGAAACTTCTTTCAGAATTATGACCAAAAAATAAACTGTGGGTTGGTTCAACAGTCAGAAGGCCTACAGACAGGGAGAGTGTTTAAGAGCAGAGATGATCAGAAACAAGAGGCATCTTTTCTTTATTTGTTCACAGGATGTGGGCGTCGCTGGCAAGGCCGGCATTTATTGCCCATCCCTAATTGCCCTCGAGAAGGTGGTGGTGAGCCGCCTTCTTGAGCCGCTGCAGTCCGTGTGGTAAAGGTACTCCCACAGTGCTATTAGGGAGGGAGTTCCAGGACTTTGACCCAGTGAAGATGAAGGAACGGCGATATATTTCCAAGTCAGGATGGTGTGTGACTCGGAGGGGAAATGGCAGGTAATGGTGTTCCCATGTGTCTTTCTAGGTGGTAGAGGTCAGGGTTTGGGAGGAGCTGTCGAAGAAGCCTCGGCGAGTTGCCCCGGTGGTGGAGGGAGTAAATGTTGAAGGTGGTGGATGGGGTGCCAATCAAACGGGCTGCTTTGTCCTGGATGGTGTTGAGTTTCTTGAGTGTTGTCGTCTTTTTGTCAAAACGCTGTTCATGGACACGGGATGTTGAAACTCCAGTACGGTGTGCCGTGGATTACATATCTGCTAAGTCGCTGATCTGTGCTGCACCTCAGAAGAGGTGTGGAGTAGAGACCAGTCTCTCCTTGACATGGAGTGAGAGGAAAGAAAGACTTGCACATATATAGTGCCTTGCCAGATCTCAGAAATGACTAAAAAACACTTCACACAATTAATTTCTTTGAAATGCATGAATGTTTGTGATCCGAAGATCCCACAAACAGCAATGAGAAAGAGAGTCACATCCCAGGCCACTGACTACTGCCTCCTAATGTGGAGTTAGAGCAGTGTTGGTCAAATAACGGCCTGCGGGCCCCAGGTCATTCGATCCAGCCCGCTGGATGGGACAGAAATAGAACGCGAGCCGGAGCTCGAGCTGCATATTCGTCTATCCACTTTCACTTCTCATGGGTCAGAGACAAACTCGAACTGCAGCCAAGGAAAAACAATAGTAATACTTCATTCAAATTAATAATTCGAAAAGCGATTCTCCCTGGCCCGATCTTAAAAGGACCCGTTTCGTGATTCTGGGCCCCAATGGTGGATGTCTGTACCCAGAATGCACTGCATACTCGAATATGCCCTATTCAATTTAGAGTGGTGTCATGGCTGCTCATCTGCACAACTCGTTTACTGCAGAAAGTGACTGGTGCTGCATCTTTTCTCTCCCGGTAACCTTTGCAGAGGGACATAAGGATGACTGAGGTGGTAAATTGATGCTGACACAGGCTCTAAAGAGGGTACAGTTCTATTTCACAGCACTGATTTACAGAGACCAGAAGATACCATGATATTTTCAACTTTTATCTTTGAATACATGTTGTGTGCGTAGGATGGCGTCTGACTACTATCAGAATTTATGGTTATGCAATGTTAATGCTTATGCAATGTTCCCTCTAATTTGTTTCTGTTCGCAGTCCCTTTAAATTTTCTGCGCGACTGGCCACTATGCAGCTGCGCATGCGCAGTATCTCTTCCGGCGGCAGGAGCTGTGGAGCGGGCTGCGTGGGACCGCGCGATTGTTGCGTGAACGTGCAGCCTTAGGGGGAACATTGGTGGGCGTCCCTCCACAGCTCACCAAAACTTGTTAAGTGACCCTCCAGCCCAAATAATTGCCCACCCTTGAGTTGGTCGAATACCACCAACGTGTATTTATTTGTTTTTGTTTCCCTCTCAGTTTCGCTGTCGTATCATTCTTGATACTTTCCCCAGGAGGCACCTTTACGATGGTGTGCAAAGCATTAATACAGTGGCAATGCATTGCCTCTAAAAATGAATACGCTCCTCAAATATACATGAACTAACTTTTTATTGCTATTCCCCCAAAGTTATTGGGATCAGATTGTTGGAAAATCATTAGTTAACCATCGTTAGACATATTTGGGGTGAGAACCTGCAGCCTGCTCTATCACAGGCCATTCCTCAGTTACTTTTCTTTCTAAATTGAATGGTTGCACCCTCTTCAATTGCATGGTGTGGCACGATTGCGCAATGCAGAAAGCCAATGCACAGCATTTAGTCGTTGCCTGAAATCACTCTGTTTAATCTCACTGTTATGAATGCATGTTTGTATTGTTGTATGATGTCTGTAACATTGAATGTATCTTTACACTGTACACACCTTACCTGTACACCAGAGGGTGCTGCTGCTGGAGACCTAAGGGTTACCTGCACACTGCAGGTAACCCACTATCAAAGGAAGCTCACAGCTTGGCACCCTCACTCGAGGAGCTGTAAATAAAGGACTGCAGTCGACACAGCTTAAGTATCATACCCTGCCTCATGGGGTCATTACCAAAGGTGCCTACATACATAATACTAACAGCTGGATACATTGCAACAGCTGGATACATTGCAATAGCTGGAAACTGAAACAACTGGAAACATTGCAACAGCTGGATAAATTGCAACACCTGGAAACTGAAACAACTGGAAACATTACAACAGCTGGAAATTGAAACTGGAAAAATTTGCAACACCTGGAAACTGAAATAACTGGATGCATTTATCACATTGCTGTTTGTGGGAGCTTGCTGTGCGCAAATTGGCTGCCGCGTTTCCTACATTACAACAGTGACTACACTCCAAAATTACTTCATTGGCTGTAAAGCGCTTTGAGACGTCTGGTGGTCATGAATGGCGCTATATAAATGCACATCTTTCTTTCTTTGTTCCCTACCTGCTGCTCTGTCTCATCACTTCTCGTTCTACGTGATTGAATCAGTCCCGCTCGGGAGATTGCTGGATGTCACAGTGCATGGCTAACACAATTGCACAAAGCACAACCCGTTCACAATGGAGCAGTAAATGGAGGAAGACAGCCAGAAGCTTTCATGCCTTCTAATGACTGGAAACATACACAAACCATTTGCCAGGCTAATGTTTTGCTAATTATGTGCTTTAACCTAGTAACATACACAAAACATCGACAAATTTTCCTTGCAAACACTGCTCACGGGGATTTATTTGTTTCCTCTCTCTGCTGTCCTCCCTCCTCCTCTTGCAAGATCATCTTTCCTCCAACAACAAGAAGTTACATTTATACAGTACCTTTTATGTAGCGAAGCATCCCAAGGCGCTTCACAGGAGTGATATCAAGCCAAATTTGATAACGAGCGACAGGCAGAGATTGGCAGATGACCAAAAGCTGGTCAAAAAGGGAGGTTCCTGACTTACTTCCAATGGGAGAAAGAAAGAAAGACTTGCATTTATATAGCGCCTTTCACAATCACCGTGCCTCTCAAAGCACTTTACAGCCAATGAAGTACTTTTGGAGTGTAGTCACTGTTGTAATGTGGGAAACGCAGCAGCCAATTTATGCACAGCAAGCTCCCACAAACAGCAATGTGATAATGACCAGATAATTTGTTTTTGTAATGTTGATTGAGGGATAAAGAGTGTTTGAGGGATAAAGAGTGCCAGGACCTCTAACCCGGCACCAAGTTCATGGTCTACAGAGCAGTAGTGATACCCACCCTCCTATATGGACTATGTACAGCAGGCACCTCAAAGCACTGGAGAAATACCACCAATGCTGCCTCCGCAAGATCCTGCAAATCCATTGGCAGGATAGGTGTACCACATCAGTGTTCTCGCTCAAGCCAACATCCCCAGCATCGAAGCACTGACCACGCTCGATCAGCTCCGATGGATGGGCTACATCGTCCACATGCCCGACACGAGACTCCCAAAACAACCTCTACTCGGAGCTCCGACACTGCTCGCGAGCCCCAGGTGGGCAGAGGAAATGCTTCAAGGACATTCTCAAAGCCTCCTTGAAAAAGTGCAACATCCCCACCGACACCTGGGAATCCCCGGCCCAAGACCGCTCAAAGTGGAGGAGAAGCATCTGGGAAGGTGCCAAACATCTCGAGTCTCTTCGTCGGGAGCACGCGGAGGCCAAGCACAAACAGCGGAAGGAGCACACGGCAACCCAAGCCCCCCACTCACCCGTCCCTTCAACCACCGTCTGCCCCACCTGTGCCAGAGATTGCAGGTCCCGCGTTGGACTCATCAGTCACCTGAGAACCCATTTGTAGTGTAGGAACAAGTCATCCTCGACTCCGAGGGACTGCCTAAGATACACCACATCCACTGGTTCTCCCTTGTCCACTCTGCTAGTTACATCCTCAAAAAATTCCAGAAGATTTGTCAAGCATGATTTCCCTTTCATAAATCCATGCTGACTTGGTCTGATCCTATCACTGCTTTCCAAATGCGCTGCTATTTCATCCTTAATGATTGATTCCAACATTTTCCCCACTATTGATGTCAGGCTAACCAGTCTATAATTACCCATTTTCTCTCTTCCTCCTTTTTTAAAAAGTGGTGTTACATTAGCTACCCTCCAGTCCATAGGAACTGATCCAGAGTCAATAGACTGTTGGAAAATGATCACAATGTATCCACTATTTCTAGGGCCACTTTCTTAAGTACTCTGGGATGCAGACCATCAGGCCCCTGGGATTTATCGGCCTTCAATCCCATCAATTTCCCCAACACAATTTCCCGCCCAATAAGGATATCCTTCAATTCCTCCTTCTCACTAGACCCTCGGTCCCCTAGTACATCCGGAAGGTTATTTGTGTCTTCCTTCGTGGAGGCAGAACCGAAGAGATTAGTGTGCAAAATTAAGGCACACGGGATTGGGGGTAATGCATTGACGTGGATAGAGAACTGGTTGGCAGATAGGAAGCAAAGAGTGGGAATAAACGGGTCCTTTTCAGAATGGCAGGCAGTAACTAGTGGAGTACTGCAAGGTTCAGTGCTGGGACCCCAGCTATTTACAATATATATTAATGATTTAGACGAAGGAATTAAATGTAATATCTCCAAGTTTGCAGATGACACTAAGCTAGGTGGCAGTGTGAGCTGTGAGAAGGATGCTAAGAGGCTGCAGAGTGACTTGGACAGGTTAGGTGAGTGGGCAAATGCATGGCAGATGCAGTATAATGTGGATAAGTGTGAGGTTATCCCTTTGGTGGCAAAAACAGGAAGACAGATTATTATCTGAATGGTGACAGATTAATAAAAGGGGAGGTGCAATGAGACCTGGGTGTGATGGTACATCAGTCTTTAAAAGTAGGCAGGCAGACAGCAGGCAGTTAAGAAAGCAAATGGCATGTTGGCCTTCATAGTGAGAGGAATTGAGTATAGGAGCAGCTGCAGTTGTACAGGGCCTTGGGTGAGACCACACCTTGAGTATTGTGTGCAGTTTTGGTCTCCTAATCTGAGGAAGGACATTCTTGCTATTGAGGGAGTGCAGCGAAGGTTCACCAGACTCATTCCCAGAATGGCAGGACTGACATATGAAGAAAGACTGGATGGGCTAGGCTTATATTCACTGGAATTTAGAAGAATGAGAGGGGATCTCATAGAAGCAAATAAAATTCTGACGGGATTGGATAGGTTAGATGCAGGAAGAATGCTCCCGATGTTGGGGAAGTCCAGAAACAGGGGTCACAGTCTAAGGATAAGGGGTAAGCCATATAGGACCGAGATGAGGAGAAACTTTTTCACTCAGAGAATTGTGAACCTATGGAATTCTCTACCACAGAAAGTTGTTGAGTCCAGTTCGTTGGATATATTCAAAAGGGAGTTAGATGTGGCCCTTACGGCTAAAGGGATCAGTGGGTATGGAGAGAAGGCAGGAATGGGGTACTGAACTGGCATAATCAGCCATGATCATATTGAATGGTGGTGCAGGCTGGAAGGACCGAATGACCTACTCCTGCACCTATTTTCTATGTTTCTATGTTAATAAACGCCTCCGATTCCTGTCTGGATCATAAGGCCTCTTTTATATTTCAGTTTTACAATTAAAAAGCTTTACACTTTACTGAACGCTTTTGGTTGGTAGAAATGTAAATACGATTTTATTGCCAGTCAGCAAAATGAGATATCGTCGAAGGGAGGGGGGAGGGAGGGAAATTGCCCCTTTCTGAAAGGCCCGTGACCGCCTCCGGGAGGCGCTGACGGGGCAACTACGACTTTTGGTCCGGGGGCAGGAGGCAGAAGTGACCCGGCCGGAACTGCCTCTAGGATGGTGGCAACGTAAACAGCTTTGCGTCACGCCCCGTGGTTTATAAATTCCCCCGCTGGCGGGAGGTCGGTGCGGGGCGATGCCGCCGACAGCTTGGTGGGTCGCAAAGCTGTGGTTGCTGGGGCGTCCCGCCTGCCCTAAAAGGGGAGGGCCTTTTGCCGTGGCCGGCATCTTTTTTTTTTGCCGGCCGACTTTGCAGTTGGACCGACGCCGACGACGACCGCTGGCTCAGCCGGGCCGCCAACATGCAGCCTGGGCACCCACCTCTTGGGGTGCTGGCCCGGCTTAAACCCTCCCTGGTGGCCCAGTCGGCGCCTGGAAAGCGGCTGCAGAGTTGGCTGCAGCCCTCCCCTTTAAAAGGGGAGGGATATTGCGACGCATCAGCGCGATGCGGCCCACCTCTCAAATCGCCCTGCGGAGGCGAATTACGCCTCCGATACCACCCCACAGATATTTTTGCTTCGAAGACCCCAATTCCGGGACAATTTCGCCCCCATACAGTTTTAAAAATGTGTTAAAAGAAATGCACGTGATGAAACATTTCTGTCACCCTGCAAGGTGATCATTTTCGCCCTTGGTGAGTTGACCCGTCTGTGGGGGTGGGGGTAAAAGAACATAAGAACATAAGAATTAGGAACAGGAGTAGGCCATCTAGCCCCTCGAGCCTGCTCCGCCATTCAACAAGATCATGGCTGATCTGGCCGTGGACTCAGCTCCAGGTATGTGATGGGGGTGACTGATCCACCCACCTGAGGTCGGATACATTGTGTAGACACTGAGAAGCTGATTACGCTCGCTATCACATTCAGCACTCTGTCTGGCTGCACTGACGGGGCATACGTGGTCGTGATGCAAACTATCAACAATTAAAAGAAATTGCAATCATTTTAAAGAAAACAGTGCCCTCTGGAGGCACGAGGACACATGACAGTAATTAAAACAAAAACAAGGTACAAGCAAAAATATGACATCGTCCTCCTCTGAGGAGGGAACTGTCCCGGAGTGCTCTCTGGTTACATGGCCCCGATATTATATCCAGGGTTCTGAAATTGGTGGTCTGTTCTGGCTGCAGTTACTGGCCTGAAACCGATTGATAAGAGCTCGACCCATCCACCTTTACACGCTTGTGCAGAGTTGACTGATTCTGACCAGGAGTGCAAGCTTCCTTGACAAAAAAAAACTTGGCAGTACCCAGGAGTGTGAGAGAAGCCAAGCTTGGTCTGGCTACAAATTATAAAATGGTACTAATATTTTTTTTCTTTCATAACTTTATTTATAAGTAAGGAGATGTGAATGATTCTGAACTAACTAGGGTTAACGAGGACATGGTCTTTCCCTGTGAGACCACTGACTTACGATGGTCTCCATCAAAGCAGACCAGACTGTTTGATCCGGCAATTGAACAGATAAAGGAAAGTCATATTTTTTTGTATGAAAGGGCAAGTGATACATTGTCCTCAGTATTAGTCATTCCTGGGTATGTAGAGTGTAGACGAGGTGAAATGATGTAATGTTCAAGACAAGTGAGGAGGGGGCCTCCTGTACTATTTCAAAGAAAGAAAAACTTGCATTTATATAGCGCCTTTCATGACCACCGGACGTTCCAAAGCGCTTTACAGCCAATGAAGTACTTTTTGAAGTGTAGTCACTGTTGTAATGTGGGAAATGCGGCAGCCAGTTTGCGCACAGCAAGCTCCCACAAACAGCAATGTGATAATGACCAGATAATTTTTTTATTGTTATGTTGATTGAGGGAGAAATATTGGCCAGGACACCGGGGATAACTCCCCTGTTCTTCTTCGAAATAGTGCCACGGGATCTTTTACACCCACCTGAGAGAGCAAACGGGGCCTCGATGTAACGTCTCATCCAACAGACGGCACCTCCGACAGTGCAGCATTCCCTCAGCACTGCACTGGGAATATCAGCTCAGATTTTTGTGCTCAGGACCCTGGAGTGAGACTTGAAAGGCGAGTGTGCTACCCACTGAACCACAGCTGACATTTCAAGTATGCATCCGCATTACAAGTAACAACTTTTATTTAAAAAGTGCCTTTAACGTAGTAAAATGTCCCAAGGCGCTTCACAGCAGTGTTATAAGACAAAACATACATTTTCAAGCCACATAAGAAGAAATTACGGCCAATGACCAAAAGCTTGGTCAAAGAGGTAGGTTTTAAGGCGCGTCTTGAAGGAGGAAAGAGAGGTAGAGAGGTTTAGGCAGAGGGTTCCAGAGCTTGGGGCCCAGGCAACAAAAGGCACGGCCACCAATGGTTGAGGGATACTCAAGAGGGCAGAATTTGAGAAGCGCAGACATCTCGTGGGTGGGGGGGGGGGTTGTGGGACTGAAGGAGATTACAGAGATGGGGAGGGGCGAGGCCATGAAAGGATTTGTAAACAAGGATGAGAATTTTGAAATCGAACAGGAAAATGGTTCCCAAAGCCCTCCACCATGGGAGTTTTTCTTGAGTCATATCTGGGTCAGTTGTGGACCAATAGATTGATTGATGTGAATAGTCAACAACCCCATTATTGTGTCAAGCAACTGCCAGCACGGTAGAAAGTGAGCTAGATGGACCGTGGTCGTTTTTCTTCTAGCAATTCCTATGTTTAAAAAAAAAACTACAAATGCTGGGAATGTGAACCAAATACAGAAAGACACAGCAGCCCCACCAGCATCTGTAAAAAGAAAGGACAGGTTGGCGTTTTGGGTCAGTACGAGGATAGATTGATAGGGGAGACTAGAACTAGAGGGCATAATCTTAGAATAAGGGGCCGCCCATTTAAAACTGAGATGAGGAGGAATTTCTCCTCTCAGAGGGTTGTAAATCTGAGGAATTCACTGCCTCAGAGAGCTGTGGAAGCTGGGTCATTGAATAAATTTAAGACAGAGATAGACAGTTTCTTAACCGATAAGGGAATAAGGGGTTTTGGGGACCGGGTGGGGAAGTGGACCTGAGTCCATGATCAGTTCAGCTTTGATCGTATTAAATGGCGGAGCAGGCTCGAGGGGCCAAATGGCCTACTCCTGCTCCTATTTCTTATGTTCTTATGTTCTTAACCCTGCTCCATGCTATCCCAGTCACGTCCTGCATACGTTTAGGTTCGAAAGGAAGTCAGGCCTATTCACAGATGCTGCCTTTTACGGTGAACATGGATAGAAATAAGGAGATCCTATTAACCACCAGAGCTTTGAGCTACAGCAGCGATGTACTCCATATGGGCCTGAGTGATGTGTTAGACAATCATGCCCAGGGGCTTCAATACCACTGTCTAGAGTCAAATCAAAAACTGCTGTACATCAATGTGGGGGCTACAATGTAAATTGTACCCTTAGACTCCCTCGTCTAATTCTCGTGAATGAAAATATTGAAATCAAGGGGTGAAAACTGAGCTTAAGGTTGTTCAGTGCCTGTTCTACCCCTGGTATGTTTGTCATGGTTTGCATATACTGGCAGATTTCCTTCCACTTATCTTCTCTCCCAGTTTAGCCCCTCTTTCTACTCCCTTTCCCCCCCCCCCCCCACCCCTAGTGATCAAACGTTGGCGGGGTCAGGGACAGGAGTTCACTGGCGGGCGTATCCTGGTATTTTCTCCAGGTTTCAAGCCCGCCACCCACTGATTTCAAGCCCCTATGTTTCTCGATGTAAAACCGTGGGGCTAGAAATTCAACTCATTTGCGCCGCTCCCGTCAGCTAACGAGTTACCGACCCGGGCGCGGCGCAATTAACGACTTCCGCCATTTTGGGCGGGAGTTTAGCAGCAGCACCGTGGCTTTGCCCGCGGACCTTGATGTCATCGCCGCGCGCACCGCCGTGTACATCGCCCCGGCCTCGAAATTCACTTTCGCCTCCTGCAGCAGCGCCGGGAGAAAACACCGGCAACTGCAGGAGGTGCGGATCGGGCGGCTGGCGAAAACTAACGGCCACGTGGCTGAGGAAAAACACCAAAAAAAATCTTACCTTGTGGTTCCCGCTGCCGTGCCATTTTCTGCGCGGGGTCCTAGCCGCAATGGCTCAGCCCGGCATTCTGCTTGAGCGCCTTGCTGATCGCGTGGCACCCCGGCACTAAGACTTACGTCTCCCAACTGTAACCGCCCCCAAAACGGGGCGACCCTGAATTTCTACCCGCAAGAGTTTTACTTGCATTTTTTTTTTAATGGCTTTATCTTCTTGTGCTGTCAGAGAGACAGAGCGTTTATATGGTTAGATATGCATTCATCATCGCTAGGTCAAAATCGTGGGACTTCCCACTTAACACTGTGGGAGTACCTTCACCATATGGACTGAAGCAGTCCTCAAGTGAGTAATCAACATGGCTTAGTGGGCAGCACCCTCGCCTCTGAGTTAGAAGGTTGTAGGTTCAACTCCCACTCGAGTCTTGAGCACTAAAGTCTAGGCTGACACTCCAGTGCAGTACTGGGAGTGCTGCATTGTCAGAGGTGCCCTCTTTCAGATGAGACTTTAAACCGAGGCCCCATCTGCTCCCTCGGGTGGGCGAAAAAGATCCCATGGCACTATTTTGAAGAAGAGCAGGAGAGTTATCCCTGGTGTCCAGGCCAATGCTTAACTCTCAACCAACATCACTAAAAAACAAATTATCTGGTCATTATCACATTGCTGTTTGTGGGAGCTTGCTGTGCTCAAATTGGCTGCCACCTTTCCCATATTACAACAGTGACTACACTTCAAAAGTACTTCATTAGCTGTAAAGCGCATTAGGACCTTCTGTGCTCATGAAAGGCGCTATATAAATGCAAGTCTTTTTTATCCCGAGAAAGGCTCACCACCTCCTCGTTGGATTCATGTACAGGGGGGTTTATTTTTCATTGACCCATCAGAGTTTGTACTGAGCAGGAGCCGGTATAGTCCAGGGACCCAGATCGTGTTTGCAGCCACATTACTGATCTTGAAGGATTTACTGATAAGCAGGTAACTTTCCCCCACACTCTACCTCCCTCTCTGCTGGAGCAAATCCCCATTCTCCCCCTGGCTGGCATTGTTTATATCCCGCTCAATCTATTTGCCTTTGTAATTGCCCCAGGATCAGGGCAAGGAACAGCACAGGAATATGGAGGAAAACATAATGGCCAGGGACAGGTTGGGGAGAGTCACTTGGAGGTGCATAAGGTTGGGGGGGTTTGGGGAAACTCAGAAAATGCAAAATTCACTTGTCAGCTTGGAATTAATGGGATAGGAAAAGGAGGAGAGTTAAAAGTATGCAAGAGAAATCATTAGTCAACTTGGAAGGGGCACAGCACAGACTCATCAGGATGATACAAGGGCTTAAAGGCTTTGATGAGGACAGGCTGCATAAACTTGGTTTGTATTGCCATGAATTTAGAAGGTTGAGGGCTGTACAAGACCTTAGTCAGGCCGCACTTGGAATATTGTGTCCAGTTTTGGTCTCCTCACATGATGGGCGATATTGAAGCTTTGGAAAGGGTGCAGAGGAGGGCCACTGGACTATTTCGCAGTTTAAAGCATCTTAGTTATCCTGATAGACTAATAGAGTTGGGACTCTAAATTTTGGAGGTGTAGACTTAAGAGGTGATCTGATTGAGGTTTCTAAGGTAATGAAGGGAATAGATTGTGTTCCAGTTTGACAGTTTGTTCCAAATAATTAGATTCGGGAGGATCCGGGGTCATATTCTTCAGTTGTGTAAGGCCAGATCTAGGTTAGATGTCAGGAGGTGGTTCTTTTCCCAGAGAACAGTGGACCTCTGGAACAGGCTGCCGTCTCGTGTGTTGGAAGTTGATTTGCTGAATTCCTTCAAGCACGAGCTGGACCTGTTTCTGGCTGGAGCGGAGATCGCCTCTTACAGAAGGGAGGTACTGCAGGGAATTCAGGGCCAGAGTGATCTCCTGGACTAGTTTCGATCGCCCAGATGGGTCAGAGAGGAATTTCCCTGATTTTTTCCTCCCAAATTAATCTCAGGATTGCTACCAGTGCCACGTGCTAGTCAGAGTAGGAATCGCAGAATAGCACAGATGAATACGTGGCTTGAGCAGTGGTGCAGCAGGGAGGGATTCAAATTCGTGGAGCATTGGAACAGGTTCTGGGGGAGGTGGGACCAGTACAAACCGGACGGTCTGCACTTGGGCAGGAACGGAACCAATATCCTAGGGGAAGTGTTTGCTAGTGCTGTTGGTGAGGAGTTAAACTAATATGGCAGGGGGATGGGAATCAATACAGGGAGACAGAGGGAAACAAAAAGGAAACAAAAACAAAAGACAGAAAAGAGATGAGTAAAAGTGGAGGGCAGAGAAACCAAAGGCAAGAAACAAAAAGGGCCACTGAATATAAAAGGGCTGCAGGAGGGGTAAAAACTAAAATTCATGGTTTAAAAACTAGGATGAAAACACTCTACCAAAATGCACGCAGCATTAGAAATAAAGTAAATGAGTTGATGGCACAAATCATTACAAATGGGTATGATTTGGTGGCCATTACAGAGACATGGTTGCAAGGTGGCCAGGACTGGGAATTAAACGTACAGGGGTATCTGACGATTCGGAAAGATAGGCAGGAAGGGAAGGGAGGTGGGGTAGCTCTGTTAATAAGGGATGATATCAGGGCAGTTGTGAGGGATGATATTGGCTCCAATGAACAAAATGTTGAATCATTGTGGGTGGAGATTAGAGATAGTAAGGGGAAAAAGTCACTGGTCGGCGTAGTTTATAGGCCCCCAAATAATAACTTCATGGTGGGGTGGGCAATAATCAAGGGAATAATGGAGGCATGTGAAAAAGGAACGGCAGTAGTTATGGGGGATTTTAACCTACATATCGATTGGTTATATCAAATCGCAGGGGGTAGCCTGGAGGAGGAATTCATAGAATGCATACGGGATTGTTTCTTAGAACAGTATGTAACAGAGCCTACAAGAAAGCAAGCCATTTTGGATCTGGTCCTGTGTAACGAGACAGGAAAAATAAACGATCTCCTCGTAAAAGATCCTCTCGGAATGAGTGATCACAATATGGTTGAATTTGTAATACAGATTGAGGATGAGGAAGTTGTGTCAGAAACGAGCGTACTATGCTTAAACAAAGGGGACTGCAGTGGGATGAGGGCAGAGTTGGCTAAAGTAGACTGGAAACAAGGACTAAACGGTGGCACAATTGAGGAACAGTGGAGGACTTTTAAGGAGCTCTTTCATAAATCGCAACAAAAATATATTCCAGTGAAAAAGAAGGGCGGCAAGAGAAGAGATAACCAGCCGTGGATAACCAAGGAAATAAAGGAAAGTATCAAATCAAAGACCAATGCGTATAAGGTGGCCAAGGTTAGTGGGAAACTAGAAGATTGGGAAGATTTTAAACAACAGCAAAGAATGACTAAAAAAGCAATAAAGAAAGGGAAGATAGATTACGAAGGTAAACTTGTGCAAAACATTAAAACAGATAGTAAAAGCTTTTACAGATATATAAAACGGAAAAGAGTGACTAAAGTAAATGTTGGTTCCTTAGAAGATGAAAAGGGGGATTTACTAATGGGAAATGTGGAAATGGCTGAGACCTTAAACAATTATTTTGCTTCCGTCTTCACAGTGGAAGACACAAAAACCATGCCAAAAATTGCTGGTCATAGGAATGTGGGAAGGGAGAACCTTGAGATGATCACTATCACTAGGGAGGTAGTGCTGGACAGACTAATGGGACTGAAGGTAGACAAGTCCCCTGGTCCTGATGAAATGCATCCCAGGGTATTAAAAGAGATGGCGGAAGTTATAGCAGATGCATTTGTTATAATCTACCAAAATTCTCTGGACTCTGGGGAGGTACCAGCGGATTGGAGAGCAGCTAATGTAACGCCTCTGTTTAAAAAAGGGGGCAGACAAAAGGCAGGTAACTATTGGCCGGTTAGTTTAACATCTGTAGTGGGGAAAATGCTTGAAACTATCATTAAGGAAGAAATAGCGGGACATCTGGATAGGAATAGTGCAATCAAGCAGACGCAGCATGGATTCATGAAAGGGAAATCATGTTTAACTAACTTACTGGAATTCTTTGAGGATATAATGAGCATGGTGGATAAAGGTGTACCGATGGATGTGGTGTATTTAGATTTCTAAAAGGCATTCGATAAGGTGCAACACAAAAGGTTACTGCAGAAGATAAAGGTACGCGGAGTCAGAGGAAATGTATTAGCATGGATAGAGAATTGGCTGGCGAACAGAAAGCAGAGAGTCGGGATAAATGGGTCCTTTTCCGGTTGGAAATCAGTGGTTAGTGGTGTGCCACAGGGATCAGTGCTGGGACCACAACTGTTTACAATATACACAGATGACCTAGAAGAGGGGACAGAGTGTAGTGCAACAAAATTTGCAGATGACACTAAGATTAGTGGGAAAGCGGGTTGTGTAGAGGACTCAGAGAGGCTGCAAGGAGATTTGGATAGGTTAAGCGAATGGGCTAAGGTTTGGCAGATGGAATACAATGTCGGAAAGTGTGAGGTCATCCACCTTGGGAAAAAAAACAGTAAAAGGGAATATTATTTGAATGGGGAGAAATTACAACATGCTGTGGTGCAGAGGGACCTGGGGGTCCTTGTGCATGAATCCCAAAAGGTTAGTTTGCAGGTGCAGCAGGTAATCAGGAAGGCAAATGGCATGTTGGCCTTCATTGCGAAAGGGATGGAGTACAAAAGCAGGGAGGTGTTGCTGCAACTGTATAAGGTATTGGTGAGGCCGCACCTGGAGTACTGCATACAGTTTTGGTCACCTTACTTAAGGAAGGATATACTAGCTTTGGAAGGGGTACAGAGACGATTCACTAGGCTGATTCCGGAGATGAGGGGGTTACCTTATGATGATAGATTGAGTAGACTGGGTCTTTACTCCTTGGAGTTCAGAAGGATGAGGGGTGATCTTATAGAAACATTTAAAATCATGAAAGGGATAGACAAGATAGAGGCAGAGAGGTTGTTTCCATTGGTGGGTGAGACTAGAACTAGGGGGCACAGCCTCAAAATACAGAGGAGCCAATTTAAAACCGAGTTGAGAAAAAATTTCTTCTCCCAGAAGGTTGTGAATCTGTGGAATTCTCTGCCCAAGGAAGCAGTTGAGGCTAGCTCATTGAATGTTTTCAAGTCACAGATAGATAGATTTTTAACCAATAAGGGAAGTAAGGGTTACGGGGAGAGGGCGGGTAGGTGGAGCTGAGTCCACGACCAGATCAGCCATGGTCTTATTGAATGGCGGAGCAGGCTCGAGGGGCTAGATGGCCTACTCCTGTTCCTAATTCTTATGTTCTTAAATTGGCCTGGTTTTTAAAATCAGTTTTGTTAACTCGCCCAGGAGATCACATGGCTTCGGGTGGGGTGGAGAGGATATATTGTGGTGCACAAGGTATCGTGATTGTATGGGACAGGCTGGATGGACCAGAGGGTCTTTACCTATCCGTATGTCCGTATGATTTAATTGACGTCCTTACAATGAAAAAGGGTTTGATAGGGAAACAAACGATTTTGTCTGTTGGGGGAATCCAGAACAAGGGGGTCATAATCTTAAAATTAAAGCGGGGCCAGTTAAGAATGACTTTTTCAGACAAAGTGTAATGAAAATCTAGAATTCCCTCCCCCAAAAGGCTGTGAATACTGGGACAAATGACGGAGGCTGACAGATTTTCTGTTCGGTAAGGGTATCAAGAGATATGGAACAAAGGCAGTATATGGAGTGGAGGTAGAGGTTCACCATGATCTAATTGAATCGCAGAACAGGTTCGAGGGGCTGAATGGCCTCCTCTCGTACCGAAGTTCCTGTGTGGTGACTCAACCAGTGACTCAGTGAAGGCCCCCGAATCAGCTCAGTGAGTGGGCAAGAGTGAGAACTATTTTCTCCCGTCCGACAGTTTTTCAGTCTGTGCTGTTCAGTCTCGTGGTCCCAAGGTGGAATATAATCACCGCTGTCTTGACTGCTGTGGGCAGCGATATGACTCACGATTTGTCAGCTTGCTGCTTTAACAAAGACACGGTGGTTAAAATTGACGTCTTTCCGTTTGTTGCATAAACACATTTCATGCACAGTTGGTGGGTCCGTGCCGATGCCTAGCTCCTTCAAATCACCTTAGTAACAAAGTCACACAGCCTGCCTGCTCGTGTGATAACAAGAATTCATTTCACCGCCACTCCCCCTCACCCCCGCAACCATCCCCCCACCCCCTCCCCACAACCCCCTCCACCCCCCACCCCCCGCAACCCCCCCATCTCACCACCCCCACCCTCCCTCCCGCCCCATTCAAAAGTAAAATGTTGCCCTTTTTGTCCCTACACATCATCATCAACAAAGGCAGTCCCTCGTATCGAGGATGACTTGCTTCCACGTCAAAAAACGATGAGTTCACAGGTGTTTCAATGAAGGACCTAATATTCCAGGTCCCGAACTACATGTTGAAGGGTGGAAGATGCTTGTGCGTGGATTTTTTTAACGTGTGGTGGCCGTTGCACACCAGCCACCACACGGGCTTGACAGAGCTAGGTCTTGGTCCAGTGGCAAGGATTATCCAAGACGACTGGAGACCTGCTCTGCTGCACGGACCGAGCGAGCACACATATCGCAGTGTGGGCTGGGCCCGTGCTGCCCCTGGGCCCCTGGTCCCGAACTCACGCCTCTCCTGGGCCCCGATCACATCCCTCCACAGACTCTCGCCGCTCCTGCTGTATCTGCCCACGCTCCAATCACCGACCTGGACCTTGATGACGTCACTCTTCGCTGCCGTCGCCCTCCTGCACCAACTCGCACTGCTCCCTGAAGTAGCCTCCACACTGCTCCCGGGCCTCCGCACCTCCGCTCCTTTTATGGCCCCGACCTGCCGCTGGTGTTCTCACGCAGGTCGGGGCCTCCACAATGGCAAGGTTCTCAACTGTTACTGGTTTTTGTGCCACTCAGTAGTGGGCAGATATACAACTGCCAGGCTTTTAATAATGCCGCCTGTCCCCAACTGATGGGAGGCACCAGGGCTGCTTTAGTGGGGTGTAACCCATCTGACTTTCCCCTCCTCCTCCTTCTTACCCCCTCACCTACTGGGGGAGACTGCAGCCTCTGCCTTGTGTCCTGCCCACGCTACACGGTTCTGAACAGGAAGGGAAGCAGGGGTACAAGTGTGAGCAAGATCAGTTCCATTTTAAATGCTAGCAGTTCCCCCTGACTCAAAGCATGTCCCTTATATTAAATTGCACAGGTTCAGCCTCCTGCCTTTGGGGAAACTGTGACTGCATAAACCTCATCGTGGAAACATGTACTTCAGTGATCAGCCAGTCCACCCAGATCATACTGTCCGTGCCCTTGCTCTCCCCCTCCAAACGATTGATCAGATGGCTGAAGTCCTGCCCCACTGAGCATTAAGGAGTGCAGAGAATGCATTTTTCCCCATTCAAAGCCAAAACATATACTCACGTTAATGGACCAGATCTTTTCCTCCATGTTAAAAATGGGAACCTGGACAGTTCTATCTCCCTGCCTCAGTTTATTCTGTTCTGTCCCTTTGGACATAACTTATTATCATGCATCAGGAGGCGAGTAGTTCAACAGGTTTCTTCAACATTCTAAAATATATATATATATATTGAATTCAGCAGGTTACTTTACCATGTAAATCAGATATGAATATAATTGTGGACAGGTAAATTTAAGGCTATATAAAATTATAGTCGGGTAAGCTAAGGTGGACATAATTATGGTTACTATGCATTCAGGTTAACCTTAGTTGGACACAGCCTATTCAGGTATACGTAAGCTGGATACCACCCGCCCTTTCCTTCAACCATTGTCTGCCCCACCTGTGACAGAGACTGTAATTCCTGCATTGGACTGTACCGTCACCTGAGAACTCACTTTCAGAGTGGAAGCAAGTCTTCCTCGATTTCGAGGGACTGCCTATGATGATGATGATGTAGGCAAATCTAAAGTGGGTAGAATATATGCAGGGAAATATAAGACATGATACGAGAGATACAGGTTAATTTAAGCTGTAAATAATATACTCAGGTAAATCTATAGATATGTAAAGAGAAAAAGGTTAGTAAAGACAAACGTAGGTCCCCTGCAGTCAGAATCAGGGGAAGTCATAACGGGGAACAAAGAAATGGCGGACCAATTGAACAAGTACTTTGGTTCGGTATTCACTGAGGAGGACACAAACAATCTTCCGGATATAAAAGGGGTCGGAGGGTCTAGTAAGGAGGAGGAACTGAGGGAAATCCTTATTAATCGGGAAATTGTGTTGGGGAAATTGATGGGATTGAAGGCCGATAAATCCCCAGGGCCTGATGGACTGCTTCCCAGAGTACTTAAGGAGGTGGCCTTGGAAATAGTGGATGCATTGACAGTCATTTTCCAACATTCCATTGACTCTGGATCAGTTCCTATGGAGTGGAGGGTAGCCAATGTAACCCCACTTTTTAAAAAAGGAGGGAGAAAACAGGGAATTATAGACCAGTCAGCCTGACATCGGTAGTGGGTAAAATGATGGAATCAATTATTAAGGATGTCATAGCAGTGCATTTGGAAAGAGGTAATATGATAGGTCCAAGTCAGCATGGATTTGTGAAAGGGAAATCATGCTTGACAAATCTTCTGGAATTTTTTGAGGATGTTTCCAGTAGAGTGGACAAGGGAGAACCAGTTGATGTGGTATATTTGGACTTTCAGAAGGCTTTCGACAAGGTCCCACACAAGAGATTAATGTGCAAAGTTAAAGCACATGGGATTGGGGGTAGTGTGCTGACATGGATTGAGAACTGGCTGTCAGACAGGAAGCAAAGAGTAGGAGTAAATGGGGACTTTTCAGAATGGCAGGCAGTGACTAGTGGGGTACCGCAAGGTTCTGTGCTGGGGCCCCAGCTGTTTACACTGTACATTAATGATTTAGACGAGGGGATTAAATGTAGTATCTCCAAATTTGCGGATGACACTAAGTTGGGTGGCAGTGTGAGCTGCGAGGAGGATGCTATGAGGCTGCAGAGCGACTTGGATAGGTTAGGTGAGTGGGCAAATGCATGGCAGATGAAGTATAATGTGGATAAATGTGAGGTTATCCACTTTGGTGGTAAAAAGAGAGAGACAGACTATTATCTGAATGGTGACAGATTAGGAAAAGGGGAGGTGCAAAGAGACCTGGGTGTCATGGTACATCAGTCATTGAAGGTTGGCATGCAGGTACAGCAGGCGGTTAAGAAAGCAAATGGCATGTTGACCTTCATAGCGAGGGGATTTGAGTACAGGGGCAGGGAGGTGTTGCTACAATTGTACAGGGCCTTGGTGAGGCCACACCTGGAGTATTGTGTACAGTTTTGGTCTCCTAACCTGAGAAAGGACATTCTTGCTATTGAGGGAGTGCAGCGAAGGTTCACCAGACTGATTCTCGGGATGGCGGGACTGACCTATCAAGAAAGACTGGATCAACTGGGCTTGTATTCACTGGAGTTCAGAAGAATGAGAGGGGACCTCATAGAAACGTTTAAAATTCTGACGGGGTTAGACAGGTTAGATGCAGGAAGAATGTTCCCAATGTTGGGGAAGTCCAGAACCAGGGGACACAGTCTAAGGATAAGGGGGAAGCCATTTAGGACCGAGATGAGGAGGAATTTCTTCACCCAGAGAGTGGTGAACCTGTGGAATTCTCTACCACAGAAAGTTGTTGAGGCCAATTCACTAAATATATTCAAAAAGGAGTTAGATGAAGTCCTTACTACTAGGGGAATCAAGGGGTATGGTGAGAAAGCAGGAATGGGGTACTGAAGTTGCATGTTCAGCCATGAACTCATTGAATGGCGGTGCAGGCTAGAAGGGCCGAATGGCCTACTCCTGCACCTATTTTCTATGTTTCTATGTTTCTATGAAGGTGGAAACAATATATAGAGATAAATCAAGTGCATTATAAGCAGGGGAATTAAGATGTGATGCGATATAATGCAGGGAAATTTAAGATGGATACAGTACATACAGATATATTTAAGACTTGATACTATATATGAAGGTAAATTTAAGGTTATATTATTATATAATTTATTATATACAAGTAAATTTAAAATAGATATTATATATATTATACAGGTACATTTAAGGTGGATACTGTATATACAGGTAAATTTAAGTTGGATACAATATATACGGATAAATGCAAGACACAAGTAAATTTAAATTGTGCTGCAATATTTACAGGACCTAGAATAACTGCAGACTGTTTCTCTCTAAACGTGCCGTGGGAACATCACAGCCATTAACAAACCTAATATGACCATTACCACCCAAAGCACACAGACACTCAGCTGTACCGACAGCTGCTCCCGATACAAATATAGACCCAAAACTTCACAATATGTAGGGGTTTCATACAATCGATAGAAAAACACAAACGCACGCACTGTGGACCATCCTGGAGGCTGCAAAATCATCTTCGGGTTCTGAAGGTTCTAAACTGCTTGGTTCTGGATGTCATCTCCACCCCTTGATTATATTACCGCTTCATATCCATTCCCAGGTATTCAACTGAAGATATATTTTTTTTAAAGTACGGTATTATAATGTAAAAGCTATTTGAGCTTTTTTTTTATTAAACCAAGCTTTTCTCTAAACATTGCCAAGTTTTAAAAAAAATCAGTCAATTCAACATGTTGTCTAACCCTTTTGCCCCCACCCTATATCTGGAATTCAATGAGGGAATACATGCCATTTGTAGTCCACTTTTTCCTAAATGTTATGATTTGTATCCCACACCCCCCCACCTCCGAGACTCTCTAAAAGGGGTTGAAACCCCCTTTCTGTGATCCATTGCATGCCTTTACATAAAAGACGAAAGATTTGCTGATTTTTTTTAAATAATCACAATTCAAACCTTCCGAACATTAATTATTCCCATTTGCCAACCTAAACCAGGATTTCCACTCATTTAGTATTCCCATCCCATCCCATCCTGTATTTGTATCTCACACAGTCGACTCTCTATTGGAAATACACTCATTTCAACCCTTGTTGCGTCAGTGCTTTCTATTTTACTGTTTCGCTCCCTCTCTCAATCTGACTCTTCCTTGTGGTTCTATACCTCACAGTGCATATATACATATCATATAGCTTGACTTCACATTACTATCTTCTCAGTTTCTGCCCCGCCACACACGCCAAATCAAGATAACAAAAAAAATCACCTTTCTTTTTTAAAAAAAAAGACAGAAGTATTTAATGCCTTACCGTCTGCTTTTCACAAAACACTTCAGATGGTAAAGGAGCAGCCAGCAGCTGCCCAGAATGATGTCAGCACTTTGCTGAATCTGTTGCACAGTAACCGAGCTTTCCTGAGGTGGAGCTACAGACAGTAAGGACTGTGTTGATTTTTTACCAGATTATCAGGAATGGTTTCTCCTAACCTGCCTTTGAGAGTGCCGCTGACTCTGGGCATAGGGCCAGTGCAGTATCAACATCCACTACCAATGACAAAACAGGGTTAAGGTGACCAAGCTGCTGGGAGTTCCAGTTCCTGGGCTCGGTTGGGATTTTCTCTTGATTTAAAAAAAAATGAATCGCTCTTGATTGGCGATCCTTTTCTTTACTGAAGAGGCTGGGTGGTATTAGTCGGCCATTTAGGAGTGAGATGAGAAGAAATGTCTTCACTCAGAATCTTTGGAATTCTCTACCCCAGAGGGCTGTGGAAGCTCAGTCGTTGAGTATATTCAAGACAGAGATCGATAGATTTTTGGATATTAAGGGAATCAAGCGATATGGGGATAGTGTAAGAAAGTAGAGTTGAGGTAGAAGATCAGCCATGATATTGAATGGCGGAGCAGGCTCGAGGGGCCGAACGGCCTACTCCTGCTCCTATTTCTTATGTTCTTACAAGGGCTCCCAGAGACAAGGCCTACTGAAGCTCGAGCCTGGCCCTCCAGTTCCGCCACATACAACTTAGCAAGCAACTTAAAGGGGGTCAATTTTGATTAATGTGGCCAAACAAATGGAATGCCTCAATCCAGGGAAGGAATCTCCTGCCTGAAATTGTACCAGCACCTCTGTTTCACACATGGCTTTCTCAAATGGCTCCATGGAGCAGCTCTGTCAATGAGGATTATTTAAAAAATATGACAATATTTTATCAGAGGCCAGGGGAGAACTCCATGGGTAGAGCCATTACTTTACACTGACTGAATAAGACAAATTCCATTCTTTTATTCGAAGGAATTATTTGTCCCACACACAAAGAGGAAGTGAAAATCTGGAACTCTCCCCAGCTTTCTGCGGGGAGGGGGGAGCTCAATTGAAAATTTCAAAACTGATATTAATAGATTTATGTTAGGCAAGAGTATTGAGGGTTAGAGAACCAAGGCAGGTGGAGATTAGTCATGTCCTAATTGAATAGCGGAACAGGCTCGAGACCTACTCCTGTTCCTATGTTCCCAAGGTGTTTGGAGGTGCACACAAGCAGTGGCTTGGTCTACAAGTTAGAGAACACTGTTGCCTATAATCAGGGGCACCGATTAATAATGACTGAATAGTCAACCTCTGTGAGAAGCGTAAACCAGAGGCTTAGTTCATGGGTAATCGTCTAGAGTTGATGGTTTGCACCCATTCTGTTCTCTCTCCCTTTAAGCTTCTTCCATCGATTCTCTGCCACTCTCGACACCCCCCCCCCCCAAAAAGATCTGGACATCCAAGTTTGATGAGGAGGCTGGGGGAGTGGGGGGGGGGGTGGGGAAGAAGAAGTGAGGTTCATCACAGACTCAGCGATTCTGGAATCAGTGTTTTGTAAAGAGGGCAAAAGACAAGTTCATTCCGGGCAGCAGAATTTTCATCTCCCCGAAATCTCTGAATAACATCAAACATAGAAACATAGAAAATAGGTGCAGGAGTAGGCCATTCGGCCCTTTGAGCCTGCACCACCATTCAATAAGATCATGGCTGATCATTCACCTCAGTACCCCTTTCCCGCTTTCTCTCCATACCCCTTGATCCCCTTAGCCGTAAGGGTCACATCTAACTCCCTCCTGAATATATCCAGTGTGAACCGAAAGCACTGGCCGCTCTAGCCACAGACCAAAACAGACACTTAAACATCAACTGTCATTATAGAGGAAATAAACGGAAAGAAGAAGAAAAGGAACGACAAATTGATCTTGTACAAGAACAAAATGACTGTTTTGGCTTCTGTAATTTTTTTTTTTTTTTTAAATGGGACAGGCACAGCTGAATCCAAGTTATCTGAAGTGGTCAAATCGGGTAGTCAATAGGTTAACCGGAATGGTCCTTTTGATGTGGCTCATACCCAGCAACAAAGAATTAGAGTATTGCAGGCTGGTGTTAAGCATTTTATATTGATTTATTTTGGTCGATGTGCGTAAAATGATGAAAACGCTGCATACAGTTAAAAACATGATGAGGTCAGCTGATATCCCAAAGCAAACTTGATGAGAGCAGCCAATAGTGAAAGTTGCTTTTTCACCACAAATACTGTTCACTATCCACACACAGCTGGTCCACATGGGTCACATATGCCACATACAGCCTGTGTTGAATTAGGTGGCTGTGCATTGTATTTTGAAAAAGGTGTGTACTGTATTTGGATAGTGAAAGCAAATATTTGATAGTTGAATTGTAAAATATTTACCATTGCTAACTGTGTATAGTGCACACTTAAAAAAATATATACATAAAGCTACCCTTCCATATGTAACATACTACTGTTGTTATTTAAATGGAGAAAGATTGCAAAGTGCTGCAGTACAGCGGGACCTAGGGGTACTTGTGCATGAAACACAAACGGATAGTATGCAGGTACAGCAAGTGATCAGGAAGACCAATGATATCTTGGCCTTTATTGCAAAGGGGATGGAGTATAAAAGCACAGAAGTCTTGCTACAGCTATATAAGATATTGGTGAGGCCACACCTGGAATACTGCGTGCAGTTTTGGTTTCCATATTTACGAAAGGATATACTTGCTTTGGAGGCAGTTCAGAGAAGGTTCACTAGGTTGATTCCGGGGATGAGGGGGTTGACATGAGGAAAGGTTGAATAGGTTGGGCCTCTACTCATTGGAATTCTGAAGAATGAGAGGTGATCTTATCGAAACGTATAAGATTATGAGGGAGCTTGACAAGGTGGATGCAGAGAGGATGTTTCCACTGATGGGGGAGACTACAACTAGAGGGCATGATCTTAGAATAAGAGGTCGCACATTTAAAAGAGAGATGAGGAGAAATTTCTTCTCTCAGAGGGTTGTTGATCTGTGAAATTTTCTGCCTCAGAGAACTGTGGAAGTTGGGACATTGAATAAATTTAAGACAGAAATAGACAGTTTCTTAAACGATAAGGGGTTATGGGGAGCGGGCGGGGAAGTGGAGCTGAGTCCATGATCACATCAGCCATGATCTTATTAAATGGCGGAGCAGGCTCGAGGGGCCATATGGCCTACTCCTGTTCCTATTTCTTATGTTCTTATATCGTCAAAGTACGAAGGAAAGAAAGTCTTGCATTTATATAGCGCCTTTTACGACCACCTGATGTCTCAAAGCGCTTTACAGTCAATTAAATACTGTTTGAAGTGTAGTCACTATTGTAATGTAGGAAATGCGGCAGTCAATTTGCACACAACAAGCTCCCACAAACAGCAATGTGATAACGACCAGATAATCTGTTTTAGTGATGTTGATTGAGGGATAAATATTGGCCAGGACACTGGGGATAACTCCAGTGCTGCTCTTCGAAATAGTGCTATGGGATCTTTTACTTCCATGTGAGAGAGCAGACGGGGCCTCAGTTTAATGCTTCATCCAAAAGCTGGCACCCTCCGACAGTGCAGCACTCCCTCAACACTGCACTTCCTCAGCACTGCACTGGGGGCGTCAGCCTAAATTTTGTTGCTCAGGCCTCTGGAGTGGGACTTGAACCCACAACCTTCTGACTCAGAGGCGAGAGTGCTACCCACTGAGCCACCGGCCGATAATACAGGAAGTACAGGAATATCAGTGTAACCTTTCATTCCCTTCCCTCCTCAAATGCACCGACTCTCACTGGAGTACAGTTCCACAAGTGCCAGCTGCTTTCTGGTGGATCAGCCTGTGATTGTCCACAGCCGATCCCACCACAGTGCATCACAGCAGCTTCTGCTGCCCGATCTCATCCAACATCTACACTGATCACACTCTGCAGCAGAGCTCATGGGATGGCAATCAATATTAGGAATGATGACTAATTTTATTCTCCCCCACCCTCTGAAGCACGGGACAATTACCACCAATTCTATCATTTCTAACGCGGCCCCAATTGAGATCAGTTCACTCACTACAGACCAGAGGTCGAACATGAGGGCTTATGTGGCTCAGTACCACAGTGAATAGTGCAGATATTCACTAAGCCCACAAGTTACTTCTATCCGTTGTTACGGTGATTAAGGACGGTTCCCACATTGCAACAGTGACTGCACTCAGATGCACTGCAGCAACTCGCCAAGGCTTCTTCAGCAGCACCTCCCAAACTCGTGACCTCTACCACCTAGAAGGACAAGGGCAGCAGGCGCATGGGAACACCACCACCTCCAAGTTCCCCTCCAAGTTATACTTCCAAGTCAGGATGGTGTGCATCACCGTTCCTTCATCGTCGCTGGGTCAAAATCTTGGAACTCCCTCCCTAACTTCACCACACGGACTGCAGCGGTTCAAGAAGGCAGCTCACCACCACCTTCTCGAGGGCAATTAAGGATGGGCAATAAATACTGGCCTTGCCAGCGATGCCCACATCCCAGGAACCAATTTTTTTTAAAACTCGAAAAGTACTTCATTGGCTGTAAAGCACTTTAAGACGTCCGGTGGTCGTGAAAGGCACTATATAAATCCAAGTCTTTTTTTCTTTTTTTTTATATAAATCGACCCTTTACCTGGCAGACTCGTTTGTCAGCTCCTGTTGCTTGGACCCATATGAGTTAGATACGCGCCTTTCCATTTTATCGGTCCATTTCACAATTACATTCAGTCCCAAGGCTGCAATCGTATCAATGGAAACTGCACCATTGGTATTAAAAACAGAATCATTTATTGCGTAATTGCACAAGACAGACACGTCCCCAGTTTTGAATTTCTATCTCAATCAGTCAACCAGACAAATTCTCACATCTCGTCCCCCACAGCTTCATTGTGGTTAGGTGGGATCTATACAGCCAGAGGGGTCTGTCTTGCACCTTGGGCCATCTGTCCAATCAGTTACGTTATTTTGCCTTCCCTCTCGAGCAACTCCTCAAGGTCAGAAGTTGCTGTCAGCAACCTCGGAGGTCCTCGGTCTGAGCCAAGCACATTGCAATTCCCAGGAGCTGACACACAGCAAAGTCCTTTGCGACTGCCACTTTCAATTTGCTCAATTAAAGAGAGGACTGTAAGTGAGGGGCGGCATTAAGATTGTGTCACTCCGGTGTGATCTCAATTCCCTCAGAGAAACAGAAGGCCGCTTTACAAAGAAAGCCTCGGGAATAAATTGATGGAACAAATAACACTTGCTCAAATGAACAGAGAATTATTAGAATGTTACAGCACAAAAACAGGCCATTTAGCCCCTCAATTCTACACCAAATATTTTCCCCACATACAAGCCACCTAGTCTAAGCCCATTTTCCTGCTCACTCCCCATAGATTCGTTAATATTTTTCAAGAAACTATCTAATTCTCTTTTGAAAGAATTTATGGACTTTGAGTCCTCAATGGTTTGTGACAGAGAATTCCACATTCTAATAAGATGGTTTTTATAATCTCCTGAGATTACTTTACATTTGTGCCCTCTCTTCTTACTGACTAATTAAAACAATCTAATACTATTTACCGTTTTCTAACCTTTCATTACCTTGATAACATTTATCAGGTCATGCTTTAACCTTCCCACCGCTAGATAAAAATAAAATTCTCAAGACTCCATGACATCATTCACAATGTCATAGAATCATAGAATGATACAGCACAGAAGGGGGTCATTCGTCCCATCGTGCCTGTGCCGGCTCTTTGAAAGAGCTGCCCAATTAGTCCCAATCCCTGCCCCTTCCCCATAGTCCTGCAAAATGTTTCCCTTCAAATGTTTATCCAATTCTCTTTTGCAAAGTTATTATTGAATTTGCTTCCACCGTCCTTTCAGGCAGCGCATTCCAGATCATAACAACTCGCTGCGTAACAAAATTCGCCTCCTCTCGCCTCTGGCTCTTTAGCCAATTATCTTAAATTTGTGTCCTCTGGTTATTGACCTTCCTGTCACTGGAAACAGTTTCTCCCTATCTACTTTATCAAAACCATTCAGAATTTTGAAACGCTCCTATTAAGTCTACCTTAACCTTCTCTGCTCGAAGGAGAACAACCTCAGCTGCTCTACTTAACTGAAATCCCGCATCCTTGGTACCATTCTAGTAAATCTACTCTGCACTCTCTCCAAGGCCGAATTATTCAAGTGAACCTATTCTGCACCTATTCCATTGCTTTTATATCCTTCCTATATTGAAGAATGGTTGAGGGGGTTGGGTTTATACTCTTGGAGTTTAGAAGAATGAGAGGTGATCTTATTGAAACGTATAAGATTCTGAGGGGGCTTGACGCAGAGAGTAGATGCAGAGAGGATGATTCCCCTCGTGGAGGAATCTAGAACGGGGGGGCATAGTTTCAGAATAAGAGGTAATTTAAAACTGAGATGAGGAGGACTTTCTTCTCTCAGAGGGTCGTGAATCTCAGAGAGCTGTGGAGGCTGGGTCATTGAATATATTTAAGGTGGAGATTGACAGATTTTTGAATGCTGGGGGGAGTCAAGGGTAGTGGGGAGCGGGCAGGGAAGTGGAGTTGAGGCCAGGATCAGATCAGCCATGATCTTATTGAATGACGGAGCAGGCTCGAGGGGCCAAATGGCCGACTCCTGCTCCTAATTCTTGGGCTAGAAATTCGTTTTTTGGTGATAGCGGTATTTTTTTCGCCAAAAATATCGCTATCACTCCGCTAGTTTTTTTAAGGCCTAAATTTTGGAGGAAAATGCGCCCAGCGGTAAAAATCGGTGTTGCACGAGGATTCGTGGCAGAATCCACAATCTTCGCCAACTTTAGTCCAAGGCTGATTACCCTGCGAGAGAGGCCTTGGCAGTGGGGACATTTTTTTCCGAAAAAAAAAAAATAAAACATCACAAAACATTTACAAGACACTTAATTATCAAATCTCTGCAAAAGAATTAAAAAATAAAAACGTTAACTTACCTTTTTTGCAGGTCTTCAGACCTACTGCCATTCTGAGGGCTGCAACGCAGGTTTTTCCCGGGCAATTATTTCCACACAGAATGCGGGTCACCGCTGAGACAAATTTTTGACGAAAGCTGTATTTCGAGCCTTGCATGCCGACAGTTCGCTCCCAAACGGTACTTAAAAACCCCCGGCGCAAGACTTCTCCGAAACGACCGGTTCACCGTATTTCGCCAAAAACGGCAAAATATTGCCGAAAAACCGGGCGCAAGGTTGTCGAATTTCCAGCCCAACTTATGTTCTTATAACTAAGCACAATACTCCAACTGCAGTCCGAATCAGGTTCAACATTACCTTCTCACTTTTGTACTCTACGTCTCGAGATATAATTCCATGGATCCCATTTGCCTTTTTTATAGCTTATCTATTTGCATTGGCACTTTCAATGACCTGTTTCTCTGCAGGCCAAACTGCATCAGCTTTCACAATTTAGGAAGCATTTTCTTTTTCCTATTCTTAACTCCGAAATGTATTTACTTCACATCTGCCACCTCTCTATCCAGCCTGTCCATGTCCTCCCGAGCCCATCTTGTATTTTCTCAGATGTATGATCTGCGGACAGCTTTACCTTATTTTTAAAATTCTCTTTCCTCACAAGCCTCGAAGGTCTCAAAAGCCATCAATAAAATGCACCATCCCAAACTACTGTTTTAACTAGGGCACTAAATATTAAACCATTCAAGCATGCTTGTGTGTCCCTGGACACAGAGCTAATGTATCATGGCAAGACCTGGTTATGGCAGTCACTTATTCTTTGATACTGAGATCTGGAAAAAAAAACTCAGCTCCAATTTAATTTGTGACTTTGCTATATCGGCCTCAGATCCTCCCCTAAACAGGCAGCAACTGCCTTGCTGGCTCATGTCGGTGAACTCAGACCTCAGCCTCAGTCAGAATAAAATGGTAGCCTGAATACCATCAAGATCTGTGGTACCAAATTAATTCTGCTGCAGTCCACACTGCCTCTGAGAGGCACAGAATAAAACCACGATGTGAGCTTGCGTTTCCTGCCTCTAACGACATGTGCATTAGCATATTGATATTAGTGCTACATAAAAAAGAAAGAATTACATTTATATAGCACCTTTCATGACCACTGGGTGTCCAAAAGCTCATGAAGTACTTTTTTTTAAAAAGCGTAGTCACTGTTGTAATGTAGGAAACGTGGCAGCCAATTTGTGCACAGCAAGCTCCCACAAACAGCAATGCGATAATGACCAGATAAACTGTATTTTATTTGTTATGTTGATTGAGGGGTAAATATTGGCTGTTTTTAATGATGTTAATTGAGGCCAGGACACCGGGGATAACTCTAGTGCTCTTCTTCAAAATAGCGCCATGAGATCTTTAACGCCCACCTCAGAGATGGGGCCTTCAGTTTAACATCTCATCCCGAAATACAGCACTTCCGACAATGCAGCACTCCCTCAGTACTATACTGGAGTGTCAGCCTAGATTTATGTGCTCAAGTCTCTGGAGTGGGACTTGAACCCACAACCTTCTGACTCAGAGGCGAGTGTGCTACCCACTGAGCCACAGCTGACAACGTGGAGAGATGAAACTCTTCATGTAAATAGGGTATAAGCCAGTTCTGTCCACCTGCATCACTTTCACGTGACTCAGTAAAGAATTGGCCGATAATCTTTCTTCAGAGTAGATGATGTAAAATAAAAATATTGGTGCTGACTCTATTGATCCTCAACCATTTTGAAACACAGCTAAAATAAAGAGTAAGGTTTCTGAGAATTTTACAGCACAGACGGGGACCATTCGCCCCATCGTGTCTGTGGCTGGCTCTCTGGAAGAGCTATGCAGTTGGATCGATGCCCTTCCACCCCTCCCCCCATACCCATTAATGCGTGCTCCCAGCTGGGAGCCCCTCCCACCAGTAGTGCACGTTAAATTGTGGACACACTCCCCAGGATTTTCTGTCCATTAGTTGAGGGATGAATGCTGGCCAGGATACCAGGAGAACTCCCTGCTCTTCTTTGAATATCGTGCCATGGGATCGTCAGTGTCCAGCTGAATCAAATGCAGCAGGCAGACGAGGCCTCAGTTAATGTCTCAGCTGAAGAACAGCATCGCTGGCAATGCAGCACTCCCCAGGTACTGCACTGGAGCGTCCACCTAGATTATGTTTACAGGGCCTGGAGTTGCAGTTGAATCTAGAGTGCTACATTGCCAGCGATGCTGTTCTTCAGCTGAGACATTAACTGAGGTCTCGTCTGCCTGCTGCATTTGATTCAGCTGGACACTGACGATCCCATGGCATGATATTCAAAGAAGAGCAGGGAGTTCTCCTGGTATCCTGGCCAGCGTTCATCCCTCAACTACAACCTTCTGACTCAGAAGTGAAAGTACTACCAACTGAGCCAAGCTGGCACAAGAGAGTTCTTTTATTTTTCTTCCCGTGGACTGCATCTTATAATGTGGGAAGTATTCGTTATTAAACAATTCATTTTCATCAGCGGCAAAGCAAAACTCAGAACTCCAGCTATGGTCCCACTCCAGGGACGTGAGCACATAAATCCAGGCTGACACTCCAGTGCAGTGCTGAGGGAGTGCTACACTGTCGGAGGTGCTGTCTTTCGGATGAGACGTTAAACCGAGGCCCCGTCCGCTCTCTCAGATGGACGTAAAAGATCCCATGGCACTATTTCGATGAAGAGCAGGGGAGTCATCCCCAGTGTCCTGGCCAATATTTATCCCTCAATCAACATAACAAAATCAGATTTTCTGGTCATGATCACATTGCTGTTTATGGGAGCTTGCTGTGCGTAAATTGACTGCCATATTTCCCACATTGCAACAGTGATTACACTCCCAAAGTACTTCATTGGCTGTAAAGTGCTCTGAAACGTCCGGTGGTTGTGAAAGGTGCTATAGAAATGCAAGTCTTTCTTTCTTTTCTTCCTTTCAGTTTTTCTCTTTCTCTGACTTGCCTCCAACCTGGGTGCTGTCCAATTTTGTACTTAGCAAAAGTTGGCAAAGGGACAGAACTGAACTTGGTCACAAAATCTGTCAAAAAAGTGTCAGGATGTGAGATCCTGAAACCTTACTAAGCTATTTTATGAGGATACTTTATCACACCAATCGATAACACAGCAAGAATCACATCAGCAACCTGCCTAAAGAAACCATGGTATTCCTGCCAACTGCAATTTAGAGAGTTGGAGCTGCACTGTCAGAAAATCTACAGAGAAGGTAAGCTACTTTAATGCATGAGGGCAGCTTGTGGTCAAAAGGCTACACTGCAAACAGCAAGCTGTGAATCTGAAAGGACAATCCTGTATTTCAGCATCATCTTGTCATGTGTCTGTTGTAAATGTGACAGGCCAGCCCCTGGTCCTGGGCTTTTGTCCTCACAGAACAGGATAAATGTGAAAGGCCAGTCCTCCATTCTCTTGGTGAAAGAACGAAAGGAAAGAAAGACTTACATTTATATAGCACCTTTCACGACCACTGGACATCTCAAAGTGCTTTACAGCCAATGAAGTATTTTTGGAGTGTAGTCACTGTTGTAATGTAGGAAAGGCGGCAGCCAATTTGCACACAGCAAGCTCCCACAAACAGCAATGTGATAATGGCCAAATAATCTGCTTTAGTGATGTTGATTGAGGGATAAATATTGACCAGGACACCGGGGATAACTCACCTCCTCTTCCTCAAAATAGTGCCATGGGATCTTTTACGTCCATCTGAGAGAGCAGACGGGGTCTTGGTTTAACATCTCATCCGAAAGACGGCCCCTCCGACAGTGCAGCACTCCCTCAGCACTGCACTGGAGTGTCAGCCTAGATTTATATGGACATTGAACCCAAATCCTTCTGGCTCAAAGACAAGAGTGCTATCCACTGAGCCACAGCTGACACAGATGAAAGGGTAACAGAGATACTGGTTAGAAGGGGGAGGGGAAACCAATAGACACACTGAGTGAAAGGGGCATTAACAAAGGGTCATGCGCGGGTGCAAACACATACAGTGACAGAGACAGGGAGAGAGCAAAAAAGGGAATGCGAGAGAAGAAAGGATATACTTGCCATAGAGGGAGTGCAGCGAAAGTTCACCAGACCGATTCCTGGGATGGCAGGACTGTCGTACAAGGAGAGATTGGGTCGACTAGGCCTGTATTCACTAGAGTTTAGAAGAATGAGAGGGGATCTCATTGAAACGTATAAAATTCTGACGGGGTTGGACAGACTGGATGCGGGGAGGATGTTTACTCTGGCTGGGAAGTCTAGAACAAGGGGTCACAGTCTCAGGATACAGGGTAGGAAATTTAGGACTGAGAGGGTGGTGAACCTGTGGAATTCTCTACCATAGAAGGCTGTGGAGGCCAAGTCACTGAATATATTTAAGAAGGAGATAGATAGATTTCTGGACAAAAAAGGCATCATGGGGTATGGAGAAAAAGCGGGAATATGGTGTTGGGATAGAGGATCGGCCATGGGATATTGAATGGCGGTGCAGGCTCGAAGGGCTGAATAGCCTACTACTGCTCCTATTTTCTATGTTTCTAAAACAAAAACATAAAGAGAAAAAGAAAGATTGCAATAAAGAGACAAAGAACCCATTCTTGCTTTACTGTTGTTGCCTCTGTCCAAACTGGGATGGTGGGGAGAAGGTAAAGATATCTGAGTTAACCCTTCCTACCTGCATGATCACGTACCCCACCCATTAGGCTGCCATTGATGCATCAACTCACCATGTATTAACCGCTCTCTGTTTGACAGATCAACATGCATCTCGAGATTGACCCACTGGTGTCCATGGTGTGGCTGTAAAGATCTCAACAATCCTGGCACTCCACTGATTTGAAGAAACAGCCTTTGGAGATAGTTGCTTTTTTAAAAAATTCATTCACGAGGTGTGGGTGCCGCTGACAAGGCCCGCAATTATTGCTCATCCCTAATCGCGCTCGAGTGGCTCGCTGGGCCATTTCAGAGGGCAATTAAGAGTCTGGAGTCACAATATCGGCCAGACCAGGTAAGGACAACAGATTTCCTTCCCGAAAGGAGATTAGTGAACTAGATGGGATTTTACAACAATCACGATCATCATTACTGACACTAGCTTTTTAAAAAAAATTCCAGATTAATTTAAATTCCCTAGCAATCATGCTGGGATTTGAACTCATGTCTGCCGGAAAATTGGTCCAGGTCTTGGGATTACTAGTCCAGTAACGTTACCACCATGCTACCATTCCTCTAATTCCATGTGGCTCCCGCCTCCAAAATGGATGGTGAAATCCATTGGCTAGGACAACAGACAGCAAAAAAAAAGTATTGGAAATGTTAGGATTTATTAATGATGCTCCTTTAATTTCCATGACTGTGCCGTGGTTGGCCTTTCCACCCTTTGTGGCTCTGAGGATGCTCCAATCAATTTACTTGCTCAACTGTTCAGCGCTTCATTCTCCGAACATAATGAGCTTGGATAGCAATTGATTAGTTCAATCTGTTTTTGTGACCTATCAGATTTGTTCTATTCTCACTGTGGAATTCCTCACTGATGCAGAAATCAAACAAGAAGCAACGTTAAAATAATAAAAAGAACTGGCATTTCTATTGCGCCTTTCACAACCTCAGGATGTGCCAAAGCACGTTACAACCAATGAAGTACTTCTGTGGTGTAGTCACTGTTGTAAGGTAGCAAACGCGTCAACCAATCTGCGCACAGCAAGCTCCCACAAACAGCAACGAGATTGATGTGTCCTTACTATACAGTATAAATGCACACGAGACCCATACTTGAGAGAAGGTCACTCTGTGACCAGCAAACATTACTACTCAAGTGATGAAGGTGGGTGGAGCTTTCCCTTTTATACCTGAAAGTCCAGGTTAGGAGTGTCTCCCACAAGTTCACCCCCTTATGATCAATGTTCTCAAGGTGTACAACTTAGGTCAGCTTATACATGGGTTACAATGATAGTTGAATACATGACATCACCTCCCCCCCAAAGTCTCATTGGGATCACAGGTTAAGTCTCTCTGGTGGTTTACGCTCCCTTGTAGAACGCCTGAGTTGGGTCTCTGGTTGTTGGGCGCTGGCCTGAGTGTCTGCTGTTTGCGGCAGATTTGTTCATTAGTAAGTTTAACTACCAAAACCCTATTCCCCTCTTTGGCAATCACAGTGCCTGCAAGCCATTTGGGCCCTGCAGCGTAATTAAGGACAAAAACAGGGTCATTGACATCAATACATCGTGCCCTCGCATTCTTGTCATGGCAGTCACATTGTGACTGACGCCTGCTCTCAACAATTTCTTTCATAGTGGGCTGTATAAAGGATAACCTGGTTTTGAGCGTTCTTTTCATTAGCAGCTCTGCGGGCAGAACCCCTGTGAGCGAGTGTGGTTGGGATCTATTGGCCAACAGGAGGCGTGATAAGCGGCTTTGTAGGGAACCCCCTTGGATTCTGAGCATTTCCTGTTTGATTATCTGCACTGCTCGTTCCGCCTGGCCGTTTGAGGCCGGCTTGAATGGTGCCGTTCTGACATGGTTGATTCCATTGCCTGCCATGAAGTCCTGGAATTCAGTGCTTGTGAAGCATGGGCCATTGTCGCTGACCAAGACATCCGGTAAGCAATGGGCGACGAACATTGCCCGTAGACTTTCTACCGTGACAGAGGATGTGCTTGAATTGAGAATGTCACACTCGACCCATTTGGAGCAGGCGTCTACTACAACCAAAAACATTTTTCCCATGAAAGGACCTGCATAGTCCACATGGATGCGTGACCATAGCTTGGTGGGCCAGGACCGGGGCTAAGGGGGGCTTCCCTGGGTGCGTTGCCCAGCTGAGCACACGTGTTGCACCTGCGAACACAAAATTCCAGGTCTGCATCTATCCCTGGCCACCAAACGTTTGACCTGGCAATTGCCTTCATTGTGACAATGCCCGGGTGCTCATTGTGGAGTTCTCTGATGAACACCTCTCTGCCCATCTGGGGCATGACTACGCGGTTTCCCCACAGTAGGCAATCGGCCTGAATCGAGAGTTCATCCTTGCGCCTGTGAAATGGTTTAAATTTCTCAGGGCATGCCCTGTACGTGGCTGCCCAGTCCCCATTCAGGACACATTTCTTGACGAGAGACAATAGCGGGTCCCTATTTGTCCAGACTTTAATCTGACGGGCTGTCACGGGTGAGCCTTCGCTTCCGAAAGCTTCAACAGCCATGACCATCTCAGCACCATGCTCGGTAGCCCCCTCAGTGGTGGCTAGTAGGAGCCTGCTGAGTGCATCGGCGCAGTTTTCGGTTGCCGGTCTGTGCCGAATTGTGTAGTCATAGGCAGCTAACGTGAGTGCCCACCTCTATATGCGGGCCGATGCGTTTGCATTTATGGCCTTGTTGTCGGCCAAAAGGGACGTTAGGGGTTTGTGATCTGTCTCCAGCTCAAATTTCCTGCCAAACAGGTACTGGTGCATTTTTTTTTTACTGCATATACACATGCTAGCACTTCCTTTTCTACCATCCCATAGCCCTTTCTGCCTGGGACAGACTTCTGGAGGCATAAGCTACCGGCTGTAACTGACCATTGGCATTCACATGCTGTAGCACACACCCGACCCCATAGGACGACGCATCGCACGTTAAAACAAGTTTCTAACACGGGTCATATAACGTTAACAGATTGTTGGAGCATAACAAATTGCATGCTCTATCAAAAGCTCTTTCCTGGCTGTCCCCCCAGACCCAATCGCGACCTTTGCGTAGGAGTACGTGTAGCGGCTCTAACAGCGTGCTCAATTTGGGAAGAAAGTTACCAAAATAGTTCAGGAGCCCCAGGAACGAACGCAGCTCCGTCGTGTTACGGGGTCTGGGTGCTCTCTGGATCGCTTCCGTTTTGGATGCAGTAGGTCTGATGCCGTCTGCTGCTACCCTCTTCCCCAGGAATTTCACCTCTGGAGCTAAGAAGACACACTTCGCCTTTTTCAGTCACAGCCCTACCCGGTCCAGTCTGCGTAGCACCTCCTCCAGGTTGTGCAGGTGTTCTTCAGTATCGTGACCTGTGATGAGGATGTTGTCTTGAAAAACCACCGTCCTGGGAATCGACTTGAGGAGGCTTTCCATATTTCGCTGAAAAATTGTGGCGGCCGAACGAATCCCGAACGGACATCTGTTATACTCAAACAGCCCCATGATGGTGTCATGATGGTGGTCAGCTTCTTCAACTCACTCGCCAGCTCCTGGGTCATGTAAGCTGAGGTCAGGTCCAATTTTGAAAAAAGTTTGCCACCGGATAGCATCGCAAAGAGGTCCTCCGCTCTCGGTAGTGGGTAATGGTCTTGGAGTGACACCCGATTAGTGGTGGCCTTGTAATCGCCACATATCCTGACCGACCCATCCACCTTGAGCACCAGCACGATCGGGCTCGCCCAGTCACTGAATTCGACTGGCGAGATGATGCCTTCCCTCAACAGGCGGTCCAATTCGCATTCTATCTTTTCCCACATCACGTATGGCACCACTCTGGCCTTGTGGTCTACTGACCTGGTGTCCGGGTTTATGTGAATCACTACCTTGGCCCCCATGAAAGTGCCGATGCCGGGTTGAAATAATGAGTCAAATTTGTCCAGGACCTGTGAGCATGATACTCGCTCCACAGAAGAAATTGCATTGACCATCGCCCCATTTCCAGTTCATGACAGCAAGCCAACTCCTCCCCAGTAGTGCGGGACTGTCACCCGGGACAATCCAGAGTGGCAACCTGTTCTCCGAATCTTTGTGGGTCACGACTACCGTGGCGCTGCCTAGCACCGGAATGATCTCCCTTGTATATGTCTGTAGTTGTGCGTCAATTGGCAATAATTTTGGCCCCCTGGCCTTGGACACCCACAACCTTTCGAACTGTTTGATACTCATCAGGGACTGGCTGGCCCCCGTGTCTAGCTCCATTAATACTGGGATGCCATTGAGGAGCACTTTCATCATTATCGGTGGCGTCCTGGTATATGAACTGTATATGTGCTCCACATGAACTCGCTGAACTTCAGCTTCCAGCGATTTCCCCCAGTATTCATTTAGCCTCGTAGGGCTTACATCGGGCCCGTCCTCCTCGTACATCAACCTGACTGCAGGCTTCCTGCACATACGCGCCAAGTGACCGCTGACGTTGCAGTTTCTGCAGGTATATTGCTGATACCTGCAAGCTCTGGCTGGGTGTTTGCCTCCACACCTCCGGCATAAGCTGGAGGCCCCGTTGTTGGAAACAAAAGGTCCATTACCAGTTGATCGTCTCTGACTGTCTCTGTAACTGTCCTTAAGCGCACCATTAACAGGTGTTGATGGCCCCATTACTGGCCGCATTGTCCATTGCGATGGCATGAATCGCCCTTCAGCTAGCCATTGTCTCTGTTGAATTCCCCCTTTGGGTTCGACTACATGCTGGGGCATGTCCGATTGCCCTTGTCTGCCTAGAGAACTGTGCGCCACGTTAACAATGTTGACTCCCTGGTCGTTTGCCGCATTTGAGCCAAGATTTTTGTCATACATTATTCTGGTCTCTTCCTCCCCTGAGATAAATGTCTGAGCCGCTGCTTCCGAGGTCAAGTCTTTGGTCTCAATCAGTTTCCTGAAAACATCAGCGTACCCGATGCCCTCAATAAAAAAGTCTCGCAGCATCTCCGCTCTGCATGCATCTGTGAACTTACATAGGCTCGCCAGTCGGCGGAGGTCTGCCACGAAGTCTGGAACGCTTTGCCCTTCTGGCCGCCGGTGCGTGTAAAACCGGTGTCTCGCCATGTGCATGCTGCTCGCCGGTTTAAGGTGTTCCCCGATCAACTTACTGAGCTCTTCGAACGTCTTGTCTGCCGGCTTCTCTGGCCTAGAAGGTCCTTCATCAGGGAGTACGTTCTGGATCCACAAACCGACAGGAGATGAACCCTGCGTTTGTCGGCCGAATCCTGTCCCAACCATTCCTTAGTGACAAAACTTTGCTGTAGTCTCTCAATAAAGTCGTCCCAATCATCACCAACACAGTACCTCTCTTCTGTACTGCTCGTGGCCATGCTCGCGTGGTTTAAATCCCAGTTTCTCGTCGCCAATGATATGTCCTTACTATACAGTATAAATGCACACAAGGCCCATACTTGAGAGAAGGTCACTCTGTGACCAGTTACCTTTATTACCAAGACCTCAAGTGATGAAGGTGGGTGGAGCTCCCCCTTTTATACCAGAAAGTCCAGGTTAGGAGTGTCTCCCACAAGTTCACCCCCTTGTGGTCAATGTTCTCAAGGTGTACAACTTAGGTCAGCTTATACATGGGTTACAGTGATAGTTGAATACACGACAGAGATAATGACCAGACAACAAAAGCAAAATACTGCGGATGCTGGAATCTGAAATAAAAGCAGACAATGCTGGAGATATCGCAGGCAGCATCTGTGGAGAGAGAAACAGAGTTAACGTTTCAGGTCTGTGACGTTTCAGGTCCACAGATGGTGCCTGACCTGCTGTTTTTACTGATGTTGGTTGAGCGTTTAAATATTGGCCAGGGCACCGGGGTTAACTCCCCTGTTCTTCAAAATAGCGCCATAGGATCTTTTACGTCCATCCGAGAGGGCAGACGGGGCCTCGGTTTAATGTCTCATCCAAAACACGGCACCTCCGACAGTGCAGCACTCCCTCAGTACTGTACTGGAGTGTCAGCCGAGATCGTTGTGCTCAAGTCTCTGGAGTGGGACTTGAACCTTCTGACTCAGAAGCGGGGGTGCTACCAACTCAGCCAGAAATCACCCTAACAGCAAGTGTAGCGTTTATTTTTGTAGTACAAAAGATTCTATTTTTTATTGAATTACTTTGCTCATCGTGGAATTCTATCCATTTCAGGGGACCTCCCAGGTCAGGTGGAACAGCCACCTCCAGTGGCAATCTTCCTATAGTCTTCCCCGACAGTGCACCTCGGCTCCAGCCTCAGGAGAGCACCCCCACTAGGGCACCCCTGTGTGCCAATTTTCCACTTCTCACACCAGCCACCCTGTGCTCCCTCTAAGTGAAACTGCCCATTAGTGCCAGATCAGGAACCATTGTGCACTTTGGGCTCCTGCCTGCTCGACACGGAATTGAGACCGGACACTCACAACCAGCTGGCTCTCATCTCTTCCGTCTGGGCTGGAATCCAAACCGTGACCCCAGGGGTCAAAGGTCAGTGGCCAAACCACACCACTTCTTTGCAGCGGAAAGTTAATATTACAGTAATAAAGGCGCCCATTACATTTGAATATCTATTATTGTATCATTAGGATTAGTATAAGCATCGTTGAGGTCGATTTTAAATGCCTCCGCTTGGGGTAAACAGCCTGAAAATAGCTTTGGGTCACTTACTGCCTTCTTTACACCGGCTCCTTAGCTGTTGCCACCTTGGGTGTGTCCCTTAGAAGGCCAGCCAGAGGGCCGACCTGTTTCAGGTGGAAGGCCACTTGTAATATGCAAATCGGGGTCCTATGCATCGTTCCCGTTCCACTGCGCTGTTTAGGGGTGCCGCTGCACCGTCTGGGGGGTCCCGCTGCACTGTCTGGGGGTCCCGCTGCACCGTCTGGGGGGTCCCGCTGCACTGTCTGGGGGTCCCGCTGCACCGTCTGGGGGGTCCCGCTGCACTGTCTGGGGGTCCCGCTGCACTGTCTGGGGGTCCCGCTGCACCGTCTGGGGGGTCCCGCTGCACCGTCTGGGGGGTCCCGCTGCACCGTCTGGGGGTCCCGCTGCACTGTCTGGGGGTCCCGCTGCACTGTCTGGGGGTCCCGCTGCACCGTCTGGGGGGTCCCGTTGCACCGTCTGGGGGGTCCCGCTGCACTGTCCAGGAGTCCCGCTCGGCTTTTCAAATGGGAGCTTTTGCGTATGTGTAAAATTTTGAATAGGCCGCACAGCTCGTTAAAGGGACCGCGCACCCGAAAGAAATTAGGGGGAGCTTTGGTCGTATGACGTAGACATGGTACTGATTGCACGATGCCCGACACGAGACTACTTAAAGCAAGTGCTCTACTCGGAACTCCTACACAGCAAGCAAGTAAGCCCCAGGTGGGCAGAGGAAACGCTTCACAGACACCCTCAAAGCCTCCCTGATAAAGTACAACATGCCCACCGACACCTGGGAGTCCCTGGCCCAAGACCACTCTAAGTGGAGGAAGAGCATTCGGGAAGGTGCTGAGCGCCTCGATTCTCATCGCCGAGAGCACGCAGAAATCAAGCGCAGGCAGCGGAAGGAGCGGCAAAACCAGACTCCCCACCCACCCTTTCCTTCAACTAGTCTGCCCCACCCGTGACAGAGACTGTCATTCCCGTATTGGACTGTACAGCCACCCGAGAACTCACTTTTCGAGTGGAAGCAAGTCTTCCTGGATTTCGAGGGGCTGCCTATGATGATGACGGATTGCAATTGTGAGGCACAAGTGGGCGGAGCATGTCCCACTGACGCTCCGCTAGGGTTCCCAACCCTCCAGGATTGCCCTAGAGTCTCCAGGAATGAACGATTCCTCTCCTGGACACTGCTGGGACGGGAGCAAACCCAGGAGAAAAATCATAGGGGTGTTAAAAAAAAAGTGTATTTTTTTTCCTTGTCTTTCAATACATTGGTTTATCAGTTAGAAAAGTATTTGAGACTGGGGAAAAAAAAGGCCGTTTGACTGGGTGGGGCGGTTGGAGGTCTACTGATGTTACCTCCAGGAATACGCGAAACCAGAGTTGACGACCCTACACTTTGCGCCCATTTGTAGTGGCCTTCAGCGGCCTAACCAATCGTCTTTAAAGGGCCCAGCGGAGGCTGCTCGGGAAACAGCTGAAGAGGATGGGAATGCTACTCCTGGACCCACAAAAAGAACCTCGCACGTGCTGTCGGCCAGAATAATTTCCCCCCCACTCCCTCTCCCCCAGGAGCAGCCTCGAAGTACCAGTTTGGTGCCCACAGCCTGTAAACGAACCCCGAGGGCTCAAAAGGCCTTGGGCCTTGGGCCTTATGGCGGCAACAAGGGTTGGGCAGCGGGCTTGCTCTGCCCTCCGACGACGCCTTGTTCCTCTTCAATTAAAACCGGCCCCAACACCAGTGAGCTGAACACTGCCATCTACAATTAAATGGCTGACCCAGGGAGACAGGAATTTGCCTTGACCTGCCCAAAGCATAAGGGTTAAAATTAATTGTCGAGTAAATTTTCGAGTAAATATTTTTATAGGGCAATCAAGATTTTGAAATATTTTCCAACACACTTTGATCCACAAACTATCCCATTGATACACTAACACTAAGAAGTGCACAAGTGAGAGGTTTAATTATTTATTCCTACCGAACACAGCATGCTATTTTGTAAGCAAAGCTATTTAATCAAGTTATTCATCTGGAGAGAGACGCTGCTGAGAAAGGCTGAGCTTCCAAACTCATTAAACGGTGTACAAGAACTCGCAGGGGTCCATCTAATTAACAGGTTCCTGTAACTTTCTGTCAGAAACGCTCTGATTAGTCTGACAGGTATTATGATCCTCTTCCCCATCCTATAGACCGCCATGGCAGAACCAATGTAGTAAACTGTACGGGAAACATTTCTCACAAAGGCAGGAGTGGGATGGCTTGTTCTATCCCAGTCACTTCTATCCCTGTCTTCGCCTGTCACTTTAATTCCCCGCTTCACTCCCACTCTGACCTCTCTGTCCTCGGCCTCTCACACTGTTCCAACAAAGCTCAACCCAAGCTCAGGGAGCAGCGCCTCATCTTTCGTTTAGGCACTTTACAGCCTTCTGGACTCAACATCGAGTTCAACAATTTCAGGCCATCACCTCTGCCCCGATTTTTTCCTTTCTTTCTGTTTTATTCTCTTTCCCACGGCAGCTGTTGAAGATTCTGCCATCTCCCTTTACACCTTATCTAGACTCATCTTTTGTTTCTTAACTTGCCCCATTACCATCTCCTTTTTGCACCATCCCTTTTGTCTGTGAATCCCTCCTTCCTTCCACCCTATCACTGACCTTCCCTTTTGTTCTTTCCTTCCCCCCCCCCACCCACTTTCCCTACCCCTACACTTGCTTAACAACCCGTTACATCTCTAACTATTCTGGTTCTGACGAAGGGTCATTGACCCGAAACGTTAACTCTGTTTCTCGCTCCACAGATGCTGCCTGACCCGCTGAGTATTTCCAGCATTTTGTGTTTTTATTTGAGACTGTTTCCGTCTCTCAGTTATGTGTTGCCCTGCACTGATCCCGCGGAGAAGGTGTGAACTAAAAGTATTTTGCTTGTAACAATATTGATATAAATGAATAGACAGTCAGGCTGGTGGACATTATTACACAGTTGTAGCTGCTGGAATTCGAGTCAGTCACAATGTATAATTAAGGACTGAAGCTAATTGGAAGCAGTCCTGAGTCACAATTTTATAGGTTGTGTGATTCTGTGAGTTTACTTTCCTCTGTTTGTGTTCGATTCCTGTCCGTACTACTTCAACAGGGTCTGTTTAACTCGCACCAATCCCGCTCACCCATCATCATCTTCATCATCATCATAGGCGCTCCCTCGTATTGAGGATGACTTGCTTCCATGCCAAAAAGGGATGCGTTCACAGGTGTTTCAATGAAGGACCTAATATTCCAGGTCCCGAATTACATGTTAAAGGGTGGAAGATGCCTATGTGTGGATTTTTTTAACGTGTAGTGGCCGTTGCACACCAGCCACCACACGGGCTTGACAGAGCTAGGTCTTGGTCCAGTGGCCAGGATTAACCAAGACGACTGGAGACCTGCTTTGCTGCACGGACCTAGCACGCACAAATATCGCAGCGTGGGCCGGCCCGTGCTGCCCCTGGGCCCTCGCCTCTTCTGGGTCCCGAACTCACCTCTCCTGGGCCCCGATCACATCCCTCCACGAACTCTCGCCGCTCCTTCGCCCCAACCTCGCCGCTCCTGCTGTATCTGCCCATGCTCCAATCACCGACCTGGATTTGGGTGACGTCAAATCCAGTCGTCCTCATCACAGCCGTCGTCCTCCTGCAGCAGCACACGTAGTATCTTGCAGTGGTATGTCTCCACACGTTGCTCTCTCTAATGGCCCTGGCCTGCTGATTTCCGGGCCAGGCCTCATCTATCACCCCTGTGCTCACTGACCTACATTGGCTCCCGGTTAAATAATGTTGTGATTTCAAAATTCTCATCCTGGTTTTCAAATCCCTCCATGACCTCATTCCTTCCTATCTCCGTAATCTCTTCCAACCCCACAACCTTCCCGAGATGTCTGTGCTCCTCTAATTCTGCCCTCTTGACCATCTCTGAGTATAATCGGCCAACCATTGGTGACCGTGCCTTCTGTTGCCAAGGCCCTAAGCTTTTGAATTCCCTGCCTAAACCTCTCCGCATCGCTACCTCTATCTCCTCCTTTAAGACACTCCTTAAAACCTAGCTGCCCTTATCTCTCATGTGGTTAGAAGTCAAATTTTTTGTCTCATGATACTCCTGTGAAGCACCTTGGGACGTTTTACTACATATAAAGGCACTATATAAATACAAGTTGTTGTTGTTTATTCAAATGGTTTAAAGAAAATTACATCACCTACTGAATGTGATGTGAATGGAAACATAAGTGTCTGAATGACAACGTGGCTTAAGTCAGAAGGTTGTGGGTTCAAGTCCCACTCTAGGGACTGGAGCACATAAATCTAGGCCGACACTCCAGTGCAGTGCTGAGGGAGTGCTGCACTGTCAGAGGTGCTGTCTTTCGAATGAGATGTCAAAGGTGGATAAGAAAGTTCCCATGGCACTATTTCGAAGAAGAGCAGGGGAGCTATCCCCGGTGTCCTGGCCAATATTTATCCCTCAATCAACATCACAAAAACAGTATCTGGTCATTATCACATTGCTGTGTGTGGGAGTTTGCTGCACTCAAATTGGCTGCCGTGTTTCCTACATTATAACAGTGACTACACCCCAAAAGTACTTCATTGGCTATGAAGCGCTTTGAGACGTCCGTTGGTCGTGAAAGGTGCGATATAAATGCAAGTCTTTCTTTCTTAATGTGCTCATTTGAAATTCCTCCCTCAGATATTATAGTTGAGGTGTTAAGCTGTTTAAAATAATTGCTGAAGTAGCAGAGAAAAGAATCTGAAATGAGTACATTAAGCGTTTGAATGTTAGCACGTTTCCTGATCTTTATTTACATTATTAATTGACCACGAGGGGACAACAGAGCAGCAATGCAGGGGGTGAGTGGGATAGTATTTCAGCTCAGCACCATTGCCGGCTGGACCTGTCACTTCTGATCAAATTGGAATCAAATCTCCCTGCACAATACACAGTCCATTAAACAAGTGTATGCACTACATACTGATTAAGATCTGATATTTCACTCCTGTCTATTATTCTTGTGTGCCCCGATACCTGGAGACGTTGTATTTCCAACCTGCTTAAGTAGATATTCGACAGCAGGGGAAGCTGTGCTGCTCATTGAGAAGCCAGTGTGTGGCGTGTGAGTCTTACAAGTACATGGATGAACAATGAAGGTATTTACTAGTGTGGCTCAGTGTGTCGGGGCATCAAGTGGCATCATGAGCTCCCAGTTTTCGGTGTACTGAGTCGAGGCTATGGGGAAAGAGCAGTGGGACTAATTGGGCAGCTCTGTCAAAGAGCCAGCACAGCAACGGTGGGTCAAATGGCTTCCTTCTGTGCAGTAAGATTCTATGATTCTGGAGATAGGCATCGGTGATGGTGGCAGAGAGCATCAGGGAAACCAGAAGCATTGGTGGGTGGGGTCCAATGATCAGCTGAAGAACAGCTCTGGCAAAGCTCGGTCACCCACCGAAGCTTTCAATTGCAACCTCTCGAAGACAAACTTCCGATTAACCCACAATAGCTCTGCTAACTGGCCGACTGAGAGCTTGTCCTGGAACAGGCAGGCACAGAATTCAGTGAGTTGTCAAGAGACAGGATTGTGGCTAATCGCTCCCCCTCTCCCAGCCTACTTATGTCTGGGGAAGGGGGAACTATTAGAACACAGTGTGTTGATATAAAAAGCACGCTGACAGGGTGGAATAGAGCTAGGGTTGTCAACTAGGGTTGGACGCACTCCTGAAGCTTGCATCACATGACCACCTGCCCCCATTGTTCTCGCCCCCACTGTCCCGCCATTGATCAACCAACACACCCATCCTCGTGGTATCCATCCCCTTCCCCCGGCCAGTAAAGCCAACAGACCCTTTCGTCACCCCGTTGGATGACCCTTGACTGTCAGTCGAACAACCATCTTGCCCAACTCCAATATTTTTTTATAACTAATGAACAAAAGTGTTCAAAGAAAATATTTTTTAAAAAATCAATTCTTTTAATGTCTTTATGATTTTTCTTCTGGGTTTGCTAGCAACAATGTCCGAGAGATTAATCTTCAATTGCTGGAGACTCCAGGGCAGCCCTGGAGGGTTGGCAGCCTTAAATGAGGCAGAACGGAAAGAGAAGAAGCCTTGTGAGCTGCAGGAGGTACAGAGGTGGTGGGCGACAGGAACCCAAGCAAAGGCAGAAGAAGAAAGGGACTCAAACACATGAAAAGTGGAAGCAAAATAATTAAGATAAATGGTAGTTAAGTAAAGGAGGAATTTAGATAATATTGAGACAACAGTGAAAATACGAGTTGAAAAAAGCAGGGCGAGTGATGACCGAAGAATGGATACAGAAAGAATGTTTCCACTTGTGGGGAAAAGCATAACTAGAGACCATCAATATAAAAAGGGAGTAAAGGGTTACGGGGAGCGGACAGGGAAGTGGAGCTGAGTCCATGATCAGATCAGCCATGATCTTATTGAATGGCGGAGCAGGCTAGAGGGGGCCAAATGGCCTGCTCCTGCTCCTATTTCTTATGTTCTTATATAAGATAGTCACCAAGAAATCCAATTGGGAATTCAGGAGAAACTTCCTTACCCAGAGAGAATGTGAAACGCGCTACCACAGGGAGTGCTCCAGGAGCCTGTGTGCTGCCCAAATGGCATTCAATCCCCTGACACAATGTCTCTGCAAAACTTAAGCCCCCTTTTACAAAGCAAAGACTCTGGCCCTGTCAACACACAATACCAAAATGCACAGAACTACGCAAGATGCTTAACATACAGCCTGCAAGATCGATCACAGTGAAACTGTAATTTGCTGAATAAAAGCCATCAAAATAATGAGTGATGGAAGGGGGTGGTGTGGTGAAGGGTAGGTTTATAGGACCCTGATGGTAAATAAAGCATATTTAATTTAATTTGCAGTCCCTACGCGGTTTGTTTATTGCCTTCAGTCATTAATCAATGAACGAACTTTGGTGAGAACGTCCTTCTATTAATGTGTTAGTCACTTCTGATAGGTACAGAAGCCATATCAATGATTCACGTCTCCTTGGCCAATGACGTCTGTGTGAAACATAAACGACATGCACAGGTATTGCAGAGTGTGTTCTGGACGTGTAGGGCTGGGCTTTCCTCTGATTGGCTACCCATCTTCGGGTGTACCCAGAATAAAAACAGAAAATGCGGGAAATCTCAGCGGGTCAGGCAGCATCTGTGGTGAGGAAACAGAGTTAACATTTCGGGTCCTGAAACTCGGCTTCCCCTCCACAGAGCTGCTTGGCCTGCTGAGATTTCCAGCATTTTCTGATTTTAATTCCAGATTCCAGCATCCGCAGTATTTTGTTTTTGTGTACCCGGGATGGCCAATGACAAAAAAAAATCACGGTTGGGGGGGTGGTTAAAGCCCAACCACAGGTCTCTGCCCCCAAAATTTACCGTTAGAACCTCTTCCTACATTACAACAGTGACCCACTCCAAAAGTACTTCATTGGCTGTAAAGCGCTTTGAGACGTCTGGTGGTCATGAAAGGCGCTATATAAATGCAGATCTTCCTTCCCTTCCCTTCCCTCCCCTCCCCTCCCCACCGGGGGCAAACATCTTTTGCTGCTGCTCCCGTGCCCTGTGTAACCCAAGCCCCGCTCACCCATCACCCCTGTGTTCGCTGACCTTCATTGGCTCCCGGTCCACCAATGCTTCAATTTTTAAAATCCTCATCCTTATACTCATATCCAACCCTGGCCTCGCACCTCCCTATCGCTATAACCTCCTCCAGTCCTACAACCCTCCGAGATCTCTGCGTTCCTCCAACTCTTGTTCATCCCCCACTTCATTCTCCCTACAATTGGCAGCCGTGCCTTCAGCTGCTGAGGCTCGAAGCTCTGGAATTCCCTCCCAAAACCTTTCTACCTCTCCCTCTCCTTAAAATCTACCTCTTTGACGAAGCATTTGATCACCTGTCCTAATGTCTCCTTCTTTAGCTCGGTGTCAATTTGTGTCTGATACCACTCCTGTGAGGTGCCTTGGGCTGTTTTACTTTGTTTAAAGGCTCCAGGCCTGAAATTCAGCACCGCTGGAAAGCTGGTGCTCCCCCCCACCTTTTTAGCGCCAAAATGTTTTCGTGACTGGGCCACCCCATATTCAGCTCCAAAAGTGAACAAATGGCTTCCAGCGCTAATGAACCCTTCCAAAGTGGATTTTTCAGCGGTGTGGCTAGCTTAATCGGAGTGTTATCACCACTGAGAAATTCAGCACACAGGTGAGGGTTTCTAATGAGCCAGCTGCCCCAGGGTCTTTTTAAAGGCCAGGGTTTGCAGCAAGACCCTGAGGGGGAAGGAGTTTGGAAGGATGGCTGGTGTAAGAGGTGCAAGGAGAGCCAACAGGTTCACTGATGTGGAGCTGGAGACGCTGATGGACGGTGTGGAGGACAGAAGAAGAATACTGTTTCCTGACGTGGGGAGACCTGGCAGACCGCCAGTACATAATGCATGGAGGGAGATAGCAGGGGAGGTGTCAGGCACCTCCATATATGTGAGGACGCACTCTCCCAGGAGGGTGCTGGCCAGTCTGTACCCGGCCCTTCCAGGGTGGCGATGGGTCGACGCCCCCTAGCTCTGGGGCGACGGGGATCCTCCTCCTCCTCAGGTGGTACTGCTGGCTCGACCTCCAGCGGCTGTCCATGATGGCCGGGTTGTGCAGCATGCAGCAGACCACGACGATTATGGAGACCCGTTGAGGGAGAGTACTGCAAGGTGCCACCAGAGCGGTCCAGGCACCGGAACCTCTGCTTAAGGAAGCCTGTGCACTGCTCGATGATACACCTGGTGGCACGATGAGCGTTAATCGCGCATCTCGGCACTTGCCCCAATTATTTCAGGTCACAATGAGAAAGTGTGACTTGTGGTAAACTGGAAGCAGCATGTACGAATTAAAAAATAAATGTTATTATGGAAAATAAACACAAAGCCTGAAAAAAAAACCCATCAGCCATTTTCTCAATAAAAAACTGACACCGTAGAGGATTAATTCTGCTCATCAAAGAAATTATGCCCTGCCATCAGACGTCGAGGCCTTGTAACTTCTCAAGTCAACAATTATTAAAAGGCTGACTGCGGTATCACAGCAAGTGTGCAGACGTTGGTCTTCACACGCCGATCTCACTTACTTTCCAGCTGCCATTCATGGCAAGGTGCCCAGTTGCTGACGGCCAACCCGCTCGCAATGGTAAGTCCGAGAGAAACAGCGTGATTGAAACCAGATGCTTGTGGGACCCTGTCGCCTCCCTGCCCAAACATTCAACCGCCTGACGCTCCACCAGCACTTTGACCTGCGAAGAATGCAAATCTTTTATCGTTGGCACTGAATGCTGGTGCAATTAGTGCTTTCCAAAGCCGTTAACCAATAGAGGATGACTGAATGGCTGTCATTCGGAATTAAAGCCCAAGTCAACCACAAAGATGGGTAGTTAACGTGAGATACGGACAGGGGTGAGGTAAAGGTCTCACATGGCTGCCCCTGCGCGTGCTGGAAGCATACATCGCAAAATAGCGCACTGCCAGCCTGCAATTACTTTTCCATTAACTTTAACATCTCAGCCTTGGCTCAGTTGGTAGCATTCTTGTCTCTGAGTCACAGGGTTGTGGGTTCAAGCCCCTCTCTAGAGTCCTGAGCACATAACAGCGGCTGTGTTATCGGGAGGTGTCGTCTTTCGGCCAAGTTGTTGAACCGAGATCCCGTCTACCCTCTCAAACAGATCCTATGGCACTATTCAAAGAAGAACAGGGGAGTTTTCCCAATAACCTGGCCAATATTTATAGCTCAACCAACATCACCAAAACGGATTATCTGCTCATTTGTCTCATTGCTGTGTTCCCCTACATTATAACGGTGACTACACTTCAAAAGTAATTCACTGGCTGTGAAGCCCCATGGGACGTCCTGAGTTTCTGAAATACACTATATAAATGCAACTTCTTACTGAGAAGTGGCTCAGTAGGTAGCACTCTCACCTCTGAGTCAGAAGGCTGTGGGTTCAAGTCCTACACCAGAGACTTGAGCACAAAAATCCAGACTGACTCTCCAGTGCACGGTCAGAGGTGTCGTATTTTGCATGAGACGTTAAACCAAGGCCCCGTCTGCCCCCTCAGGTGGACGTAAAAGATCCCATGGTGCTATTTCGAAGAAGAACACAAGAAGTAGGAGCAGCTGCAGGCCATCTGACCCCTCGAGCCTGCTCTGCCATTCAATAAGATCATGGCTGATCTGATCATGGACTCAGTTCCCGTTCCCCGCCCACTGCCCATAACCCCTTATTACAAGAAGTGCAGGTGTCTTGGCCAATATTTATCCCTCAATCACGAAAACGGATAATCTGTATCATTATCACATTGTTGTTTGTGGGAGCTTGCTGTGCTCAAATTGGCTGCCGTATTTCCTACATTACAACAGTGACTACACTTCAATAAAAGTACTTCATTGGCTGTAAAGCACATTGGGACGTCCTGATGTTGCAAAAAGGTGCTATATAAATGCAAGTCTTTTTTTTCTTTCTTGTATCTGATGGACATAAAATTGCTGGTCGGAATATAATCTTGAGATACATGCCCTCCATGAGTACCAGGACCAACGCAGTGCAATTTGTACTCTGTTATTCTTTTTAAACTAAAGAGAAACCTGGGTGAAGGCCCAGTGTGCAAGAAACCATGATGGATAAAAGCAGTGAGAGAGATTAGATAAATCACTTAGTGGCTCGAGTATCCCAGCTGCTGCTTTGCCGTTCCCAAGGTGATTACGAATGGAGACAGCCATTCGGCCTATCTTAGTTCATCCATCCAGAAAGACCCTAATCACTGCAGTGTCCAATCGACTGGTAAATGATTCCAAGGATTTTGCCTCTATTATTATGCCCCAGTGTCTATTTCGTGGACTCCTGGAGGAGGTGGTGGAAATAAAATCCTTGGAATCACTTTAATATATAAAAAAGGAAACTGCTTCGCAAGGTCCTATCAGAGCTATAGTTTTTTTTCCAATAGTGCTTCTCCATCCAAGTGTTGCAAACTATGCTTCACTGCGTAATCATATTAGTCCTTGTGAAATCTCCATATACTCCCTCGAGTGAGTTTATTTCTGAATTTGAATCACCCTTTGTGCACTTCTGCATAAAACTACTGCTGAAGCAGCATTCAAAGTTTAAATACTGCTGGTAAACCATACTGATCTCTGGTTTACACAAGAACATAGGAATAGGAGCAGGAGTGGGCCATTTGGCCCCTCGAGCCTGCTCCGCCATTCAGTAAGATCATGGCTAATCTTCTCCCTCAACTCCACCTATCCATATCCCTTAATTCCCCAAAATGTATCGATCTCTATCTTGAATATGCTCAACAACCTCAGCACCCACAGGTCACTGGGGTAGAGAATTCCAAAGATTCACAACCCTTTGAATGAAGACATTTCTCCTCATCTCGGTCCTAAATGTCCAATCCCTTATTCTGAGACTGTGACCCCTGGTTCTAGATTCCCCAGCCAGAGGAAACCATTTCACAGCACTAACCCTGTCAAGTCCCTTAAGAATTAGAGACCTTTCCTTCAATGCTGTAATGATATGAGAATAATGAATAGTCTCATCCAGGGGTTCAGGTGGTGTCCTTATCTTGTAAAGCACTTGCTAACATTTCAGGCTGCTTTAAACGGTTACCAAAATTGTTGTTTTTTTATTTCCCACATGTTCTACAGAGGCAACATTTGCCCTTTAATCGGGGATTGGGTGGGGGGGCGGGGGGGGGGGGGACATACACATGAGGAACAATCCAATAGGGCTGGAAACATTTGTGCTTATACCACTGAATAACCTTCAAGATGTAGTTCGGGATCTGGAATATTAGGTCCTTCATTGAAACACCTGTGAACTCATCCCTTTTTGGCATGGAAGCAAGTCATCCTTGTTTCGAGGGACTGCCTATGATTTAGAAATAAATTATATTTTTAAGATTATAACAATTTAAACACGGCAAGGAGAGTAATCAGGGTCTGTCGCAAGCAAGTAGTCAACTGCACACTGACCTATGAAGGCAAACCTTGGAAAACATAATAATTCAAGACCCCAAGTAAAGCTCAGGACCACCATGGAAGCTACAACAAACAATTCAGTCTGTGTTGACATGTATTATCCATGCCAGCATAAAATATATAGGCCCGGGTTTTGCCGTCAGTGATGAAGGAACGGCGCTCACCGATCACCTCGCTGGCAGCTGCCCACAAAAGTTTTACAGGCTTTAGAGAGCAGACTTGCTCTAATCCAGTGTCTGATCCAGTGCGGCGCCCTCTAAAGGACATCTGTGAGCAGGACAAGAAAAAGTGCGCTCTTCAACCAATCAGTTTGAAGAATCCTCTTGGAGACACGCAGAGTCTAAACCAGGAAGTACAAAGCAGGAATTATAAATTAGATTTAAATCATGTACAGAAAGCTAAATGAAGATTGGGAAATACAGATGGGATTAAAGGAGAGAGGTAAAAGAGATAGACAGAAAAGATTAAAAAAAAATTTTTTAATTGTTATTTCTTTTGAATCTCCAATATTAATTACCTTCTGAGGGAATGAGACTCCACACTTGTCAAATTAAATTTTCAGGGCCAGAGAGGTTGTTCAGCAGTAATTATCACATCTCAAAAATGTAATGAATCAACTCCTTTGTCACTCGTCGAGTCAGATTACTTGTGAAGATTATTGACACAGCTTCGAAGTTAGTGTCCGAGCTCTACTGCATTCAGTGGTAGTAGCCTTGCCTCTAATTCAGAAAGTTGTTGGCTCAAGCCACACTACATAATCTAGGCTGACGCTGCATTAATGAGAGTGCCATTTTGTCCCAGGTACCATCTTTTAGATGAGCTTTTAAACTGAGATTCCATCCACCTGTTCAAGTGGATGTTAAAATACCCATGGACAATTTGAAGAATTGCAGGGGTCTTCTCCTAGTATTCCGGCCAACATTTATCTCGTAATCATTTTGGTGGGAAGAATGATGGGGGGGCAATATGGACTAAGTGGTACTGTGCAGGAACAGAGAGATCTTGGGGTGGCTGGACAAGTTGAGAAGGTTATTTAACAAGCATATGGGATTCTTGGCTTTAATAATAGAGGAATCGAGTAGAAAAGCAAGGAAGTTATGATAAACCTTCATAAAACACTGGTTAAGCCTCAGCTAATTGTGTTTAATTCTGGGCACCACACTTTAGGAATGACGTCAATGCCATGGAGACAATGCAGAAGAGATTTATTAGAAGGGTACCAGGGATGAGGGACTTGAGTTATGTGGAGACTGGAGAAGCTGGGATTGTCCTCCTTCGAGCAGAGAAGGTTAAGAGGAGATTTGATCGAGGTGTTTAAATGGTTTTGATGAGAGTAAATAAGGAGGAACTGTTTCCAGTGGTGGAAGGGTCACTAACCAGAGGACACAGATTTAAGGTGATTGGCAAAAAAAACCAGACACGACAAGAGGAAATATATAATTTTTTTTTACACGGTGAGTTGTTATGATCTGGAACACACTGCCTGAAAGGATGGTGGGAGCAGATTCAACAGTAACATTCAAAAGAGAATTGGATAAATACTTGAAGGGAAAAGATTTACTGGGCTATGGGGAAAGAGCGGGGGAGTGGGACTAATTGGATCGCTCGACCAAAGAGCCATCACAGGCACAATGGGCCGAACGGCCTCCCTCTGTGCTGTATCATTCTATGATTCTAGTCCATGCATCCAAAAACAAATTAACGGATCATTTATCTCCTTGCCATTTTGTGAATCTTGCTGTGTGCAAAACTGGCTGCCGCATTTGCTACATATCAACACCGTGAAAGTGATTCATGGTCTCTGAAGTGCTTGGGGACTTCCTGAGAAAACAACAGGCGCTATAGAAAGGCAAGTTCTTCCTTTGATCTTTCCTACCTGTTGGGAGACTCCAGATCAGCTCTGCTGACTATGCGGTGCTGGTAAGGAGTGTACAACCAGTTGAAAGCTGTGAGGGTCCTTTCCTCCATTTTGAACTTCCCTTCTCGCACATACCTGAAAAATAAATCAAAATGTTTGGGCACCCAGTCTAAACTTTAATAGGATTAATCAATTTAAAAAGATTTATTCATTGGTCTACATTTGGCAACCAATCATTACCAATAGCTCTAATGGAATTGCTGCTGCTTTGCATAGTCGTTGGCACCGCGGTAAATGCAATTCTTAGCCACCTTCATTACTGATACATAAAGTAGCTAGACAATTTGTTTTTACTGATATTGGCCAGGACACCGGGGATAACGCCCCTGCTCTTCCTCAAAATACTGTCATGGGGCTTTTTACGTCCACCTGAGAGAGCAGAAGGGATAAAAACAGAAAATGCTGGAAATACTCAGCAGATCAGGCAGCGTCTGTGGAGAGGAAGCAGAGTTAACGTTTCAGGTCGATGAACCTTCGTCAGAAGGGACCTCGGTTTAACGTCTCATCCGAAAGACGGTAAAATCAAAAGCAATAGTGAGAGTTTCATTTGCTTTCAGTTGGCAAAGTACCTTTGATGTGTGCTGAATTTCAATTTCTTAAGGAGACAGTTTCCGCTTCGGAGGAGCTCAGCTGGCTAGAGTTACATCTTTCATTTGATACCTTTAGATATTACCGTCAGGAACTCCCTCTCGAAACCTCTTCATTGACCTCCACTGGCTCCCTGTCCCTCAACGCATTGAATTCAAAGCCCTCATCCTCATTTATAAATTGCTCCTTGTCTCATCCCACTCGATTTCTGCAACTTCCTCCGGTGCTGTGTCCCGGCTGGTGTCCTTCCGTCTCCCAATTCTGACCACGTGTGTGCACACCCCGCCCCCCCCCGCCTTCCTCTGCTCCACACTGGTGGGTTAACCTACCACCACCTCAACCCGACTCTCTGAAACTCACCCCCGAAACCTCTCTGCCATGCTATATTCCTCCCTGCCGTTAAATACCACAAAACCAATCTCTCTGAACAAGCATTTGGTCATCGCCCCTGATTCTCCTACACTTTCCACCTGCTTTTCCATTTAACAGCAGCTTGCATTGATTTTAGTGCCTTTAATGTCAGAAAAGACATCCCAAGGTGTTTCACAGAGATGTAATAGAAACATAGAAAATAGGTGCAGGAGTAGGCCATTCGGCCCTTCGAGCCTGCACCGCCATTCAATATGCTGATCATTCAACCTCAGTGCCCCTTTCCTGCTTTCTCTCCATACCCCATGATCCCTTTGGCCGTAAGGGCCACATCTAACTCCCTTTTGAATATATCTAACGAACTGGCCTCAACAACTTTCTGCGGTAGAGAATTCCACAGGTTCACCACTCTCTGAGTGAAGAACTTTCTCCTCATCTCGGTCCTAAATGGCTTACCCCTTATTCTGAGACTGTGACCCCTGGTTCTGGAACTCCCCAGCAACAGGAACATTCTTCCTGCCTCGAACCTGTCCAATCCCGTCAGAATTTTATATGTTTCTATGAGATCCCCTCTCATTCTTCTAAACTCCAGTTTGAAACAAATGGATGCTAAGCCAAGGAGGGAGAGATTAGAAGGGGTTTTAAAGATGGTCTTAAAGCAGGAGAGAAAGGTGGAGATGTGGAGGGGATCAATGTGGCTGAAGGTACAGCTACCAATGGTGGAGTGAAGGATGCTGGGGTATTCACAAGAGGCCAGAGTCAGAGAAGTGGTAAGTTTGGGGGTGGGGGGGGGGGGGGGGGGTGTAATGCATTTGCTTCTTGGGGTCTGCTTAAGAATTCATAGCAACACATTGCTATTAAGAACTGGTTGGTTTATTTGTAAAGGTTTAACAATCACACTACACATTACCAGTTCATCCACCGGGCTCACAACCACCTGCCTCATCATGAATCCCTTGAACCTAACTGGCTGGGGTTTCATTGAGTCTTATGAATATCACGTGACTGGCTAAGCCACTCCCAACTCAACAGCTCTACAACTATTTTTGTAAAACAATAAATCAATAAATCAAGTGCTCCCCTACTACAGGGGCACTAGAAATGACAAACTAAACTTTGGAACAAAAACCAATCAAATTAAAATTTGGTTGCCGGGGGTGATGATGCACTCCAGTCCCTCCGGCGCCCACCTCTCGTGGAAGGCCGCGAGCGTACCGGTGGACACCGTGTGCTCCATCTCCAGGGACACCCTGGCTCGGATGTAAGCGTGGAAGAGAGGCAGGCAGTCGGGCTGAACGACCCCCTCGACCGCCCGCTGCCTGGACCGGCTGATGGCTCCCTTGGCCATGCCCAGGAGCAGTCCTACGAGAACAACAGCTCTACAAACCTGGGGGGGTGGGGGTGGGGTAATGTGGACTTTGTAGAGCTTTCAGGTCTGCAGGAAGTTATCGAGATAGGGAGGAGCAAGGCCATGAAGGGATTTAAACTACTATTGTAAGAATAAAAGTGTTTTGTAATGATAAAATTGATTCTGTATATATGTTAAAAGTGTAGATAATAAGAAAAGACTAGTTTGAAGAGACAAAATGGATACCTTCCCCAAGTTCATGTCTCCTGGTTGGGCAGAGCTCAAGTTACAAAGGAAGCATGGCTTTGAAACTCACCAAACTAGAAAAGATGTTAATTGGAAAGCAATTAGCCTAATCAAGGAATGGCACTGGCCCTCAGCGCTGCACTGGAGTGTGAGCCTAAATTTTTGTGTTCAAGTCCCTGGAGTGGGGCTTGAACCCACAACCTTCTGACTCAGAGGTGAGCGTGCTGCCTACTGAGCCACAGGGGCAGAAACCTGCTATAAGTGCCAGACTGGGAATGTTTGATCGGGTCTGCATCGCCCAGTTGAAGAAGAGCAAGTAGGCCCGGCTTTAGCCGAGTGGCTCATTAAATGTGAATACAGAGCGTTTGGGAAACAGTGATTTTGCTGTTGTGGCAAATATCTTGAAATTCTCTGGAGAGCTGCAGCCTCAGTGAGGTTTGGTATCAATCAGTTGATGGGGACCAGCCTGTTCCCAAATCCTATGCGCAGACACGTACTGGCTTGCCGCCAACTTGAGATGACAAACGGCCCATCCCTCAGTTTTTATACACAGTACATTCGAGGCACTGAATTATTCAATATCAAACTGGAAAATAAAAGTTTCGAACGCCCTTGTGCGAGTGTGAGACTCAGGGAGACTTACCGCGGTAGACAGAATTCTGCAAATCAGCAGCAGAAAGTGCGGCTGATAATCAGCAGTGTCAGTCAGCAGATGAGTTAATCTGAATATGATGTACCTTCAGCAGAACATCAACTTTATTTAAGCTATTTATGAGCTCCAGGCGTGTTCAGCCTATATCATCATCTTCAGCACCTCAACATAGAAATTCATCCACAGGGAGTGCCGGCAGCAGACTTCATTCACTCCCACTGCTACCCTCCGAGTCCCATTGCTAAACAGTGTCAGCTGTGGCTCAGTGCATAGCACTCTCGCCTCTGAGTCGAAAGCTTATAGGTTCAAGTCCCACTCCAGGGACTTGAGCACAAAACAAATCTCGGCTGACACTCCAGTGCAGTGCTGCACTGCCGCAGATGCTGTCTTTTGAATGAGATGTTAAACCGAGGCCCCGTCTGCTCTCTCAAGTGGACGTAAAAGATCCCATGGCACTATTTTGAAAAAGTGTAAGAGAGTTATCCCCGGTGTCCTGGCCAATATTTATCCCTCAATCAACGTAACAAAAAAAAATAGATTTTCTGGTCTTTATCACATTGCTGTTTGTGGGAGCTTGCTGTGCACAAATTGGCTGCTGCGTTTCCCATATTACAACAGTGACAGGGGAGACTATAACTAAGGGGCATAATCTTAGAATAAGGGGCCGTCCATTTAAAACTGAGATGAGGAGGAATTTCTTCTCTGAGAGAGAGGATTTGAACCAGAATCTGCTTAATTATGTGTGGGGCCAGCTTGATGGACCAACTGGTCTTTTCCTGCCCGTCATTTTCAAACATTTGTAGGTTCATAATTACAGACTAGACATTTGCACCAAGATCCTTGGCTCAGTAAGTAGCACCCTCGCCTCCGAGTCAAAAGGTTGTGGGATTAAGTCCCACTCCAGGAACTTGAGCACATAAATCTAGGCTGACCCTCCAGTGCAGTGCTGAGGGAGTGCTGCATTGTTGGAGGTGCCATCTTTCGGATGAGATGTTAAACCGAGGCCCCGTCTGCTCTCTCAGGCAGATGTAAAACATCCCATGGCATTATTCCATGAAGAGATGGGGAATTCTCCTGAAGTTCTGGCCAAAATGTTATCCTTTAAACACATTGCTAAAACAGATTATCTGGTCACGATCACACTGCTGCCTGTGGGAGCTTGCTATGCACAAATTGGCTGCCGCGTTTCCGACATTACAATAATGACTACACTACAAACGTACTTCATTAGCTGTAAAGTTATTTTGGACATCCTGGGGTCATTAAAGGTGCTATATGAAGGCAAATTATCTCTTTCTTTCTTCTCCCCATTGCTTTCCAAACCTGGAACTGTCTCACGTGTCTATGTTTAATCATATGAAGCGGCTTCTCTTCCTTAGTCACGGGCGGGCTTTTATCATCAACTTCACAACTGCAGGATTTGACTGGACATATGAGGATATCTAAAGATAATTCCCTAGAAGTCCACTTTTGATATCCTCGGTGACCTCGTCTCTGAGAGCTGTGGAAGCTGGGACATTGAATAAATTTAAGACCATAATAGACAGTTTCTTAAACGATAAGGAGATAAGGCGTAATGGGGAGCGGGCAGGGAAGTGGAGCTGAGTCCATGAACAGATCAGTCATTATCTTATTGAATGGCGGAGCAGGCTCAAGGGGCCGTATGGCCTACTCCTGTTCCTATTTCTTACGTTCTTATGTTCTTAGGTATGCATTTAGTGCATGTTCTTTCCTGCCTATGCCATTGATGAAGCAACTTTTGATTCCATTCTGACTCGATGGTTTCTGTTCCATTTGACCTCAAACTCAAAGGGTAACCAAAAGGTGGGCAAAGATCTTAGACTAATGATTCACAGTTGCCTTAAGTAGTGAGATTTATCCAAAGAGAGAATAAAAATACAACAAATTAAATTGGCAGTCCATAGATATTAGTTGGAAAGGGAAGCTGTGTTTCATCATGTGGAGAGCATCCAGACATTAGCTAATCAAATATTGAGAAATCCTTGATCATTCCTGACTGGAATATTAGAGTGACTCATGATAGCGATCAGTTTGTTTTGTGCATCTCTACATGTTGTAGGTAACTGGATTGCCCTGTAATTGACTGTAGTTACAAATGATAATTATCTCTTCAAATAAAAAGCTAAATATATAACTGAAGATGAAAACAAGACACTTGCAACCTTCTGCATAAAACATTGGATGCACCTGCCATCCTCAATTATTTTGCGGCAATGTAGAAAGTCTCGGGTCAGCACGACTGATGATGGGCAACCTGTAATGTTTCAGCAACATCTGGGGTCTATTCCAATGACTGATCCATTCAGCCAGCAACCCGCCAGTTCTCTATTTTTTCTCGGCAGTGAAGCGATGAAATTCGACCAGAAAAGCACGACTCAGTTTATGTCATCTATAAGATGCACTGCAGCAACTCGCCATGGTTTCTTCGGCAGCACCTCCCACACCCGCGACAAGGGCAGCAGACGCATGGGAACACCATCACCTGCAAGTTCCCCTCCAAGTCACGCACCATCCTGCCGTTCCTTCATCGTCGCTGGGTCAAAATCCTGGAACTCCCGCCATAAAAACACTGTGGGAGCACCTTCACCACACGGACTGCAGCAGTTCACCACCACCTTCGAGGGCAATTAGGGATGGGCAATAAATGCCGGCCTTGCCAGCGACGCCCACTTCCCGGAACAAATAAAAGAAAATATCAAATGATCCGAATACAACTCCAGTTCAATAAATCATTGCAATTTTGTGGGGTTTAAAAAAGGAACCATTCTCTATGCACAGCAGTTTTAAAATGGCCAAATTAAGCGTCGGTTTGCTTTATAAATTAACCTCCATTAACAATGTGACTGAAATCCTTAGGACTCATTTTATGCAAGACTTTCACCAGGTATTACAAGATCACTGCGATAATTCACTCTGGCAGCTGACCTTTTTTCGAAGGCGTTTTGCTTCGAAGGTACTTCAATTTAAAAGGTCAAGTGACAAAACTTTTCACCTTCTCAGTGAAGGGACACTTCTTTACATAAATCTCTTCTGGTGCCTGCTCACTGTTCGGACGTGAGTGGGAATGATGTTATCACTTTTTGGCCTAGTTGAGATTTAATTCATGTGAATGGAAGATCTTCACTTGGCAAAGGACATCTGCTCACGACATTCTGGGAAAAACTTAAAGGTCTTTTGTACTATAAAAAAAATTTAACAAACTTTAAATGAAGGGCCACCGCTTCAGCCATGGCTCAGTGGGTAGCACACTCGCCTCTGAGTCAGGAGGTTGTGGGTTCAAGTCCTAGAGATTTCAGCACTTGATAAGAGTGTGTTGTGCATTGTATTTGAAGCTTAGAAGGAACAAGACAGGAATGTTTAGAACGTATTGACAATAATACTGCAACAGAATAAAATAGAGGACACTAAGGGTTACAAAACTAAGGTGGGTAGATGGAGCTGGATATAGATGAGCCATGATCTAATTGAATGGTGGAATAGGCTCGAGGGGATGAATGGCCTATTCCTGTTCCTAGAGATTATTTGGCAAATACTACAGCCGAGGATGAACGGTTAATACCTTCATATGGCCGTCTGCTCTGTTAATTCTTTGAGGATATAACGAGCATGGTGATAGAGGTGTACCGATGGATGTGGTGTATTTGGATTTCCAAAAGGCATTCGATAAGGTGCCACACAAAAGGTTACTGCAGAAGATAAAGGTACGCGGAGTCAGAGGAAATGTATTAGCATGGATAGAGAATTGGCTGGCGAACAGAAAGCAGAGAGTCGGGATAAATGGGTCCTTTTCTGGTTGGAAATCAGTGGTTAGTGGTGTGCCACAGGGATCAGTACTGGGACCACAACTGTTTACAATATGCATAGATGACCTAGAAGAGGGGACAGAGTGTAGTGCAACAAAATTTGCAGATGACACTAAGATTAGTGGGAAAGCGGGTTGTGTAGAGGACTCAGAGAGGCTTCAAGGAGATTTGGATAGGTTAAGCGAATGGGCTAAGGTTTGGCAGATGGAATACAATGTCGGAAAGTGTGAGGTCATCCACCTTGGGAAAAAAAACAGTAAAAGGGAATATTATTTGAATGGGGAGAAATTACAACATGCTGAGGTGCAGAGGGACCTGGGGGTCCTTGTGCATGAAACTCTTTTTGGAGTTCACCTGCAAAAACATAAAACATTAAACGGTGCCACCCGACCTGGGTGACACTCCAGACATTTACAAGGCCCTTTTTTTTTTCCCCCTTTTTTTTGGTTTTTTTTTTGTGTTTTTCTTTTTTTGGTTTTTTTTTGGGCACTAAAATCACAATTTTCCCCAGTGCCCCCTATAAAAGGGAAGGGGGATACTAAAAGCACCGGCAATTAAAACAAATTAAACTTAAAAACGTAAAATCAAATTAAAATTTGGTTGCCGGGCGTGATGATGCACTCCAGTCCCTCCGGTGCCTCCTTGTGCATGAATCCCAAAAGGTTAGTTTGCAGGTGCAGCAGGTAATCAGGAAGGCAAATGGAATGTTGGCCTTCATTGCGAAAGGGATGGAGTACAAAAGCAGGGAGGTGTTGCTGCAACTGTATAAGGTATTGGTAAGGCCGCACCTGGAGTACTGTGTGCAGTTTTGGTCACCTTACTTAAGGAAGGATATACTAGCTTTGGAAGGGGTACAGAGACGATTCACTAGGCTGATTCGAGAAATGAGGGGGTTACCTTATGATGATAGATTGAGTAGACTGGGTCTTTACTCCTTGGAGTTCAGAAGGATGAGGGGTGATCTTATAGAAACATTTAAAATCATGAAAGGGATAGACAAGATAGAGGCAGAGAGGTTGTTTCCATTGGTGGGGGAGACTAGAACTAGGGGGCACAGCCTCAAAATACGGAGGAGCCAATTTAAAACCCAGTTGAGAAAGAATTTCTTCTCCCAGAAGGTTGTGAATCTGTGGAATTCTCTGCCCAGGGAAGCAGTTGAGGCTGGCTCATTGAATGTTTTCAAGTCAAAGATAGATAGATTTTTAAGCAATAAGGGAATTAAGGGTTACGGGGAGAGGGCGGGTAAGTGGAGCTGAGTCTACGACTAGATCAGCCATGATCTTATTGAATGGCGGAGCAGAATCGAGGGGCTAGATGGCCTACTCCTGTTCCTAATTCTTATGTTCTTATGTTCTTATTAAGCAGTTCATTTAGAATGAGGCAATGCCTCCATCAAAATAACAGATGAAGATTGTCATGAAAACGTCTCACCTGTTCATCCTCTAATCTCACCAACAGTCATATGTCTCCTGCATAAATGGCACACAGCTCCTTAACCATCCAAGTGCATTACTTTTACCAGTGTCGGATTCAATACCACATGTGCCCTATATGCCTGATTGCATTGGTTTTGTCAGGAGTCAGCCGTGGCTCAGTGGGTAGCGCCCTTGCCTCCGAGTCAGAAGGTTGTGGGTTCAAGTCCTAGAGATTTGAGCACAAAATCTTGGCTGACACTCTGAGGGAGTGCTGCACGGTCGGAGGTACTGTTTTTTGGATGAGACGTTAAGCCGAGCTGCTCTCTCAAGTAAAATTTCTGCCGCTATTTCGAAGAAGAGCAGGGGAGTTATCCCTGGTGTCCTGGCCAATATTTATCCCTCAGTCAACATAACAAAAAACAGATTATCTGGTCATTATCACATTGCTGCTTGTGGGAGCTTGCTGTGCACAAATTAGCTGCCACGTTTCCCACGTTACAACACTCCAAAAGTACTGCATTGGCTGTAACGTCCTTTGAGATGTCCAGTGGTCGTGAAAGGCGCTATATAAATGCAAGTCTCGCTTTCTTTTTTTCTGCCAGACCCACTGTACTGCTGGCTGATATGTCACACGATATATCACAAGACAGTTTGCAATGGAGGGAGACTGGTGGCTCAAGGTGAGAAAAGCATCAAAGAATCAGTTTATTTTTGTATCCGGTATTCAAAAGTATTTCTGGTTAGGCTAATGTTCGGAAACAGACTGGAATAAAAGACTGGCATTTATATATCGTTTTTCATGGCCTCAGGATGTCCCAAAAAGCCTTGCAACCAATTAAGTACTTTTGGAGTGCAGTCACTGTTGTAATTGGGAAACGTGGGAGCCAATTTGCGCACAGCAAGCTCCCACAAACTGCAAAGTGATAGTGACCAGATAATCTGTTTTTTTGTTATGTTGATTGAGGGATAAATATTGGCCAGAACACCGGGGATAACTCCCCTGCTCTTCTTCGAATTGTGCCATGGGATCTTTTACGTCCACCCGAGAGAGCAGACGGGGCCTTGGTTGAACGTCTCATCTGAAAGACGGCAATAGTCTACACTGGTATCAATTCGTACTGCAGCAGTTGGATTTTCACATGCAGAGTACGTATTTGCGATGTGGTTTTTATTATTTTTCTGCCCTCTGCTCCCAAAGTTGTCGATTCTTGCTGGGCTACAGTTCCGCACAGGTTGACAGCCTCTGGCACTTCATTCCAGTTGCCACGCTTTTTGTGCGAGCCTAGACAGCAGGGTCGGCTCTTCAACCATGGGAAGAACATAACAGCCAAACCCAATCCCATCCTCCTCTTTCCACCGCCCGTTGTAGACACTCAGGTCAATTGTATGTGAGATCAGCCGACTCAGATGAGTGATTAAATCTGGGATCTTCCTCATCTGGAAGGTTCAGTCCAAAGAAAGTGCATTTACCCACCGAGCACTCAGGGTTCCTTCTTGTTTTATTTTAAGTGAACATAAAGGATCAGACGTTATCAGTGACATGATGATATCATGACCCATTGCATGCACCTCTATTTACACACCTAGAAAACTGCCCAGCTGACATACCCCTTTAAGGATTGCATAAGAATCCAAGGATTTTTGTCCCCAATAAAATTCACCAATGAGCTCCAAGTCCATTTTCCGTACAGAACACACCTCAGTACTGTAATGTATGCACCTGTGAGTATGCTCACAGGTTTGTAGAGCTGTTGAGTGGGCAGGTCGGAAGGCCTCCTCGTAGGACTGCTCCTGGGCACGGCCAAGGTGGCCATTAACCGGTCCAGACAGCGGGCGGTCGAGGGGGTCGTTCAGTCCGACTGCCTGACTCTCGTCCGTGGTGAATCCGCGCCAGGGTGTCCTTGGAGATGGAGCATGCGGTGTCCACCGGTACGCTCGCGGCCTTCCGCGAGAGGTGGGCACCGGAGGGACTGGAGTGCATCATCACCCCCGGCAACCAAATTTGAATTTGATTTTATATGTTTTAAAGTGTAATTTGTTTTATTGCCGGTTTTAGTGTCCCCCTCCCTTTTTATAGGGCGCACTTGCATAATGTACGATTTTAGTGCCCAAAAAATTTTTTAAAAAACAATTAAAAAAAAATAACCAAAAAAAGGGCCTTGAAAAAATGTTTGGAGTGTTCTCCCAGATTGGGGGGCACTTGATGTAACTGTTGATTTGTTTTCTCCAATCAAAAGAGTTGTAGAGCTGTTGAGTGGGCAGGTCGGCAGGCCTCCTCATAGGACTGCTCCTGGGCGTGGCCAAGGTAGCCATTAACCGGTTCAGGCAGCGAGCGGTCGAGGGGGTCGTTCAGCCCGACTGCCTGACTCTCTTCCGTGGTGACATCCGAGCCAGGGTGTCCCTGGAAATGGAGCATGCAGTGTCCACCTGTACGCTCGCGGTCTTCCATGAGAGGTGGGCACCGGAAGGACTGGAGTGCATCATCACCCCCGGGAACAGAATTTTAATTTAATTTGATAAAGTTCCCATGTTAATTTGGAGAATTCTGGGTTCTAGTGCCCTTACAAAAAGGGGGCACTTGATTTGAAGTTTCTATAAAAATAGTTGTATAGTTGTAGAGCTGTTGAGTTGGGAGCGGCTTTGCCAGTCATGTGATGTTCACAAGGCTCAATAAAACCCCAGCTAATTGGGTTCGGGGGATCCACGATGAGGCAGGTGGATGAATTGGTAATGTATAGAATCATTGTTAAACCTTTTGCTAATAAACCAACTAGTTCTTAATAGCAATGTGTTGCTATGAATTCTTAAGCAAAGAACCCATGAAGCAAATACATTACAAGTACCAACTGTAATGCAACACAAGGTTTGCAGTAACTCCGGCTCGTTTAAATTGTCCCTCTTTCAGAATGATAAGAGAGGTACATACATAAAGGGGCCATTGAGAAGTATCATCTCCCTCCCGGCAGATGGAAGCTACAAGTTAAATTGCATTGACCGACACCCGCTGAGCAGTAAATATAGGGAGCATAGTCTCAGGATAAAGGGGCAGCCATTTAAGACTGAGATGAGGAGAAATTTCTTCACTCAGAGGGTTGTGAATCTTTGGAATTCTCTGCACCAAAGGGCTGTGAGTGCTGAGTCGTTGAATATATTCAAGGCTAAGATAGATATTTGGACTCTAGGGGAATCATGGGCGATAAGGATCAGACGGGAAAATAGACTTGAGATCAAAGATCAGCCATGATCTTATTGAATGATGGAGCAGGCTCAATGAGCCGTATAGCTTACTCCGGCTCGTATTTCTAATGTTCTTAGAAGTACCTGTAAATGCAGCAAAAAAAACATAGCCAATAATCTCTGATCCTCACAGTTTTTGACATAACTCTAGATTACACTACAGAACTTATTTTATTACCAGTATTAAACAGTGTTTAAGCAGCACAGAGTCTTGCAGTTGTCGCAGTCTCTCACTAACCACATTAAAGATGAGGTAATGTCATAGATCAGTTCATTTTTTAATGTAGTTATACTGAGGGATGTAAAGGCATGTTTTGGTGTAATGATATCACAGCCATAATGCTGTCTACTACCTGAGCCGTACTAATATGATTTTGATGATGGATAATGATACGTCCGTAATACACAGTATAACTGCACACGAGGCCCATGCTTGAGAGAAGGTCAGTCTGTAACCTGTCCTTTATTCCTTAGCACTCAAGTAATGAAGGTGGGTGGAGCTTCCACTTTTATACCTGAAGGTCCAGGTTAGGAGTGTCTCCCACCTAGTGGTCAGTGTTCTCACGGTGTACAACTTAGGTCAGTTTACACATGGGTTACAATGCTGGTTGAATACATGACATCACCTCCCCCCCCAAAGTCTTATTGGGATCACAGGTTGAGTCTCTCTGGTGGCTTACGCTCCCTTGTAGAGTGCCTGAGTTGGGGCTCCGGTTGTTGGGCGCTGGCCTGAGTGTCTGTTGTTTGCAGTGCCTCAGGCCTGTCCGGACTGCCCACAGTGACTGGGCTCTCCTCCCTTTGGTTCCGGTGTTCGGTCACCTGTGGTGGAGTGAACTCTATATCGTGTTCTTCCTCTGCTTCTTCTATGGGGTTGCTGAACCTCCTTTTTGTTTGATCCACATGTTTGCGGCAGATTTGTCCATTGGTAAGTTTAACTACCAGAATCCTATTTCCCTCTTTGGCAACCACAGTGCCTGTGAGCTATTTGGGCCCTGCAGCGTAGTTGAGGACAAAAACAGGATCATTTACATCAATACATCGTGCCCTCGCATTCCTGTCATGGTAGTGATATTGTGACTGGCGCCTGCTCTCGACAATTTCTTTCATGGTGGGGTGTATAAGGGATAATCGGGTTTTGAGCGTCCTTTTCATTAGTACCTCTGCGGGTGGAACCCCTGTGAGCGAGTGTGGTCGGGATCTATAGGCCAACAGGAGGTGTGATAAGCGGCTTTGTAGGGAACCCCCTTGGAATCTGAGCATCCCCTGTTTGATTATCTGCACTACTCGTTCTGCCTGGCCGTTTGAGACCGGCTTGAACGGTGCCGTTCTAACATGGTTAATTCCATTGCCTGCCATGAAGTCCTGGAATTCAGTGCTTGTGAAGCACGGGCCATTGTCGCTGACCAAGATGTCCGGTAGACCGTGGGCGGCGAACATTACCCGTAGACTTTCTACCGAGGCAGAGGATGTGCTTGAATTTAAAATGTCACACTCGATCCATTTGGAGTAAGCATCTACTACAACCAAAAACATTTTTCCCATGAAAGGACCTGCGTTGTCCACATGGATGTGTGACCAAGGCTTGACGGGCCATGGCCAGGGGCTAACGGGGGCTTCCCTGGGCGCATGACCCAGCTGGGCACACGTGTTACACCTGCGAACACAAAGTTCCAGATCTGCATCTATCCCTGGCCACCAAACGTGTGACCTGGCAATTGCCTTCATCGTCACAATGCCCAGGTGCTCATTGTGGAGTTCTCTGATGAACACCTCTCTGCCCATCTGGGGCATGACTACGCCTGTGAAATGGTTTAAATTTCTCAGGGCATGCCCTGTACGTGGCTGCCCAGTCCCCATTCAGGACACATTTCTTGACTAGAGACAATAGCGGGTCTCTATTTGTCCAGACTTTAATCTGACGGGCTGTCACGGGTGAGCCTTCGCTTCCGAAAGTTTCAACAGCCATGACCATCTCAGCACCATGCTCGGTAGCCCCCTCAGTGGTGGCTAGTGGGAGCCTGCTGAGTGCATCGCCGCAGTTTTCGGTGCCTGGTCTGTGCCGAATTGTGTAGTCATAGGCAGCTAACGTGAGTGCCCACCTCTGTATGCGGGCCGATGCGTTTGCATTTATGGCCTTGTTGTCGGCCAAAAGGGACGTTAGGGGTTTGTGATCTGTCTCCAGCTCAAATTTCCTGCCAAACAGGTACTGGTGCATTTTCTTTACCGCATATACACATGCGAGCGCCTCCTTTTCTACCATCCCGTAGCCCCTTTCTGCCTGGGACAGACTCCTGGAGGCATAAGCTACCGGCTGTAACTGACCCTTGGCATTGACATGCTGCAACACACACCCGACACCATAGGACGACGCATCGCACGTTAACACAAGTTTCTTACATGGGTCATATAGCGTTAACAGATTGTTGAAACATAACAATTTGCGTGCACTATTAAAAGCCATTTCCTGGCTGTCCCCCCAAACCCATTCGCGACCTTTGCGTAGGAGCACGTGTAGCGGCTCTAGCAGCGTGCTCAATTTGGGAAGAAAGTTACCAAAATAGTTCAGGAGCCCCAGGAACGAATGCAGCTCCGTCGTGTTACGGGTCTGGGTGCTCTCTGGATCGCTTCCGTCTTGGATGCAGTAGGGCTGATCCCGTCTGCTGCTACCCTCATCCCCAGGAATTCTACCTCTGGAGCTTGGAAGACGCACTTCGCCTTTTTCAGTCGCAGACCTACCCGGTCCAGTCTGCGTAGCACCTCCTCCAGGTTGTGGAGGTGTTCTTCAGTATCGTAACCCGTAATGAGGATGTCGTCCTGAAAAACCACCATCCCTGGAATCGACTTGAGGAGGCTTTCCATATTTCGTTGGAAGATCGCGGCTGCCGAGCGAATCCCAAACGGACATTTGTTGTACTCAAACAACCCCTTGTGTGTCGTGATGGTGGTCAGCTTCTTCGACTCACTCGCCAGCTCCTGGGTCATGTAAGCTGAGGTCAGATCCAATTTTGAAAAAAGTTTGCCACCGGATAGCGTCGCAAAGAGGTCCTCCGCTCTCGGTAGCAGGTACTGGTCTTGGAGTGACACCCGATTGATGGTGGCCTTGTAATCGCCACATATCCTGACCGACCCATCCACCTTGAGCACCGGCACAATCGAGCTCGCCCAGTCACTGAATTCGACTGGCGAGATGATGCCTTCCCTCAACAGGCGGTCCAATTCGCCTTCTATCTTTTCCCGCATCACGTACGGCACCGCTCTGGCCTTGTGGTGTACTGGTCTGGCGTCCGGGTTTATGTGAATCACTACCTTGGCCCCATGAAAGTGCCGATGCCGGGTTGAAATAATGAGTCAAATTTGTCCAGGACCTGTGAGCATGATACTCGCTCCACAGAGGAAATTGCATTGACATCGCCCCATTTCCAGTTCATGACAGCAAGCCAACTCCTCCCCAGTAGTGCGGGACCGTCCCCTGGGACAATCCAGAGTGGCAGTCTGTTCTCCGAATCTTTGTGGGTCACGACTACCGTGGCGCTGCCTAGCACCGGAATGATCTGCTTAGTGTAAGTCCGTAGCTGTGCGTCAATCGGCGATAATTTTGGCCTCCTGGCCTTGGATGCCCACAACTTTTCGAACTGTTTGATACCCATCAGGGACTGGCTGGTATCCGTGTCTAACTCCATTGATACTGGGATGCCATTGAGGAGCACTTTCATCATTATCGGTGGCGTCCTGGTGTATGAACTGTATACGTGCTCCACATGAACTTGCTGAACTTCAGCTTCCAGCGATTTCCCCCAGTGTCCATTTCTGCAATTTCTGCAGGTATTTTGCTCATCTCTGCAAACTCCGGCTGAATGTATGCCTCCACGCCTCCACGCCTCCAGCATGAGTTGCGGTTTGAAACAAAAGGTCCCTTGCCAGTCGATCGTCCCTGACTGCCCCTGTTATTGTCCTTGAGTGCACCATTAACAGGTGTTGATGGCCCCATTACTGGCCGCATTGTCCCTTGCAATGGCGTGAATCGCTTTTCAGCTTGCCATTGTCTCTGTCGAACTCCCCCTCTGGGTTCGACTACATGCTGGGGCATGCCTGACTGCCCTTGTCTGCCTGGAGAACTGTGTGCTGCTTTAACAATGTTGAATCTCTGTCCCAACCATTCCTTAACACGGTACCTCTCGTCTGTTCTGCTAGTGGCCATGCTCGCGTGGTTTAAATCCCAGTTTCTTGTCGCCATTGATACGTCCGTACTACACAGTATAAATGCACACGAGGCCCATGCTTGAGAGAAGGTCAGTCTGTGACCTGTCCTTTATTCCTTAGCACTCAAGAGATGATGGTGGGTGGAGCTTCCCCTTTTATACCTGAAGGTCCAGGTTAGGAGTGTCTCCTACTTAGTGGTCAGTGTTCTCACGGTGTACAACTTAGGTCAGTTTATACATGGGTTACAATGCTGGTTGAATACATGACAGATAACTTCTCTAAGCAAAATTTAGATGAATATTTGAAAACAATAGGTCACTTTTGCTGAAAGCAATTCGAACCAATTCTGTTGCTTGCTGTCGACTGTAAATAAGAATTCTATAACCTCCAATTTTAAATGTAATTTGTACTTGCTAGTGCTCACATGAGGGGACACACGGAAGGTACACCACAGCTTTTTATAGCCCCGACCTGCGATGTTTTCTCGCAGGTTGGGGTGGCCCGGCGCTCCAGCTCTTTTTAAAGTGTTTTGTGGCGGAGCAGCGCTGAGAGATTGTGACGGAGGTGCAGCGAGTGTTTGTGATGGAGGAGTGGCGAGGGGCGGAGGTGTGGCAAATGAGGGTACAGAGGAGCCAAGGGCCCAGGGGCAGCACGGGCCAGCCCACACTTCGATACGGATGCGCACTAGGTCCGTGCTGCAGAGCAGGTCTCCAGTCGTCCTGGTTAACCCTTGCCACTGGATAAAGACCTAGCTCTGTGAAGCCCGTGTGGTGGCTGATGTGCAACAGTCACCCCACGTTAAAAAAAATCCACGCACAGGCATCTTCCACCCCCTCAATTGGAGTTCAGAACTGGAACATCGAGTCCTTCATTGAAACACCTGTGAACTCATGTGGAAGCAAGTCATCCTCGGTCGAGGGACCGCCTATGATGATGACACCACAGCACACTGAACAGCTCGCAAGGCTGGTTACCCAGTACTGCAGCATTTCCTCTGATTGGTGCTGGGATGCACCAAAACTGGAATATTGGAACTTTTCCAACTCTTCCCAGCTGAAGCAGATAGACTGGAGGTGATAGAATTTTTAGATGAAAATGGAATGCAGCATTGTTAAGCCTGAGATCTACGAGCAGGAGTCGATTCAAACATCCACATCCAATTTTCAGCAGTCCACAATTGGATTGAAGGAGTCACATTGGGCTTGTTTGCAGAGCTAGAAAAGCCCAGACCATAGTGCCATTGCTGCCATTTCCCGATTAACCTGTTGCAGGTTGAGCGTCCAAAATCCAGAGTTCCGGAATCCGGAATGTTGCAGAATCCGGACCGGTTGGTGGCAGGGTCGTCCGGAATCCGTAAAATGATCCGGAATCCAGACCCTGCCGACCTCGGGGCCCCGCCGCTGCCTGACCTCGGGCCTCGCCTCCACTCGCCACCGCTGCCCTTACCTCGGGGCCTCCTCACCGGCCTGCCACAACACTTCCTTGGCGACGGGGCCCGCCCGAACACCTCCTGGGATGGCGGGGCCCCGCCCGAACAGCTGCACCTCGGTGGGGCCGGCCCAAATACCTCCTGGGGTGGCGGGGTCCCGCCCGAACACCTCCACGACGGTGGGGCCGGTGGCCCAAACAACTCCTCGGCGGCGACCCCCATCCCCGCCCTTCTGACGTTCCGAAATCCGGAAATACCGGAACCCAGCAGAAAGACGTTCCAAAGTCCGGAAAAACACGAAAAGCAGCTCGACCTCGGTCCCGAGGTTGCCGGATTCAGGACAGTCAACCTGTACCTTCCTTTGTTACCTCTACACCTGACTATTCCAATTCCAATTCTGCTGGCCAGTGTAATGTATTTACTTCATGGGTTCTTTGCTGAAGAATTCATAGCGACACATTGCTATTAAGAACGAGTTGGTTTATTAGCAAAGATTTAACAATCACACCACACATTACCAGTTCATCCACCAGGCTCACAACCACCTGCTTCATCGTGGATCCCCTGAGCCCAACTGACTGGGGTTTTATTGAATCTTGTGAACAATACGTGACTGGCTTAAGCCATTCACAACTCAGTAGCTCTACAAACCTGTGAGCATACTCGCAGATGCGTACATTACAGCTGGCCTCCCACCTTGCGCCCTCTGTAAACTTGAGCTCATCCAAAACTCAGCTGCCCGTGTCCTAACTCGCACCAAGTCCCATTCACCCATCAACCCTGTGCTCGCTGACCCACATTGGCTCCCGGTTCGGCAACACCTCGATTTAAAAATAGTCACCCTTGTGTTCAAATCCCTCCATGGCCGCGCCCCTCCCTATTTCTGTAACCTGCTCCAGCCCTAAAACCCATGATCGTATTAAATGGCGGAGCAGGCTCGAGGGGCCTTATGGCCTACTCCTGCTCCTATTTCTTATGTTCTTATGTAAATCTCTGCGCTCCTCCAAGTCTGCTCCCTTGCACATCCCTGATTTTCTTTGATCCGCAATTGGTGGCCGTGCTTTCACCTGCCTGGGCCCTAAGCTCCAGAATTCCCTCCCTAAACCTCTTCATCCCTCTAACTCTCTCTCCTCCTTTAAGACACTCCTTAAAATCCACCTCTTTCACCAAGCTTTCGGTCGCCTGTCCTAATATCTCCTTATGTGGCTCGGTGTCAAATTTTGTTTGTTAATCGCTTCTGTGAAGCGCCTTGGGACATTTTACTACATTAAAGGCTCTACATAAATGCAAGATGTTGTTGATAGTTCTCTGTTCCTCTTTGGAATGGCACTGCTGAAAATGGCAAAGTCATTCTCTCATGGGTGTGAAACCTTTCATTGTAAAAGAAGTTTTGTTATAAAGCACCTCATTTATTATAATAAAATTTGCTTCAAGTGTTTTGTTACAATCCCTATAAATGGTGCTTCATTTAATCAAATAACTTCTCATTTCGTTCGTATCTCATTCCAATTTTGCCCAATTCCCCTACAAATATTTCTAATGCCACTGAGGGAGCTTTTGTTCAGTATTTTATATTCTATGCCTACAATAGATTAAGCATTAGTAATTATTGCAGTAGCAATTACCTACTTCCCCACCTAAAAAGTTCATTTACTATTTCATTATTCCCATTAGTAGAATGATATAGTGAGATGTATTAAATAAACCAGACTCTCCCATGAGCAAAACCCTCTTCATTCATACAACACAAGACCATTTCTGATGACTCGCTTTCCCCATTAAGTTTGACAAAATACAGATTACTGCAGATCTTGCTTAGAAGTAACACTTATAAGTGGCTTAATATGAACTTTGTCAACAATCCCAAAGCTTACCTTTGATAAGTCGCTCATTCAAGTGCCTTATTTTTTAAAATATTCTCAGCATATTTTGCACTTCTTCTTCTGAGGCAGTCCCTCGGAGTGGAGGATGACTTGCTTCCACACTAAAAATGAGTTCTCAGGTGACTGATGAGTCCAATGCAGGACCTTTAGTCTCTATCACAGGTGGGGCAGACGGTGGTTGAAGGCACGGGTGGGTGCTTGGGTTGTCGTGCGCTCCTTCCGCTGTTTGTGCTTGGCCTCCGCGTGCTCCCAGTGAAGAGACTCGAGGTGTTCGGTGCCTTCCCCGGATGCTTCTCCTCCACTTTGAGCGGTCTTGAGCCAGGGATTCCCAGGTGTCGGTGGGGATGTTGCACTTTTTCGTGGAGACTTTGAGGGTGTCCTTGAAGCGTTTCCTCTGCCCACCTGGGGCTCGCTTGCCGTGTTGGAGCTCGGAGTAGAGCGCTTGCTTTGGGAGTCTTGTATCGGGCATGCGGATGGGGAGACGACGATTGAGGAGGATTCTTGCAATGACTTTCCCTGTGGCAGAAAACAGGGAAACTCCTCTGTAATTACCGCAATCGGACTTGTCCCTTTTCTTGAAAATGGTCACGATTACGAAGTCGCTGAGATCCCCTGGCATGCTCTCCTCCTTCCAAATAAGAGAAATTAGTTCATGTATTCACACCAATAGTGCATCCATGCCATGTTTTAGTGCTTAGGCGGGTATTCCATCTGCTCCTGAGGCCTTGTTGTTCTTCAGTTGTCGGATGGCCTTTTCAACCTCATGCCGTTCTGGGGTTGTGCTGAGATGGTGGCGGATAGCATGCTGTGGGATGGAGTTGAGCACACTCGGGTCGAAGACAGAGTCTCGGTTAAGGAGATCTTCGAAGTGTTCCTTCCAGCGGGCACTGACTGCCTCTCTGTCCTTGATGAGTACCTCTCCGTTCTTGGCCTGTAGTGGGGTAGGGCCTTGGGTGCTTGGGCTGTAGGTGGTCTTGACTGCGCTAAAGAATCCACGCACGTCGTGGTTGTCGGCTAGTTGCTGGATCCCCTGCACTTTCTCCACCCATCATCTGTTCTTTAGGTCACGAGTTTTTTGTTGGACCTCGGCTTTCAGACGTCCGTAGAGTTGCTTTCTTGCTCTCGGGTTGTGTTGCTGTTTGCGCTTGCGGCTTATTAGCTCCTGGATCTCCTGGTCGTTCTCGTCAAGCCAGTCTTCACAGGTGCTGATTATGGAGGCCTTGAGGGCAGACCAGGCGCTGTGGACACTCTGAGTCTCTGGATCTCTGGGACTCATCAGGTTGGCAGTGAGGCGCTGGCTGAATAGGGCTTTCTTAGCAGGGTCTTTGAGTGCCTCTGCGTTGGTTTTCCTGCGGCATTGTTTCTGTTGCCTTTGCTGCTTTGGGGCTACATTGATGGAGATGACAGAGCGGATTAGGCGGTGGTCCATTCAGCAGTTGTCAGCTCCTGTCATGGTGTGGGTGATGCGCATGTCCTTGTGGTCCCTCGCTCAGACGATGGCGTAGTCCAGCAGATGCCAGTGCTTGGATCGGGGGGTGTTGCTATGAAGCCTTGCACTTGTCTCTTGGACGGAACAAGGTGTTGGTAATGACAAGGCTATGTTCTAAGCATTTCGTCAGGAGGAGGGTACCATTAGAGTTGGTTTTCCCTACTCCCTCTCTGCCTCCCCATAGGTCTGTGCCCTTTCCAACTCTGGTGTTAAAATTGCCAAGGAGGATCAGCTAGTCGCCCGTTGGGATTCGGGACAGGGATTGTAGAATTCCTCTTTGGTCTCGTCTGTGGCTTCCAGTGTTGGGCATTCGCGCTGAAGACCGTAGCACACTGGTTCCGGGCTAGGGTGAGCCAAAGGGTCCTGAGGCGTTCGTTTATCCCGCAAGGGTAGTCTCTGAGACGGCCCACTGGTTCATTTTTTATGGCAAAACCCACCCCATGGAGGCGGCGTTCTTCTTCCACTTACCATAAGAATTAAGAGCAGAAGTAAGCCATTCGGCCCCTCGAGCCATTCAATGAGATCATGGCTGATCTTCGACCAAAACTGGTGTGGAATGATTTACCGCCCCGTTGTCACTGTTGCTATGGTCACCACAGTCTCCCCCCGGGCCTACCGCCGGAGTCAGGTGATAAATCCCTTTTTACCTCTAGATCGGAGGTAGAGAATGGCCATTTTAGGAGTGTGCTGGGCGGAGCGTGCTCTGAACATGCTACACCCAGCATCAGTTGGCCATCCCGTGCAAGAGGAGCCAGCAGGTAAGTTTGTATTCAGCCAATGAAGCACTTTCGAAATGTAGTCACTGTGGAAAACGCGGCAGCCAATTTGCGCACAGCTGGCTCAGTCAGCACCGCTTCTGTCTTTGAGTCAGCAGGTTGTGGTTTCAAATCCCACTCCAGGACTCAGTCCACAAGTGTGACCCCGAGCTTCCGGTCGCCTGTCACTTTCATTCTCCACTCCACTCCCATTCTGACATCTCGGTCCTCGGTCTCCGACTCTGTTCCAACGAAGCTCAACGCAAGCTCAAGGAACAGCACCTCATCTTTTGTTTAGGCACTTTGCAGTCTTCTGGACTCAACATCGAGATCAAAAATTTCAGAGCATAAACGCTGCCAATCCTTGGCTCCCTCCCCCCCCACCCCCCTCAGAGCCTGTTTCTTGCTTTTTTTCCTCCTTGTCTCTAATGGCAGTTGGTCATTATCCCACCATTTCACACCCGCCCTTCACTACTGTTTTGCTAACTCCTGGCATTACCATTTGAATTTGGGCCGTCATCCCTTTTGTCTCTCTAATCTCTCCTGTTTTCCATCCTATCACAGACCCTCCCTTTTGTTCTTTCTTCCCCTCCCCCTTTCAGTGCTTGTTAAGAATCTGCTCTTTCCGAACACTCTCCAGTTCTGACGAAGGGTCATCGACCCGAAACGTTAACTCTGCTTCCTCTCCGCAGGTGCTGCCTGACCTGCTGAGATTTCCAGCATTTTCAGTTTTTATTCCAGATTCCAGCATCCGCAGTATTTTGCTTTTGCTGAGATGGTAGTTTTATTCTTCCCGGGTGATGAAGTCCCAGCCCTGACTTGCACTTTCTCAAGAGCTTCAGCAGACCACGGGGAAGTAAGTTAAATTACTCTAAAAATGATAGAGCAGCATTAATCTCGATGAAAGGTTGCCAAAGTGAGTTTCCCTTGGAGTGCATTGGTGATGCTGTAGGTCTAGGTATGGGAATCCTGCAGCTTCTGGAGCTCCATCTAGTGGTAGAAATGTGCAGCTACAGACATGACCACATGACAGGTAGCTTTATAAAAGGGGAAAACCTAGCAAAGTGCCACCCTAGAGGCACGACATAATGCTGATGCCAAAGTGAGAAGTGCGTGACATACATACTTAATATAGAGGGACTGCCTGTGATGATGATATTATAGTTGGGGAGCTGGCAGGAGAGCGAAATTGGACTAGGTGGCTCATGTGGAGTAGAGTATCCACGCAAACTTGCTTGGCTGAATGGCTTGTTCCTATCTTGTAACAGTTTGCGATTGTATGAAATAAGGGAAGCATCATAAACTCAACAAAGGAGGTTCAAAACATTAGGCAGGGAGGGGGAAGAGAGTGAGTTCCCTTTCCACAACTTCAGATTGTCCAATATAAAAATAGGACAATTTTCTGAATGAAAAATTTCAGACCTTTTAATTCTTTGGGAGGGTAAGAGACATTGTCAAACATGTGGCACATGATGCTGGAGCAAACCTTGGTTCACACAGCACATTGTGTGTGTGTATATATAGTCTACATGCTCAAAATAATAAATATCTATGATGAGTAACACACTTTAGTTGGTGCTAGTTTTCACTTCTATTCTTTATAAAAGGAATATGTTAAGCAAAATCATATTTGTTTGAAATAGAAGGTGATTTTACATCTATGGTGCAGCCTCGATTATCGAGTAACACGAAGGATGTGATGGCTAATTAAGAGTCCCAAAATTATGCTCCTGCACGCATGCTACAGCAATACCCTAGGCATGGGGACAAAGACAAGAACCTTACAAATAACAAAAAAACATCATTAGGCTATTGAATGAGTTGACATATTTTGCAAGGCGTTGTCCTGTGAAAATTGTTATAGAGGAGAGAAGACTGAGAGGAGATTCGATAGAGGTACTTAAAATCATGACGGGGTCAGATAAAGTAAAGAGAGAAATACAAAAGCAAAATACTACCGGATGCTGGAATCTGAAATAAAAACAGAAAATGCTGGAAATCTCAGCGGGTCAGGCAGCATCTGCGGAGAGAAACAGAGTTGACGTTTCAGGTCAGTGACCCTTTGTCAGAAGTCTGATGAAGGGTCACGGAACTGTAACGTTAACTCTGTTTCTTCTCCACAGATGCTGCCTGACCTGCTGAGATTTCCGGCATTTCCTAGATAACGAGAAACGGTTTCCAATGGCTGAAAGGGTCGATAACCAGAGGGCACAGATCGAAGGTGATTGGCAAAACAGCCAGAGGCGACACGAGGACATTTTTTTATGCAACATAAGAATTTGGAATGCACTGCCTGATAGGGCGGTGGATACAGATTCAATAGTAGCCTTCAAAAGGGAATTGGATAAATAATTGAAGGAAAAGAAATAGCAGGGGAAAGAGCGGGGGCAACGGGACTAACTGGATAGCTCTTCGAAAGAGCCGGCGCAGAAACAACGGTCACGCTCCCTCTTCTGCTGACCTATTCTGTGGTTACAGATAACCAGGAGGGCAGATTGCCCTGCATTATGCCCTGCATTATGAAAGATTAAAGGCAATTGAGAAAAGCTGGAAGATTGAATGCTTTGCCTTTATTTCTTTTTCAGTCTGAACATACACAGCAAGTGAAATCAATGCATTCCCATTCAATCAGCGGCCAGCACTAGTGACATATTGCAAAAAAACTGTTATTATTGAACTGCCTGCTAATCAGATGTTGCACCACACACACAAATTTGCTTTACTTCTACCCATCTTAATGTAGCTTCATTTAGCCATAACCAAGATTACTTAATCCCTCTGCAGATATAAACTCTTTAAGATGACATGATCACATAGAAAATGCTGTTATTTCCTGTTTAAGTGGCTCAAAATTGTATTTTAGTGCATAAACCAAATGCATCAAGGTCAATGGACTAAACATTCTGTATTTTTGATGCCTACTGTATCTATCCTGTCTTACAGGGAGGTTATCAAGAGGTAATTTAGGGCCAAGAGAATGAAATGCAATTAGATTCCTTCCTCGGTAATTTAGGGAGCACACAAGGCACACTGGGGGAAAAAGATGACTATTTGCTCACGCCCTGGCTCCAATATCTGGGAGCTGCACTGGCCGTGTTGGTGATGCAAGAACGATATCCATTTTTCTAACATCGCAGGTACAGCAGGCATCTAAATGCCGCATTTTGTTTCAAACTACTGAGTAACCTAGATGAAGGTCCAAGGTCCATAGTGCAGGATCCACACCAGCGGTGTAAAGAATAGGAGGGAACGAGCTTGGGTTTGTGTTTGAGTAAAATACATCTTATTGCAATTATATAGGGCCCCGGTGAGGCCGCACCTGGAGTATTGTGCACAGTTTTGGTCTCCTTACCGAAGGAAGGATATACTTGTCATAGAGGGAGTGCAATGAAGGTTCACCAGACTGATTCCTTGGATGGGGGGGATTGCCCTAGGAGGAGAGATTGAGCAGACTAGGCCTATATTCTCTAGAGTTTAGAAGAATGAGCGGTGATCTAATTGAAACATACACAATTCCTACAGGGCTTGACAGGGTAGATGCAGGGAGGATGTTTCCCCTGGCTGGGGAGTCTAAGAGGTTACAGTCTCAGAATAAGGGGTCGGCCATTTCGGACTGAGATGAGGAGAAATTCTTCACTCAGAGGGTGGTGAATCTTTGGAATTCTCTACCCCGGAGGATTGTGGCGGCTCAGTCGTTGAGTATATTTAAGACATTGATTTTTTGACAAGGCAAGACGATAGATTTTTGGATATTAAGGGATATGGGGACAGTGCAGGAAAGTAGAGATGAGGCAGAATATTAGCCATGATCTTACTGAATGGCGGAGCAGGCTCGAGGGGCCAAATGGCCTACTCCTGCTCCCAATTCTTATGTTCTTATGTTTCAGAAACCTGCAAATTGTAGGAGAATGGGACGGCCGAGGACAGTGAAAGGGTCCACAGGTATATGGGAAAGACTGAGCAAGAGTAGGAAATAGTGAGAGGAGTCAAGATTTCAACAATTGACAGTAAATGACTCTGTTCACTGTTATATATCTGCATATCAGGGTAAAACCTGCCATATGCACCCTTTACCCCAAACAAGGCACTTTCTTTTTTAAAAAGCTGGCCAGTGCTCCTGGCATCGTTCTATGCATTTCAGTGAGCTGCAGTGCTGATTCACCCCGTGTCATAATCAGTGGCACAAAGGGCCCAAGTTTCCCTAAAGAAGAAAAATGGCGTTCACTTACCTGGACGCCCGTATTTTTTTGGCCCCTCAGCGCTGAAAATAAAAATGCAGAGTTTTCTCACCACATGCACCTTTGGTGCTGGCGCTACCCGATCCGAATCGGAGGGCGGAGCCTCCAATGTGTGCTGAATCCGCACAGCGCATGCGCTGGAAAAAAAAACGGGCATCAAATCGCGCATGCGCATCGCGCTCCATAAAAGTGTTTTTAAACCCACTGGGCAGTTGCGCACCATTTTTTTTCTTGTAAACTCACTGCACATGCAGAAGGAAAAAAAAATACCGATTTGCGCATGCGCAGTAGAAAGTATTAATAAAAAACAGCACGTGTGGGGACTGTGTGGATCACCGTTGAGAATCCATTGGTGGCAGAGGTGTGTTCGCTGGTAGGAAATACAGCTTCGATCATGAGATGGCTGCAATGGAAGGGCGCAGAGAAGACGAAAAGGGCCAGGGACGGAGAAGGGGTAACTGTAAGAGCGAAGAGATTTCGCGCGGAAGAAATTGAGCCACTGGTAGACTTAATTGAGAGTAGATGGGGAGTTCTTGAGAACAATGGGAGCTTTGGTAAAAGTAAGCTTAAACCGTCTGCACTCGCAAAGGTTTGGGGCCCGGTCGCAGTTGAGTTTAATGGAATGTCCATCACCCCGAGAACTGGTGCGCAGCTGAAAAAGAAGTGGCAGGACCTTGGACAAGCAGTGACTGTAAGTAATACGTTAAACTTACATTTATTTGGGCTTTACATAAGAATTAGGAACAGGAGTAGGCCATCTAGCCCCTCGAGCCTGCTCCGTCATTCAACAAGATCATGGCTGATCTGGCAGTGGACTCAGCTCCACTTACCCGCCCGCTCCCCATAACCCTTAATTCCCTTATTGGTTAAAAATCTATCTATCTGTGACTTGAATACATTCAATGAGCTAGCCTCAACTGCTTCCTTGGGCAGAGAATTCCACAGATTCACAACCCTCTGGGAGAAGAAATTCCTTCTCAACTCGGTTTTAAATTGGCTCCCCCGTATTTTGAGGCTGTGCCCCCTAGTTCTAGTCTCCCCGGCCAATGGAAACAACCTCTCTGCCTCTATCTTGTCTATCCCTTTTAATTATATGTATATTTATGCACTGAAATAACATCTGTAAATGTGATCCGTGTGTGTGTGTGTGTGTGTGTGTGTGTGTGTGTGTGTGTGGTCAGAAGGACCCTCTCTTAAAAAGTTCCATTTTTATCTTTGCAGAAGATGGTATCACTGACCAACCGAGAACGGTCACAAACTGGAGGAGGTCCGCCAAGTAGGCTGCAACTTACAGCCGTGGAGCAGAGGATAGCATCAATGATTAAATGCCACAGGAGAAGACCAACAATCAATGCGGAAGCTGGTCCCAGTTTTCCAATAGAGGGTAAGCCCTGCAAATGGCACAGTCTTGGTTGGCTAAATGTTACGTACTGCGTGTGCTGCCTGCGCTGCTCCTTCCTCAATGCTGCTAACCAAGCATCTATCTTTTGTTTTGCAGAGGTTGAGCATTAGGAGGAGACAGTGGGTACACCTGAAGTTGAAGGAGAGAATGTTCAAGAAAACGTCATGCCAGATATTCCAACTCAGGAGAATGATGGGCAGCAAGAAGTCATAGACAACCAGGTGGTTACCCTGGATTTGGAGGTGCTGAAGCCCTCGAGGATTCCAAGCCCTTTCATGAGCGAATCAAGCGAGAGGACTTTTCTAGATGTGATGCCTGAGGCTGCGGGTACAAGTGCCATCTAGTGCCAGTCAGCAATGAGTTCCCCAATCCCATGCTGTTGTGTTGAGCAGTAGGGATCACATCGGGGTACAAGAGTGCAACTGGCAGACAGAATAATATGAAGCCATTGCTAAGCAGCATGGAGGAGTAACTTAATATTGGTCAGGGGTCAGTGGTGTATATTGACCCCCAGACATAAATAGATTTGGTTGGTCCCATGTGTACATCATTACTCCACAAAGGGGTTTTCCTCATGGTGAACACAGAAGGTGCTTCACTAAAAATTAATTAACATCTTCATGCTGCTGCCTCGGTTAGTTCACCAACACTGCCTCTCACCCTCCTGCCCCCGCCACAACACAAACAAAAAGAAGAGACCAGGTTAGGACCTAAAATTTGCATCATGGCAACGTGCCTTTGCATTTTGTAACTTGGCCTTTGTATTTCAAAATGCAAACTACAAATAAGATTTATTCTATGCCTTGCCCTTTGTAAAAACAGAAGAGTCCCGAAAACAAAATGGGGAAAGAAAGAAAGACTTGCATTTATATCGCGCCTTTCACGACCACCGGACGTCCCAAAGCACTTTACAGCTAATTAAGTACTTTTGAATATATTAACCCCAAGAGTTAAGCTCTTGCCAACCATTTAGACAAATGTGGCGAAATAAGAACATAACAACATAGGAAGCAGGAGTAGGCCATACAGCCCCTCGAGCCTGCTCTGTCATTTAATACGATCATAGCTGATCCAATCATGGATCAGGTCCACTTCTCTGCCCGCTCCCCATAACCCCTTATTCCCTTATCGGTTAAGAAACTGTCTATCTCTGTCTTAAATTTATTCAATGACCCAGCTTCCACAGCTCTCTGAGGCAGCGAATTCCACAGATTCGCTCATCTCAGTTTTAAATGAGTGGCCCCTTATTCTAATATCATGCCCCCTAGTTCTAGTCTTCCCTATCAGTGCATCCACCTTGTCAAGCCCCCTCATAATCTTATACGTTTCAATAAGATCACCTCTCATTCTTCTGAATTCCAATAAGTAGAGGCCCAACCTACTCAACCTTTCCTCATAAGTCAACCCCTCATCTCCGGAATCAACCTAGTGAACCTTCTCTGAACTGCCTCCAAAGCAAGTATATCCTTTCTTAAATATGGAAACCAAAACTATACACAGTATTGCAGGTGTGGCCTCACCAATACCCTGTATAACTGTAGAAAGACTGCCTTGCTTTTATACTCCATCACCTTTGCAATAAAGCTCAAGATTCCATTGGCCTTCCTGATCACTTGCTGTACCTGCATACTAACCTTTTGTGTTTCATGCACAAGTACCCCCAGGTCCCGCTGTACTGTAGCACTTTGCAAATTTTCTCCATTTAAATAATAACTTGCTCTTTGATTTTTTTTTTGCCAAAGTGCATAACCTCACACTTTCCAACATTATACTCCATCTGCCAAATTTTTGCCCACTCACTTAGTCTGTCTATGTCCTTTTGCAGATTGTGTGTGTCCTCCTCACACATTGCTTTTCCTCCCATCTTTGTATCATCAGCAAACTTGGCTACGTTACACTCGGTCCCTTCTTCCAAATCATTAATATAGATTGTAAATAGTTGGGGTCCCAGCACTGATCCCTGCGGCACCCCATTAGTTACTGATTGCGAACCCGAGAATGAACCATTTGTCCCAACTCTCTGTTTTCTGTTAGTTAGCCAATCCTCTATCCATGCTAATATATTACCCCCAACCCCATGAACTTTTATTTTGTGCAGTAATCTTTTATGTGCACCTTGTCAAATGCCTTCTGGAAGTCCAAATACACCACATCTACTGGTTCCCCTTTATCCACCCTGTTCGTTAAATCTTTAAAGAATTCCAGCAAATTTGTCAAACATGACTTCCCTTTCATAAATCCATTCTGACTCTGCTTGACTGAATTGTGGTTTTCCAAATGTCCTGCTACTGCTTCTTTAATAATGGACTCCAACATCTTACCAACCACAGATGTTAGGCTAACTGGTCTATAGTTTTCTGCTTTTTGTCTGCCTCCTTTTTTTAAATAGAGGTGTTACAATTGCAGTTTTCCAATCTGCTGGGACCTCCCCAGAATCCATGGAATTTTGGTAAATTACACCCAATGCATCCACAATCCCTGCCGCTACTTCTCTTAAGACCCTAGGATGCAAGCCATCAGGTCCAGGAGATTTATCCGCCTTTAGTCCTATTATCTTACTGAGTACCACCTCCTTAGTGACTGTGATTGTGTTAAGTTCCTTCCCCCCTATAGTCCCTTGACTATCCACTGTTGGGATATTGTTAATGTTCTCTACCGTAAAGGCGGATACAAAATATGTGTTCAGAGTTTCTGCCATCTCCATGTTCCCCATTACTAATTCCCCAGTCTCGTCCTCTAAGGGACCAACATTTACTCTAGCCACTCTTTTCTTTTTTAATATACCTATAGAAACTCTCGCTATCTGTTTTTATATTTCGTGCTAGTTTACTTTCATAGTCTATCTTCCCTTTCTTAATCATTTTTTTAGTCCTTCTTTGCTGGCTTTTAAAAGCTTCCCAATCTTCTGTCTTCCCACTAGTTTTGGCCACTTTGTATGCCCTTATTTTTAAATTGGATACCGTCCTTTATTTCTTTAATTAGCCACGGATGGCTATTTTTTCTTTTACACCCATTCCTCCTCACTGGAATATATTTTTCTTGAGAGTTGTGAAATATCTCCTTATATGTATGCCACTGTTCATCAACCGTCCTACACTTTAATCTATTTTCCCAGTCCACTTCAGCCAACTCTGTCCTCAGACCTTTGTTGTCTCCTTTATTTAAGCTTAGTACACTGGTTTGAGATCCAACTTTCTCACCCTCCATCTAAATTTGAAATTCAACCATGCTATGATCACTCATTCCAAGGGGATCCTTTACTAGGAGATTGTTTATTAATCCTGTCTCATTACACAGGACCAGATCGAAGATAGCCTGCCCCCTGGTTGGTTCCGTTGCTCAAGGAACCTGTCCCTTATGCACTCTATGAACTCTTCCTCAAGGCTACCCTGACCAATTTGATTTGTCCAATTAATATGGAGGTTAAAATCATCCATGATTATTGCTGTTCCCTTTTTACAAGTCCCCACGATTTCCTGGTTTATACTCCGACCAACAGAGCTGCTACTGTTTGGGGGCCTATAGACTACGGCCACAGTGACTTTTTCCCCTTATTATTCCTTATTTCCACCCAAACTGTTTCAATATCCTGATCATTTGAACCAATATAATTTCTCAGTATGGCAGTGATTCCATCCTTTATCAACAGAACTACTCCACCTCCTTTTCCTTTCTGTCTGCCCTGAAATTGTAAACATGCTCTTTATAAATGGATATGTACAGCACACAGAGGAATTCTTCCTTCCATGATCCACTATTTTTGATATAATCCCAGCTTTCCTTGCTTAAAACCCTCATTAAGATCACCAACTCTCTTTGGCAGAGTGAAGTCTATCTCATGGGGGTCCTATGTGGAACCTGCTATAACAAGTTAAAAACTACAATGCCGTTTTGAAAAAATATTGCAAACATAATGAAATAAGCATTCCTTTTCTATCAGGATATTGAACATAGTGAGCAGCATTACACCAAATGTCAACAGTGAAAAACATATCTGGTCTACTGAAACGATTCCATAAGACGAAATCACTGTACAAAACCGGTCTTTTAAATCAGTACATAATAATATGTTGACACTTCAGTCTATATTCAATCTTCGTATGAATTTAATTGTATTAAAATGTAATGAAAATTCTATCAAATGTAAATTATAATTGTAATTATAATTATACGGGATGGCAGAACTGACATATGAAGAAAGACTGGATCGACTAGCCTTATATTCACTGGAATTTAGAAGAATGAGAGGGAATCTCATAGAAACATATAAAATTCTGACGGGATTGGACAGGTTAGATGCAGGAAGAATGTTCCTGATGTTGGGGAAGTCCAGGAGCAGGGGTCACAGTCTAAGGATAAAGGGTAAGCCATTTAGGACTAAGAGGAGGAGAAACTTCTTCACTCAGAGAATTGTGAACCTGTGGAATTCTCTACCACAGAAAGTTGTTGAGGCCAGTTTGTTAGATATATTCAAAAGGGAGTTAGATGTGGCCCTTACGGCTGAAGGGATCAAGGGGCATGGAGAGAAAGCAGGAATGGGGTACTGAAGTTGCATGATCAGCCATGATCATATTGAATGGTGGTGCATAGAAGCATAGAAAATAGGTGCAGGAGTAGGCCATTCGGCACCTACTCCTGCACCTATTTTCTATGTTTCTATGTAACGTAATGTTATAGACATGGCTGTAGTATCTGTAGAAATGACATTTCGATTATATAGTTTTAACTAGATCCTGGGCTCATAAACACAAGCAAGAGTTTTAATATAAACAACAGAGCATAATTCACAAAACATTCGGAAAACAAGAGAGTCACACTTCAGTCAGATATTGCTTATACCATATTGTTTTGAACTGAATCAATATATTGGGACACATGGAAAGCACTGATCCATTTATGTGATTTAACACTGCCCCTGTCTCACCCACCCCTACACCCCAATGTGCTGTTTTGAGCAGCTCTAGAACTTTATTTACATGAGGATTTATAAAACGGAAAAGAAACAAAAATGCTCTTAACTAAATGTGGGGATCTAAGTACAGGAACAGCTGCGGGCTTCGAGTCACATCTGCAAATCTGTTCATTTCATTGAACAGCCGCTAGAATCAGAAACCCACACAGACCTCCGGAACACAGCTCAGTCATTTCTGGCCTCGGCTTAAAAGAATTTAGCAATCGTTTTTCTTCTTCATTTCAGCTGCTCAATGTGGACTTGGAACCAGTTAAACATCTGGCCAATGATTCCTTAAATACTTCTCTCCCTCTGTTTAAATAATGGACAAGTGATGTGACTCAAATTCAGTTTGCTTTTCTGTCACCTCGGTGTTTGACCAATGTAAGAAAAAGGAGACGTCCCCACTATTAAATGCAGAGCTAATGTGACATTTAAAGCCATATAGCTGCAGAAACCATAACTTAACACTTGGCAGCTTCTGAATCATCCTTCATTTAACGCGATGCAGGTGCTCAGCCATCGCAAGACAGAAAATAAATGATTCAAAGCTGAAAGCCTCACTCACCATTTAACAAGTTCCCATTTTGTTTCTCCTGGTTGTTTTTTGCTTGCCATAATTCAGAGTCGTTTCCTTACTCGGATGGAATTGCCTGCATCTGCACAGCAGCGAGTCTGAACAGCCCAGTCTGCAGCACAGGGTAAATCTCCATCAGATTAGCACATCAAATTCTGTCCGTTTTTCCTCTGGTCCTAGTGGAAGATTAGAACAGGAAACAGGCTGGGTTGTACCAACTTAACTTTGTTGCTCTGCTACAGCAACAACAACAACACAGGACCCAATAGCACCGCTTACTGAGCTCGGAGGCTGCCGGAGACGGTGCTTACCTTTCTCAGCAGCTCTTTCTGCTTCGATGACATGTCATTCTGGCTTTTCAATGCTGCAAGGGAGCAAACGGTCCACAGAAAGTGGTACGGGCCGATATCCACCCATTGCAATAATGCTCAGATAATCCGAGATTGCATAGAACATCTCTCCAGAAGGGGAGAGAGGCTGAGAGCAAAGGAGACACTTGGACTTTCTAGGATATATAGCCATTGATTTTAAGACAGCTTTTTAATTATATCTTTTTTTTTGAGAATTTAATTTTTCCTCCTGTCTTGCCAAATCTTTTGGGAGAACAAGTTTGGGATTTAGATTCTAGCAATTTTCCCCACTGTCTAATCTAACCGATTGCCAGAGAACAAGGCCATTTCCTTCGCTGTGGCATGAGGGAAAACAGACATGTCTTCACGATACCTGGCACCACCTGCCTGCATGACTGATAAATTTACCATCATCATCATAGGCAGTCCCTCGAAATCGAGGAAGACTTGCTTCCACTCTAAAAATAAGTTCTTAGGTGACTGAACAGTCCAATATGGGAATGGGAATTACAATCTCTGTCACGGGTGGGACAGACAGTGGTTGAGGGAAAGGGTGGGTGGGACTGGTTTGCCGCATGCTCCTTCCGCTGCCTGCGCTTGGTTTCTGCATGCTCTCGGTGATGAGACCCAAGGTGCTCAGCGCCCTCCCGGATGCACTTCCTCCACTTAGGGCGGTCTTTGGCCAGGGACTCCCAGGTGTCGGTGGGGATGTTGCATTTTTTCAAGAATGTTATCAAATCCACCAGTACAGCAGGGAGAAGAACACGGACTCCGATACTGGGTCACAAGGAATCAGGCATGGCCACAATTGCCCAATATTCCTGGCCGTGAGTGAGGGCCTCCATCACTCGGAAACCCAGTGAGTGAATGAGAAACCAAGTAAGCCCCTTGAAAAGCAAAGGGAATTTTTGTGGCAAGATAGTAAAATGCACTCTGTGTTTGTGAGTCCCGAAGTATTTATTGATGGATTGTGTTGTAGTCGATTATATTTGATCCACTCAGCATGCGTTGCCCCCTATAGACACACATCAGATGCCAAACTTTTAATTGTATTGATTAATGCACCCATTTGAGAATTTGAATAGCCAAGAATGAAACTGAAAACACGCAAATTGTTCACTTCAGATCTCAAAGCTAACCAGATACTTGAATTAATTCAGTGAGTATCACCCTCACCTCTGAGTCAGAAGGTTGAGGGTTCAAGTCCCACTCCAGGAACTTGAGCATAAAAATATAGACTGACAGTGCAGTGCTGAGGGAGTGCTGCACTGTCGAAGGTGCCGTCTTTTGGATGAGATGTTAAATCAAGGCCCTGTCTGCTCTGTCAGATGGATGTAAAAGATCCCATGGCTCTATTTCAAGGAAGAGCAGGGGATTTATCCCTGGTGTTCTGGCCAATATTTATCCCTCAATCAACATAACAAACACAGATTATCTGGTCATGATCACATTGCTGTTTGTGGGAGTTTGCTGTGTGCAAATTGGCTGCTGTGTTTCCTACATTACCACAGCGACTACACTCCAAAAGTACTTCACTTGAGTCGTCCGGTGGTCTTGAAAAGCGCTATATAAATGCAAGTCTTTCTTTAACACTTTATGGCCAGCACCAATATGGAATTAACCCTTTACAGTCAGCGGCAATATTGCATTAACTCAGATGTTAACCCAACGTTATGCACCAAGACAAATAATTAAGAACAAATTTTTTTTTCAGTGAAATATCTTGTTTTATTCCAGTCATCAGAATTCAAACTTTGTAGGAGATCTTTGTGACTCCAACTCACTTGGGAGAACATTCGATGAAGAGCCATGCAAAATCATCTCAGGATTGGGAGAGGGCCAGAGAGAGGAAACGCAGGTGACCTTACTTGACCATCACGAGAGATTCTGTCACAGAGAAAACCACAGCCCAAAACCTCCATCCTCCCAGCAGAGGTGGAGGGGGGGGGGGAGCTGGTGGTGAACAACCGAGAAAATGGGGAAGGGCATTGTTATTTGAATCAATGTGGTGGCTGTTACACCAGAGAGAAAGGAATGGATGTAAATTGTGAAAATTAGAAGAAGTAGTTCTAATTTTTTTTTTAAACACAATTTTTGAAGAAAAAAAAGCCCTAGAAAGACAGACTGGACAAAAGCTGAAGTAACCGGAATCATACTTGGGAGGCACTGGATGGTGATCAGATGGAAGGAAAACTAGAGATTTTCCTTAAACTGCTCCCTGCATCTCCCACCAGCCAGTAGTAGAGCAACACTCACAAAGGCATAGAAGGCAGGCTGGTTTCTCACCTTCTCTCCCCTCAACAGAGAACGATGCATGGAACTGGGAAACCCAAGATAGGGGAAGGGGAGAAAATATCTTTTAAAAAAAGAGGCAAAGAGGCAATCCACCACCCAAAAAGTCCACTTAGTAATAAAAGAGACTTGGATTTATATAGCGTCTTTCACAACCACCGGATGTCTCAAAGTGCTTTACAGCTAATGAAGTACTTTTGGAGTGTAGACTTTGAAATAGTGCCATGGGATCTTTTACATCCACCTGAGAGAGCAGACAGGACCTCGGTTGAACATCTCATCTGAAAGATAGCACCTCCGACATTGCAGCACTCCCTCAGACTGGAGTGTCAGCTGAGATTTTTCAGGCTCAAGTCCCTGGAGTGGGACTATGAACCCACAACCTTCTGACACAGAGGCGAGAGTGCTACCCACTGAGCCACAGCCGACACAATATCAGCCTACCTCTCAACAGAAAGATGAAGAAAGACGTGCATTTATAGAACATCTTATCACGTCGCTTCGACATATCCCAACGCACTTCACAATGGAGACTTTGTAAAGCAGGGACTATTGCCATGTAGGCAAAACTCTGCAGTTCATTTACACACAGCAGGATCCTAGATACCATCATCATCATAGGCAGTCCCTCGAAGCATGGATGACTTGATTCCAGGCCAAAAAAGGATGACTTCACAGATGTTTGTGAAATGTATTCATTCAGGACAGACAGCAGGAATTATTTGAGGGAATAACACAGTGCAGTGAGAAAGGAAATGCAGTGGATGTTGTGTAGATGGATTGTCAAAAGGTGTTTGATAAGGTGCCAGACAGGAGGCCTGTTGATAAAATTAGGGCTCAGTATTAAAGGGAGTGGGGCAGCGTGGATAGGAAGTTGGGTATAGGGCAGAAAACAGAGAGTAGTGGTTAATGGAGGTTCTTCAGACTGGAGGGATATAAACAGTGGAGTCCCCCAGGGTCAGTGTTGGGACCATTGCTCTGCTCAATATAGAGAAATGATCTGGGCTTGGGTATATGGGGCACACAATCAAAATCTCCAGGCAACGGCAAAAAGGGATCATGGCCAACTGTAAAGTGACTTTAAGTGCCTTCATCCTAGATACAGCAACTGGATGAATGGCCTATTGATCTTTTTTTTAGTTGAGCGGGGAACTTTTGGCAAGTTAAGTTCTCGCACTTCTTCAAATTGTACTGACGCATCCCTTGTGCACATACATTGTAACTGAGGTGCGTTAAGTGTACAGCAGAACCGGAGGGCAAGGTCACATATGTAAGGGCAGGATGAGGCGATGGATTCGACAACATGTTATTTCACTGGTCTGGTGCCTCAGTGTGGTGTAGTAGTCACAAACAGGAAATGATACATCTCCTGTACAAGCGTCGTCCATCTCCGATATAAATGGCCAGCAGCTTCTATATGACATGTGTGTGATACAGCACTCAAACCCTACAATCTCAGGAACTAAATATGCTGCACCTCAGAATGCGGAGATACAAGGCCATGCGGTGATTGCCCCGTGCTCCGAGTTGCTACTGCGGAATTGCGCTGAGGCAGATATTTAACAAAAGGTGGCACGAACTTAATTCAAAGAACGTATGAATAGATACTGCATTACGTTAGTAGAATACCTTCTTCTGTGGCGTGCTTGATGAATTTCCGGAGGCCCAAGTTGATCATACTACCATGGAAGAGGCGAGAAGCAGAGACTAATATAGACCAGGAGCTTCCAGAAACTTGATCACAAAATCTAGGCTGACATTCCAGTGCCAGTACTGAGGGAACATAAGAACATAAGACATAGGAGCAGGAGTAGGCCATATGTTTCTATTTTCTATGTTTCTATGTTTCTATAAGACATAGGAGCAGGAGTAGGCCATATGGCTCCTGGAGCCTGCTCCATTTAATACAATCATGGCTGATCGGATCATGGACTCAGGTCCACTTCCCTGCCCGCTCCCTATAACCCCTTGTTCCCTTATTGGTTAAGAAAGGGAGTGCAGCACTGTCAGAGGTGCCATCCTTCAGATGGGACATTAAACCAAGGCTGCTTCTGCCCTCCCGAGTGGACGTAAAAGATCCCGTGTCACGATTTGAAGAAGAGCAGGGGAGTTATCCCCCGTGTCCTGGCTAATATTTATCCCTCAATCGACATCACTAAAACAGATTATCTACTCATTATCACATTGCTGTTTGTGGGACCTTGCTGTGCGCAAATTAGCTGCCGTATTTCCCTACATTACAACAGTGACTACATTTCAAAAGTACTTAATTGGCTGTAAAGTGCTTGGGACATGCGGTGGTCATGGAAGGCGCTATATAAATGCAAGTCTTTTCTTTTTTGTTTGAAGTAGACATGCTAGTCAACAGTGACGACATTTCAAACGTACTTAATTGGCTGTAATTGCGACATCCTGAGGTCATTGAGGGGGCTCGACAGGGTAGATGCAGAGAGGATGTTTCCACTCGTAGGGGAATCTAGAATTAGGGGGCATAGTTTAGGAATAAGGGGTCGCCTGTTTAGAACTGAGATGAGGAAGAATTTCTTCCCTCAGATGGAGGATAAATCTCATGGCCAATCTCAGCTGGCAGTCAGTAACACTTGGCCAGCGTCAGAGGCATTGTTCTGCCCTGCAGGTCCGGGAAACCAAGAGAGATCGGGAGAAATTACACCAAATATGAGAGGTGAACACGAGAGAACATGCAGGAAACAGCTGTTGAGCGATTGGAGGGAGCTGCGTGAATGCTTAAGATTCACACCAGAAAGACTGAGGTACAATTTTACATCCATGTGCTTTTTAGATCACACACTCCTCATTCGATCCCACTAGCCATCAGCCATTTGTAGGCTTCATCCTTCAGTCAGAAGAGTTCGATGATCTGGAATGCAGACATCTTCATCACCATCAATGTTAAATCGCCATTAGCCATCAGAAGGAATGCCTCAGTAGAGCAAGGCTGTTAAGAACATAAGCACATAAGAAATAGGAGCTCTGCCATTGAATAAGATCATGGCTGATCTGATCTTGAGCTCAGCTCCACTTCCCTGCCCGCTCACCATAACCTTTCATGCTCTTATCTTTCAAACATCTGTCTATCTCCACTTTAAACATATTCAATGATCCAGCCTCCACAGCTCTCTGGGGCAGAGAATTTCATAGATTTACGACCCTCAGAAGAAATTCCTTCTCATCTCAGTTTTAAATGGGCGACCCTTTATTCTTAAACGATGCCCCCTAGTTCTAGGTTCCCCCACGAGTGGAAACATCCTCTCTGCATCTACCCTGTCAAGCCCTGTAAGAATTTTGTATGTTTCAATGAGATCACCTCTCATGCTTCGAAACTTCAATGAGTATAGGCCCAACCTGCTCAACCATTCTTCATAAGTCAACCCCTTCATCTCCAGAACCAACCTCATGAACCTTCTCTGAACAGCCTCCAATGCAAGAACATAAGAATTTAGAACATAAGAATTTGGAACAGGAGTAGGCCATCTAGCCCCTCGAGCCTGTTCCACAAGTATATCCCTCTTTAAATAAGGAGGCTAAGGAGGCTAAAACTGTACGCAGTACTCCAGGTGTGGTCTTCCCAATACCCTGTACAGTTGTAGCAGGACTTCCCTGCTTTTATACCCTATCCCCCTTGCAATTAAGGCCAACATTCCATTTGCCTTCCTGATTACTTGCTGAACCTGCAGATTAACTTTTTGTGTTTCATGCACAAGGACCCCCCAGGCCCCTCTGTACTGCAGCATTTTGTAATCTCTCCCCATTTAAGTAATAATTATTTTTCCTACTAAAGTGGATAACCTCTCACTTTCCCACATTATACTCCATCTGCCAAATGTTTGCCCACTCACTTAGCCTGTCTATATCCCTTTGCAGATTCTTTGTGTCCTCCTCACAACTTGCTTTCCCACCCATCTTTGTATCGTCAGCAAACTTGGCTACATTACACTTGGTCCCTTCATTCAAGTCATTAATATAGATTGTAAGTAGTTGAGGCCCCAGTTCCGATCACTATTTACCGTTTGCTAACCGGAAAATGACCCATTTATCCCGACTCCCTGTTTTCTGTTAGTTAGCCAATCCTCTATCCATGCTAATATATTACCCCCAACCCCGTGAACTTTTATCTTGTGCAGTAACCTTTTATGTGGCACCTTATCGAATGACTTCTGGAAATCCAAATACATCACATCCACTGGTTCCCCCTTATCCATCCTGCTCGTTACATCCTCAAAGAACATAAGAACTAGGAGCAGGAGTAGACAATTCAGCCCCTCGAGCCTGCTCCACCATTCAATAAGATCATGGCTGATCTTCTACCGAAACTCCACTTTTCTGCACTGTCCCCATATCCCATGATTCCCTTAATATTCCAAAAACTATCGATCTCTGTCTTAAATATACACAACGACTGATCCTCCACAGTCCTCTGGGGTAGCGAATCCCAAAGATTCACCACCCTCTGAGTGAAGAAGTTTCTTCTCATCTCAGTCCTAAATGGCCAACCCCTTATTCTGAGACTGTAACCCCTGGTTCTAGACTCCCCAGCCTGAGGAAACATCCTCCCTGCATCTACCCTGTCAAGCCCTGTAAGAATTTTGTATGTTTCAATGAGATCACCTCTCATTCTTCTAAACTCGAGGGAATATAGGCCTAGTCTACTCAATCTCTCCTCATAGGACGGTCCCCCCATCCCAGGAATCAATCTGGTGAACCTTTGTTGCACTCCCTCTATGGTAAGTATATCCTTCCTTAGGTAAGGAGACCAAAACTGGACGCAATACTCCAGGTGTAGTCTCACCAGGGCCCTATATAATTTCAGTAAGATGTCTTTACTCTTGTACTCAAATCCTCTTGTAATAAAGGCCAACATACCATTCACTTTCTTAATTGTTTGTTGTACCTGCATGTTAACTTTCAGTGAATCTTGTACAAGGACACCCAAGTCCCTCTCAACACCAATGTTTCCCAATGTCTCACCATTTAAAAAATACCCTGCTCGTCTATGTTTCCTACCAAAGTGGATAACTTCACATTTACATTTCCATCGGCTGCCAAAAATAGAATGATCAGCCATTGCCAGAATTCTCTACCCCAGAGGGCTGTGGAGGCTCAGTCATTGCAGAATCTGTTGCATCTGACCAGGCAACCTTCTTCTTTATATGCAATACCAATGTTATCATAGCAGAGCTCAGATTCATCCTGAAATCTAACCTCTGGCCACTGCTATAAAGCAACTAGGTTATGGTTTTTGAATTGGAACCAGGTTAACCCAAACTCAACTCAGAGGTAGGTGTTGTGTTAAATAGGGCGAATGCCAAAATAAACTTTCAGTACAGTCACAACCAAATCCCCTCTCCCCAACTTTTTTTTTGCCCACCACACTGGTTCCCATTCCCATAACACTTGTCCATCACATATCTGCCTGTGGTCCATTCTTGCCTCCATTTCACCTGAAACGTTAATGGTTTCTGCGCAATATTATAAGGAGACCAACCCCTTGCAAGGGCAATGAAGCTGTTCTCCTGAGGACAGATCCACTCAACGCACCCACACAAATGAATGCACTGGATTATGGAACTGATACTCAGCATGACATTTGATAACTTTATAATGCGGCATAAATAACCAACAGAAAGGCATTCTGCTTTTATAATTAACCGCTCCTTTAAGCTTTCTATATGAAGATAATATATTTGTTATTCCTGCCAAGAACTGAGGCTCCCTTAATGAGATATTCTATGTATTCATTTGCTTTCTATTTTAAGCTCACCAAGTGATGCATGGTGTGGAGTAGCATTTCTGCGATACATTTATTCACCAAGAGCTGAACCTACCCTCGCAATGTACGTTGGGCGGCTCGACTGACCACTGGGCATCATGGCATGTCCAGAAAGACTCCTGCTGACCTGCCGAGTCGAGCTTATCCGCAGCCTGTCCAGAAACATTCCCACTTTACTGGATCATATGCAAGCTGAAGAACTGGTGACCGGTGAAGACAAGCAAATCATCAATTCCAAGATTACAGACACGGAAAAGGCACGAGAGATCCTGGACCTGGTACAGGCCAAAGGTGGAAATACCTGCCAGCTGTTTGTAGATATGCTGCTGAAGTTACATCAAATCTGGCCAGACCAGGTCTCGCTCTTCGGTCAATGTGTTGAATATTTGAGACCCAACAGTCAGAAATACACCGCAGGTATGTTATATGTAAGACTTTGGAGAAGTTTGTCCGAGGTAGTTAGTTTACTTCCTTGGAGATAACATTGCAACCCAAGTTTACTTTGCCTGATGCTTCACTTAGAGTCTCACGTATCCAAGGCAGTGTACTTATAACAGGTATAAACATTGGGCTGTATTTGAGACTTGGTACAAAAGTGCAAGTAATGTTACTGATGCACGTTTAAGTCTCAAACTGGATCAAATGAAAGGTTTGCTCCAGCACTAGCACCAATGGCAGCAGGAATATTATCGAGCTAAAACCTACATTATACAGGCTCAATTTTCCCCAATTATCTGCGCCGTTTTTTTTGCATGAGCCATTTTTTTTTTTGAGTAAATTAAAATCTCCAAGTTTCCCCAAAGTTTCTGCGCCAGCGTAATTCACTTAGGTAGGATTTTTTTCGGCTACGATTTGTTTACCTCATTGGGGGCGTAACCTGCCACCCGTGCCAATTCTGGCCATTTATGCAAGTTTGGCCAGCTCCGATTTTTCTTAAGACGGCGTATGTGTCCCCTCTGAAAAACCTTCTGGGCAGTTAACAAAATCAGCACAGGCAAGAGAATCAGTGCAGCAGATCCAGTTCCACGGCTTGGGACAGCAGCAGCAGAGAGGGTGAGAGAGTGGGTAATTATAACCTCTTACTCACCGGTTCTGTAGTACTGTAACAATCTCCGTTTTGTCTTTAATCTTGAATTAACTTTAATCTGGGGCTTTTGGTCTGGTCTGTCCGCCCTTTTGATCCGGGCTAGGAGCAGCACCGGGCACCGGTGGGGGGGGGGGGGGGGAGACAGGGGGGCCTTTCCAATTCAGTTTACTTTTGGCACGAAGACTCTTTAATATTTTCATGTTGGTAAGTTGCAAGGTACTTGTGCAGGTTGCTGTGAGCTGGCCAGAATGTGTTGTATGTTTCACTTTCCAGCCTCAGCCCGCAGTGTGTCCCTCGTTACCCTGGCAACCCGATCTTTTTGGCGCAGATCTTTGGCTCCACCCACAGAGCTTAAGGACAATGTGCGCCGGACCACGTTCACAAGTTAAAATGGAGAAACTTTCAACTTTTTTTTTGGCGTAGTCGGGCCCAAATAAAACAGGCGTAACTCTTCAAATACGCCAAAAAACGGCATTGGGGAAAATTGAGCCCTACCTGATAGCGAGGGACCAGTCAATTACAAGTAGGATGTTTTCCTTGGATTTCACAGAGGATTACATAGAATATACAGCACTGAAACAGGATATTCGGCCCAAACAGTCCATGCCGGTATTTATGCTTCACTCGAACCTCCTTCCATCCTTCCTCATCTAACTCTATCAGCATAACCCTCTATTCCCTTCTCCCTCATATGCTTGTCTAGCCTCCCCTTTACATGCACCTATACTACTCGCCTTAACCACTCCCTGTGGTAGCGAGTTCCACATTCTCACCCCTCCCTGGGTAAAGAAGTTCCTTCTGAATTCCCTATTTGATTTCTTGGTGACTATCTTATATTGATGGCCTCTAGTTTTGCCCCCTCACCACAAGTGGAAACACACTCTCTGTATCCACTCTATCGAAACCTTTCACCAATTTTAAAGACCTCTACTAGGTCCCCCCTCATCCTTCACTTTTCAAGAGAAGAGAGACCCAGCCTGTTCATCCTTACCTGATAGATATGTGCTCACTTTCTTTGTGCTAGTGTTCTGAATAGCCACTCCTCTGAAAACAAGACAGCACATTTACTGCAACCAACATCAGCCAAGAACTGGTGCCAACGCGCATACATGAATGGTGGTGAGAATGTAAGGGTGAAGTTGAACAAGATCTAGGCTAGAGTAGTGGATCTAGGCTCGAATAGTAAATCTGGTGCTCAATCGCGGCAGTGCAGAAATCAACAAAGCAAGTATACTGCCAAACTAACCAGACACAGTCGAGTACAAGTTATTTTCTTATCGGGACTTTGTATCAAGAGAAGAAAGAATTGACATTTTGACGAAGTAACAGTTCACTCCGTGACTGACGCCCAATTTTACAACAGCCTGGCTCCAAGGCCACTCCACCAGAGCAGAGCAATAGCTGCATTTCAAAAGCTTTAATATTTTTTAAATTGGTGCCTAATTATTTTGTAACAAAAATTCCAATTTTTGCTGCCCAGTCCCACTGCGAAGGCTGGGATCCATGCTAGGCCTGTATTAATGGAAAATTAATGCATGTGTGTAACTTAACTCGCACCAAGTCCTGCTCACCCATCACCCCTGTGCTCGCCGGCCTACATTGGTTCCGGGTTAAGCAACACCTCGATTTCAAAATTCTCATCCTTATTTTCAAATCCCTCCATGGCCTCGCCCCTCCCTATCTCTGTAATCTCCTCCAGCCCCACAACCCCCCCAGAGATGTCTGCGCTCCTCTAATTCTGCCCCCTTGAGCATCCCTGATTATAATCGCTCAACCATTGGTGGCCGTGCCTTCTGTTGCCTAGGCCCCAAGCTCTGGAACTCCCTCCCTAAACCTCTCCGCCTCTCTTTGCTCCTTCAAAACGCTCCTTAAAACATACCTCTTTGACCAAGCTTTTGGTCACCTGCGCTAATTTCTACTTATGCGGCTCAGTGTCAAATTTTTTTAATCTCATAATACTCCTGTGAAGCGCCTAGGGACATTTCACTATGTTAAAGGCGCTATATAAATACACGTTGTTGTTGTTAACCTTTATCAATAGCAATGCTTTTATTACAGATTTCCAGAATTTACAATTATTTTCTTCATCCCTCAGTAAGAGAGAAACCATTTAATGCTACACACTATTGGACAACAACAGCCACTGCTTATATAATTCCTTCACTAATACAGTAACCACACAATACATGGTCCCTATAACACAGTTTATGAGTTTATGGAGACGGCCTTATAAATATGATCTGTTTTTAATCAATTTGAGATGGTTAAATTGGCTGCTTTATAAGCTGCTAACTAGTATTCATTTCCTCAATGAAGCCCTCACACGCCGATTTGTAAACCTGCAATTTCCCGCTATGGTGGGATCCCATACCAGAGTGCTGAGGTGCTGGGTGAGGTGCTGGCACTTAGTGCCAAGAAGGGAGGGAGGACTGGAGGGAGCAGCCAGCCTAATTGCCAGTTACAGAGTGGCACTGGCAGAAGCCTGGAAAACAGGTAACCTGTCTGTTGTCTCGACAAATATTGGCTGAGAGGAATGAAGGAGGGAGGGATTACTTCACCAGACAGAATTTCCGATAATTTCATGTCATCCTACGACCAAATTTAGATAAACTAATCAAAAGGAAGACAAATTATTGGTTAATACTGAAGGACATTTCCCCACTATTGACTTCACATGAAGTCAAATGTTCCTCTCTCTCTTTTCCCATGTTAAGTCATTTTCAATGTTGAGACTCATCAGCTCCCTTCTAACTGGTTTGAGTTCAGGCCAAAATAAAAGGCTATGTTTACAGTTCAAGGCCTGTCATCAATCCTACTCCTTTTCAGAAATCAGCTCCGTTGCAGAAAAGAACAGGAATCACATCAAGAAAAAACTTGTGACAGAAGATCTCATTCTCCATTGTAATTGCGTTCCAGCGGAGTTGGTTGAATGCCATCATCGAACCAAATTCCCGCTGGAAAAGAAAATAAAGGTACAAGAGATGTTCACCCCAGCTTCTTCAAGGGGAGATGGGGTTCCCAGACTTGTCATCATAGAAGGACATCCAGGTACAGGAAAAACCACGTTAGTTAAACGCATGATCTCGGATTGGGCATCATCTCAACTGTACACAAATTTCAAGTTTGCATTCTATGTCTTCTTGGAGGAGTTGAGTCCCGGTGTTGACATCAGCCTCGTGGAACTGATCAGGAAATTCTGTGACCATCTGACCTCTGAAGAGGTCCTCTGCGCTTTAGCAGACGACGCTGTCTTGCTGATATTTGATGGGGTGCAAGATTTTCTCAACCCCCCAAACGCCAGGGAACCGGCTAAGCGTTGCAATCCGTTGCAGCCGATGCCAATGAGCAACCTGGTGGACCACTTGATCCGAGGCTCGTTGCTCGCAAACGGTTCCATTTTGCTTCTGACCAGACCCGAGGGGGTGTCACGTATCCCTGCCTCGCAGCTCGGCAAATTAGTGGAAATAAAGGGGTTCTCGGATTCTTCAAAACTCCAAGTTTGGGCACAGTCCATGGATGAGGCGCAGAGAAATGCCATCGCAGGGGATCCGTTGTTATGGGACATGTGCAGCATCCCTGCTTTCTGCGCGTTCCTCCACTCCACCGTCCTCACCTACATCCATGAGATAGGCTCCATCACCACATCAGAAATTCTGCTGCACTATTTTAGATACTTCATCGCGCACCACGTCAGCCCTTACAGGTACCAGAGTGAGGACCTCACGTTTCTACAGATGCACTGCATTTTGAAGACAATCTCAAGCGACCTCCTCAGCATCGCCAAGGTGGCTTCACGGAGTCTGGGAGGAGATCCGCCCCCTTCGGCGAAGAGTGCCCCTGACATTCCATGCCACCAATCCAGCACCGCCACTAATTTTGTGGCGAAGCATTTAATACGAGACTCATTAACTTTGGTCAGAACGCACTATGCTTTCCCGTGCAAAGCTCTGCAGGAGTTCTTTGCATCCATCGATCTGATCCATGAAATTGTTTCAAGAGGAGGTGACGGCGATTACTCAGACATCCTCTCAGCAACTACAAGCAACCTCATTGCGTTGACCTGCGGCTTTCTCTCCACAAGCTGCAGCCACCTGCTGGAAGGGCTCCTGGACTTTGACCAAAATCAGGCGGATGACAAGTTCTGTAGTTTCTTGGTGCAGTGGATCAAGAGGAGCTACCACGAAGCACCTGAGGAACAGGAAGGAGATAAGCTCTTCACCGTCATGAAGTGCCTCCATGCTAACACCGCATTACAACTGATTCCAAACTTCTTTAGTGGTGTAGGGCCACTGATTGACCTCAGTCTTGTTCGCCGGTCGCCTGCAGACTGTGCTACCATTGCTTACACCTTATCAAATGCCAAAGACACTACACATTTGGATCTATCAGAGTGCAAGATAGGTCCAGAAGGCTATGTGGCGCTTTCATCGGGGATAACGCACTTGCACTCACTCAGGTAAGACATTTGTTATCACTCCAATTCCCAACCAACTTGGGTCAGTGCTGACTGACTGACAGGTGTTCAAATAATCCAGGGGACATGATGGTGAAGACAAACGTAGGTCCACTGCAGTCAGAATCAGGGGAAGTCATAACGGGGAACAAAGAAATGGCGGACCAATTGAACAAGTACTTTGGTTCGGTATTCACTAAGGAGGATACAAACAACCTTCCGGATATAAAAGGGGTCAGAGGGTCTAGTAAGGAGGGGGAACTGAGGGAAATCTTTATTAGTCGGGAAATTGTTTTGGGGAAATTGATGGGATTGAAGGCCGATAAATCCCCAGGGCCTGATGGATTGCATCCTAGAGTACTTAAGGAGGTGGCCTTGGAAATAGCGGATGCATTGACAGTCATTTTCCAACATTCCATTGACTCTGGATCAGTTCCTATGGAGTGGAGGGTAGCCAATGTAACCCCACTTTTTAAAAAAGGAGGGAGAGAGAAAACAGGGAATTATAGACCGGTCAGCCTGACCTCAGTAGTGGGTAAAATGATGGAATCAATTATCAAGGATGTCATAGCAGTGCATCTGGAAAATGGTGACATGATAGGTCCAAGTCAGCATGGATTTGTGAAAGGGAAATCATGCTTGACAAATCTTCTGGAATTTTTTGAGGATGTTTCCAGTAAAGTGGACAAAGGAGAACCAGTTGATGTGGTATATTTGGACTTTCAGAAGGCTTTTGACAAGGTCCCACACAAGAGATTAATGTGCAAAGTTAAAGCACATGGGATTGGGGGTAGTGTGCTGATGTGGATTGAGAACTGGTTGTCAGACAGGAAGCAAAGAGTAGGAGTAAACGGGTACTTTTCAGAATGGCAGGCAGTGACTAGTGGAGTGCCGCAAGGTTCTGTGCTGGGGCCCCAGCTGTTTACATTGTACATTAATGATTTAGACGAGGGGATTAAATGCAGTATCTCCAAATTTGCAGATGATACTAAGTTGGGTGGCAGTGTGAGCTGCGAGGAGGATGCTATTAGGCTGCAGAGTGACTTGGATAGGTTAGGTGAGTGGGCAAATGCATGGCAGATGAAGTATAATGTGGATAAATGTGAGGTTATCCACTTTGGTGGTAAAAACAGAGAGACAGACTATTATCTGAATGGTGACAGATTAGGAAAAGGGAAGGTGCAACGAGACCTGGGTGTCATGGTACATCAGTCATTGAAGGTTGGCATGCAGGTACAGCAGGCGGTTAAGAAAGCAAATGGCATGTTGGCCTTCATAGCGAGGGGATTTGAATACAGGGGCAGGGAGGTGTTGCTACAGTTGTACAGGGCCTTGGTGAGGCCACACCTGGAGTATTGTGTACAGTTTTGGTCTCCTAACTTGAGGAAGGACATTCTTGCTATTGAGGGAGTGCAGCGAAGGTTCACCAGACTGATTCCCGGGATGGCGGGACTGACCTATCAAGAAAGATTGGATCAACTGGGCTTGTATTCACTGGAGTTCAGAAGAATGAGAGGGGATCTCATAGAAACGTTTAAAATTCTGACGGGTTTAGACAGGTTAGATGCAGAAAGAATGTTCCCAATGTTGGGGAAGTCCAGAACCAGGGGTCACAGTCTGAGGATAAGGGGTAAGCCATTTAGGACCGAGATGAGGAGAAACTTCTTCACCCAGAGAGTGGTGAACCTGTGGAATTCTCTACCACAGAAAGTAGTTGAGGCCAATTCACTAAATATATTCAAAAGGGAGTTAGATGAAGTCCTTACTACTCGGGGGATCAAGGGTTATGGCGAGAAAGCAGGAAGGGGGTACTGAAGTTTCATGTTCAGCCATGAACTCATTGAATGGCGGTGCAGGCTAGAAGGGCTGAATGGCCTACTCCTGCACCTATTTTCTATGTTTCTATGTTTCTATGGCTCGTGAGGTGGGGAAGTGGCGAAGAGACACGGTTTGGAGACAGCGCCATAGGGCTAAAGATGTGAGGATAGATTAATGTTCTGGGGTGTTACTTGGTTACTTTAGGGACGAGGGAATACTTGTAAAGAGATTTCGCCTCAGGAGATTAAGCGGCTAGTCTAGGCCTGTAGTAAGGTACATTGATCTGTGGAAGCACCAGGCCCGATTAGAGGCCTGATGGGCCTGGGGCAAATGATCCAAATGGTCCTATAGTTATATCTGTTCATGTTCATTACATTACGTACATGATTCTGATTCTGAGTATGAAAACATAGGCCAGTATATTCAACAATGAAAGCATATATTCTGTATCAAGTAGGTATATATTCTGGTTCAGGTAAAATTGCAATACTAGATTCCTATACATATATGCAAATTTCTTCCAATAACATGTGAAATAAAACAGGCTAGTACATATTCTGTTCTGTATATAGGTACAATAGTGTATATAGGTACGTCTGTATATAGATACATTAGTATATATAGGTACATTAGTGTATATAGGTACTTCTGTATATAGCTATAAACAAGTGAATCTATTTTCCTCGGTCTTGTTTTTCCTCTCTTATTGTCTATTCTATTCAGTCTATTTGGGAGGCCTTATATTTTTTTCCTACATTTATTTGGTGGGCCTGTGTTCTTTGGTGGTCCTGGGGCTGCAGCTCTATCCACCCCGTGGTTAATCCGCCCCTGGGAAGGACCATACTTTGATGAATCTAACAACCTTGTCTTATTCCCTGCATTCTTATGTCCTGATAGGGAACTTTGCTCTTGCAGCATGTGTGTCTGTCTAACTAATCAAATGATATGCACGTACTGTGTTGCAGGGGAGGTCATACTGTTTACACAAATCGGATTCAGTACATGCCGATTTGCAGCAATACAGTCACACCCAAGTAAACATGTTCAGGCCATCGCCACAGCGCCCACAGAAATATGAATAGTTGGATATAAGCAATGCAATTTAATTAGAGATACTGTAAAGCATAACAGTAAATCTCAAAGTGTTTTATGGATTTCATCAAAAACCTCAAGTTTGAATTTTATCCTTTTACTCATCCTTTATCGTTTCTGATGATCTCACTAAAGTGCCAAGGACAGTTAAAAACCATGCTGCAATAACCCTGAATGAAGAATGAGAGAGACGACCGTGATGTTAACAACAAAGGGACTGTTTGGAAGCTGGCTAAATATTCTGTAGCACCATTGCTGGAAGTGAGGTGGTGCAGACTTTGTGTCCCCCACCCCCAGTCAGCTCTCGCAGGTGACAGATAGCCGAGTGTCGTACAGGCCAAAGTAGAAGCGCTCGGCAAAGCGGTCACCAAATCAGCATTTGGTTTCCCCAGTGTAAAGGAGACCGCACAGTTGCAGCAAATACTGAATAGAATAGACAATAAGAGAGTGGTGGAGGCAAAGGAATGGGGTCCTTACAGGAGTGGAATGGGAAGGAATATAATCCAGGTAGGCATGGGAGTAGGCAGGGGCGGATTAACCATTAACCGCAGGGCGGATTAACCATTAACCGTGGGGCGGATTAACCATTAACCGTGGGGCGGATTAACCACGGGGTGGATAGAGCTGCAGCCCCAGGCCCACCAAAGAACACAGGCCCACAAAATAAATGTAGGAAAAAAAATACAAGGCCTCCCAAATAGGCTGAATAGAATTGGGTACTATTGAACCGGGAGACATCATTGAGAAATTTTCTTATAGGAAGTCTCGCAATGTTATCTTGTAAAGTATCTACAGGATGCAAGGGAGGTAGTGCAGGGGTCCCCTGTGGTCATCCCCCTGCAAAACAGATACACCGCTTTGAGTACTGTTGAGGGGGATGACTCATCAGGGGAGGGCAGCAGCAGCCAAGTTCATGGCACCGTGGCTGGCTCTGCTGCACAGGAGGGCAGGAAAAAGAGTGGGAGAGCGATAGTGATAGGGGATTCAATTGTAAGGGGAATAGATAGGCGTTTCTGTGGCTGCAACTGAGACTCCAGGATGGTATGTTGCCTCCCTGGTGCAAGGGTCAAGGATGTCTCGGAGCGGGTGCAGGACATTCTGCAAAGGGAGGGTGAACAGCCAGTTGTCATGGTGCACATTGGTACCAACGATATAGGTAAAAAAAAGGATGAGGTCCTACGAGACGAATTTAAGGAGCTAGGAGCTAAATTAAAAAGTAGGATCTCAAAAGTAGTAATCTCGGGATTGCTACCAGTGCCACGAGCTAGTCAGAGTAGGAATCGCAGGATAGCTCAGATGAATACCTGGCTTGAGCAGTGGTGCAGCAGGGAGAGATTCAAATTCCTGGGGCATTGGAACCGGTTCTGGGGGAGGTGGGACCAGTACAGATCGTACGGTCTGCACCTAGGCAGGACCGGAACCAATGTCCTAGGGGGAGTGTTTGCTAGTGCTGTTGGGGAGGAGTTAAACTAATATGGCAGAGGGATGGGAACCAATGCAGGGAGACAGAGGGAAACAAAATGGAGACAGAAGCAAAAGACAGAAAGGAGATGAGTAAAAGTGGAGGGCAGAGAAACCCAAGGCAAAAAACAAAAAGGGCCACTGTACAGCAAAATTCTAAAGGGTCAAAGTGTAATAAAAAGGCAAGCCTGAAAGCTCGGTGCCTCAATGCGAGGAGTATTCGGAACCCAGGAGAGGGCTCTGAGCTAGTTAGAGTGGGTGAGAGCTCAAATGAACAGGACCCCAAGAAAGAATGCAAAAGGCAGGAGGCAACAGAGCAGAGTAGCACTGGGGTAAGTGTAAACCACAAGGTGATAGGAAGGGACAATATGTATGAATATAAAGGAGCTGCAGGAGGGGTCAAAACTAAAAATCATGGTTTAAAAACTAGTATTAAAACACTCCACCTAAACGCACGCAGCATTCGAACTAAAGTAAATGAGTTGACGGCACAAATCATTACAAATGGGTATGATTTGGTGGCCATTACAGAAATGTGTAGGGTGGCCAAGACTGGGAATTAAACATACAGGGGTATCTGACAATTCGGAAAGATAGACAAGTAGGGAAAGGAGGTGGGGTAGCTCTGTTAATAAAGGATGATATCAGGGCAGTTGTGAGAGACGATATTGGCTCTAATGAACAAAATGTTGAATCACTGTAGGTGAAGATTGGAGATAGTAAGGGGAAAAAGTCATTGGTGGGCGTAGTTTATAGGCCCCCAAATAATAACTTCACGGTGGGGCGGACAATAATCAAGGGAATAATGGAGGCATGTGAAAAAGGAACGGCAGTAATCATGGAGGATTTTAACCTACATATCGATTGGTCAAATCAAATCACACGAGGTAGCCTTGAGGAGGAATTCATAGAATGCATACGGGATTGTTTCTTAGAACAGTATGTTACAGAACCTACAAGGGAGCAAGCTATCTTAGATCTGGTCCTGTGTAATGAGACAGGAATAATAAACGATCTCCTAGTAAAAGATCCTCTCGGAATGAGTGATCACAGTATGGTTGAATTTGTAATACAGATTGAGGGTGAGAAAGTAGTGTCTCAAACGAGCGTACTATGCTTAAACAAAGGGGACTACAGTGGGATGAGGGCAGAGTTGGCTAAAGTAGACTGGGAACACAGACTAAATGGTGGCACAATTGAGGAACAGTGGAGGACTTTTAAGGAGCTCTTTCATAGTGCTCAACAAAAATATATTCCAGTGAAAAAGAAGGGCGGTAAGAGAAGGGATAACCAGCCATGGATAACCAAGGAAATAAAGGAGAGTATCAAATTAAAAACCAATGCGTATAAGGTGGCCAAGGTTAGTGGGAAACTAGAAGATTGGGAAAATTTTAAACGACAGCAAAGAATGACTAAGAAAGCAATAAAGAAAGGAAAGATAGATTACGAAAGTAAACTTGCGCAAAACATAAAAACAGATAGTAAAAGCTTTTACCGATATATAAAATGGAAGAGAGTGACTAAAGTAAATGTTGGTCCCTTAGAAGATGAGAAGGGGGATTTAATAATGGGAAATGTGGAAACGACTGAGACCTTAAACAATTATTTTGCTTCGGTCTTCACAGTGGAAGACACAAAAACCATGCCAAAAATTGCTGGTCACGGGAATGTGGGAAGGGAGGACCTTGAGACAATCACTATCACTAGTGGGGTAGTGCTGGACAGGCTAATGGGACTCAAGGTAGACAAGTCCCCTGGTCCCGATGAAATGCATCCCAGGGTATTAAAAGAGATGGTGGAAGTTATAGCAGATGCATTCGTTATAATCTACCAAACTTCTCTGGACTCTGGGGAGGTACCAGCAGATTGGAAAGCAGCTAATGTAACGCCTCTGTTTAACAAAATTTGCAGACGACACAAAGATTAGTGGGAAAGCTGGTTGTGTAGAGGACACAGAGAGGCTGCAAAGAGATTTGGATAGGTTAAGCAAATGGGCTAATATTTGGCAGATGGAATACAATGTCGGAAAATGTGAGGTCATCCACCTTGGGAAAAAAAAACAGTAAAAGGGAATATTATTTGAATGGGGAGAAATTACAACATGCTGCGGTGCAGAGGGACCTGGGGGTCCTTGTGCATGAAACTCTTTTAGATCCTTGTGCATGAATCCCAAAAAGTTAGTTTGCAGGTGCAGCAGGTAATCAGGAAGGCGAATGGAATGTTGGCCTTCATTGCGAGAGGGATTGAGTACAAAAGCAGGGAGGTCCTTCTGCAACTGTATAAGGTATTGGTGAGGCCGCACCTGGAGTACTGCGTGCAGTTTTGGTCACCTTACTTAAGGAAGGATATATTAGCTTTGGAGGGGGTACAGAGATGATTCACTAGGCTGATTCCGGAGATGAGGGGGTTATCTTATGATGATAGATTGAGTAGACTGGGTCTTTACTCGTTGGAGTTCAGAAGGATGAGAGGTGATCTTATAGAAACATTTAAAATAATGAAAGGGATAGACAAGACAGAGGCAGAGAGGTTGTTTCCACTGGTCGGGGAGACTAGAACTAGGGGGCACAGCCTCAAAATACGGGGGAGCCAATTTAAATCCGAGTTGAGAAGGAATTTCTTCTCCCAGAGGGTTGTGAATCTGTGGAATTCTCTGCCCAAGGAAGCAGCTGAGGCTAGCTCATTGAATGTATTCAAATCACAGATAGATAGATTTTTAACCAATAAGGGAATTAGCAGTTATGGGGAGCGGGCGGGTAAGTGGAGCTGAGTCCACGGCCAGATCAGCCATGATGTTGTTGAATGGCGGAGCAGGCTCGAGGGGCTAGATGGCCTACTCCTGTTCCTAATTCTTATGTTCTTATGTTCTTATTGTTCTTTTATATAATTGTTTATACAGGCTAGATTCACTTGTTTATAGCTATATACAGAAGGACCGATATACACTAATGTACCTATATACAGAAGTACCTCTATACACTAATATACCGATATATAGAACAGAATGTGTACTAGCCTGTTTTATTTCACATGGTATTGAGAGAAATTTGTATATATGTAAAGGAATCTAATATTGCAATGTTACCAGAACCAGAATATATACCTACTTGATACAGAATATATGCTTTCATTGTTGAATATATTAGCCCATTTTTCCATACTCAGAATCAGAATCATATACGTAATGTAATGAACATGAACAAACATAACTATCGGCCCATTGGGATCAGTTTGCCCACAGGCCCATCAGGCCCTAGATCCGGCCCTGGGAATAGGTGGGATTATTACAGATGTTCATGGAAGCCCATTACCAGAAATAGAGCAAGAGAAGTCCAGAAAAAGAAGAGATGGGCCGCATCGTGCATGTGTGTGTGTGTGTGTGTGTGTGTATGTGTGTGTGTGTGTGTATGTATGTGTGTATGTGTGTGTGTGTGTGTGTGTGTGGGGGGGGGCTCTTCCCTTTGTTCTGTTCCTTTCTAACTTCAGTTCACCTGTAATATCCCCCAGTTCTGATGAAAGGTCCCCAACTGAATTATCAACTTGCTCATTCTCTTCACAGATGCTGTCTGACCCGCTGAGCCTTTCCAGCTTTTTCTGTTTGTGTTTCAGATTTCCAGTATCTGCAGTTTTGTTGTTTTTTTAAACAACAACTTGTATTTACATTTATATAGCACCTTTAACGCAGTAAAATATCCCAAGGCACTTCACAGCAGTATTATAAGACGAAACAAATAAATTTGACACCGAGCCACATAAGAAGAAATTACAGCAGATGACCAAAAACTTGGTCAAAGAGGTAGGTTTTAAGGAGTGTCTTAAAGGAGGAAAAAGAGGTAGCGAGGCGGAGAGGTTTAGCGAGGGAGTTCCAGAGCTTGGGGCTCGGGCAGCTGAAGGCACAACCACCAATGGTTGAGCAGTTATAATCAGGGATGTGCAAGAGGACAAAATTTGATTCTGGAAAAAAAAAAGACTTTATTGTACAAGATGAGATCTTCTACAATAGCTGACTGATGAGCTGACTAGGAAGCCTTCAGTATGGGTGGCATTATCCCTTAGGTTTTTGGCACTGTGAAGGTTATCAAGGGCTACTGAATCCCTGTACCCTCTCCCAAGTGCCCTTGTGTCTGTGGCCTATGCAGCATCTACAATGACAATATTGATGAGGGAGTCAAGGGTTATGGGGAGCGGGCGGGGAAGTGGAGCTGAGACCAAGATCAGATCAGCCATGATCTTATTGAATGGCGGAGCAGGCTCGAGGGGCCAAAGGGCCCTACTCCTGCTCCTATTTCTTATGTTCTCATGTGTGTGGGATACTTGTTATTGAATCCTACAGCAGAGGGAGGCCATTCGACCCATCGTACCTGTGCCGGCTCTTTGAAAGAGCTGTTCAATGAGTCCCTCTCCCCTGCTCTTTCCCCATAGCCCCTGCAATTTCTTCCCTTTCAAATATTTATCCAATTCCCCTTTGAAAGTTACTACTGAATCAGCTTCCACCGCCCTTTCAGCCAGTGTGTTCCAGATCATCATAACTCAGAGTAAAAAATTCTCATGTCGCCTCTGGTTCTTTTGCCAATCACCTTAAATCTTATTAAAGCTGTGCTCTTTGTTTCCAGGCCTCTTTAAATGGCTACGATTGGCTCTCTCATGTTCCCCCTCTCTCCAGAGGGAAGCAGCTGGCCTCAATGCAGCGCAGTTCCCCCTCGCCCTCTGCCCCTCCTGCCCCCCCCGCCCCATCCCAGCGTAACTGCTGAGGGCGGCAATTTAGTGAGGCAAAGGATTGAGTCTCCATCTCCGTGTGCTGCAGGACCGGTGGACTGTGCTCTGACACAATGCCGGCCTTGTGTATGTGAGGCAAGCTCTTCTCACTGGGGATTTGACACCGTTCAGAAAGTTCAGCACAGTGCCGTAAAACCAACGGCTTCCTTCTTTGTGTCAGCTGTGGCCCAGTGGGTAGCACCCTCGCCTCCGAGTCAGAAGGTTGTGGGTTCAAGTCCCACTCAAGCGACTTGAGCACACAAACCTAAGCTGACACTCCACGCAGTGCTGAGGGAGCGCCGCACTGTCGGAGGTGCCGTCGTCTCGGATGAGACGTTAAACCGAGGCCCCGTCTGCTCTCTCAGGTGGACGTAAAAGATAAATATTTCGAAGACGAGCAGGGGAGGTATCCCCGGTGTCCTGACCAATATTTATCTCTCAATCAACATAAAAACAGATCAGCTGGTCATTCTCACATTGCTGTTTGTGGGAGCTTGCTGTGAGCAGATTGGCTGCCGCGTTTCCCACATTACAACAGTGACTACACTTCAAAAGTACTTCATTGGCTGTAAAGCGCTTTGAGACGTCTGGTGGTCATGAAAGGCGCTATATAAATGTAAGTCTTTTTCCTGTGCGCAGGTTACGCAGCAACTCATTGGGCAACCTGGGGATCTCTTGCCTCGCCCAGACGCTGTTGGAGAACACCACCATCAGGGAGGTTGAGTGAGTACTAGTCTCCGCATACGCTTGTCTTCATCCACCCTCCTTTAAAAGCAGTGATTGGCGCCGACATGCGGTTTTCCCGTTGTTATGCCTCAAATAAAGCAATGTGACTGAGTACTGTGGACTTGAGTAAGTGTGACCTTGGTCTCTTTATTCTGACTCCAGAGTGCTGGCACAGCATGGGAGACCTGCTTATATGCAGTGCTCCCAAGGGATGTTGGGATCCCTTGGGACTCCAACAGATGCGCCCTCTGGTGGCGGTAGAATGCTGGTTACAAGGTGTTGCATAAATAACACCCGCCACTCGCGATCCTCTTGTACATCGACCAAGTGGCCAGTCATTCATGTGCGAGTCCAGATAGGTCATTCAACCATGGCGGGGTGGGGAGCTGCAATATAACCAAGTATGGTCCTGCCCTCACACCATGTCCACACACTTTGTGTCAGCCATCCCTAGACTTCATCAGAATGCTGCAAAACACATTCAAAGGTTAAAATGTTATTTGTCCCTCTTTTTTAAAAAAAAATTCCTTTACGCCACTTGCCATTGTGACACTGCCTCTTGAGATACAGAGAGAAGAAGGGACGGAGATGGAAACACAGCAGCAAGCACGTCTCCATATATAATCCAAATGTTGCTGTGTTGTCAAAGGTTTGTCCTCAGAAGCAAAGGGAGACTGTGTTGCTGTGCTGAGCGATACGCGATACAGTTACATTGGGAATATATTGCAGCTTCACAGTTTCTTTCAGAGGACCAGCACACAGCATGCTTCAGCAAGCAATACTAGTTTATCAAAATTGCAGTGTGAACACTTCCCAGCACTTGCACTCACATGGTGAGAGTTTTGAAACCCTTGCATCCACATTTGATTTAAGAAAACCTCTCCGACAGTAATGGATAATCAGTAAATTTGTGATTCAGATTGAGAGATGTCAAAGGAAAACACGACCAATGTACACAGAAAGCACTTGAAATACAAGACAGGCCTCTAAGTATCTCAAGGAAAAAAAGCTTACTTAAGGTTTCGGAGGCCCGTAAATTGCCAATTCTCTTCCTGCGAACACCAGCATAACAATATCTGATGTGCGTTTAAACAGGGAATCAGTCATGATTGTCTTTAATGATTCTCTTTTTCTTTCTTTAACCTGAATCAGAAGGTTGTGGGTTCATGTCCCACTCCAGAGACTTTGAGAACAAAAATCAAGGCTGACACTCCAGTGCAGTGCTGAGGGAGTGCTGCGCTGTCGGAGATATCGTCTTTTGGATGAGACGTTAAACCGAGGTCCCATCTGCTCTCTCTCAGGTGGATGTAAAAGATCCCATGGTACTATTTCGAAGAAGAGCAGGGGAGTTATCCCCGGTGTCCTGGCCAATATTTATCCCTCAATCAACATAACAAAAAACAGATTATCTGCTCATTATCACATTGCTGTTTGTGGGAGCTTGCTGTACTCAAATTGGCTGCTGCATTTCCCACATTACAACAGTGACTGCACTTCAAAAAGTACTTCATTGTCTGTAAAGCACTTTGGGATGTCCAGTGGCTGTGAAAGGCGCTATATAAGTGCAGGTTCTTCTTCATTTCCCCTCTCCTCCTTCCCCTTCATGCCGCTGACGTCCCTCATGCCATGCCCGAGAGTTGGTCTGCTGGTGGCCTCCTTCAGTGGAGCCGTGGAGCTGGATGCTAGCTGGTTATAGGAGAGCAGTGGACTCTCCCTCCGATCTCTCCCCTCATCCCCCCCCCTCCCGAGGAAGCCCCCGACAGCAGCGTATGGAAAATTGGAGACACGTGCCGTTAAATTCCGCAGGGAAGCACTCTCCCCCCCCCCCCCCCCGATCATCTGCCGTGCCTTTGGCCGAAAATCCGGCGTAAACCCCTCCCCGGAGAACGGTAGTGCCCAACGCAGCACGAAGCCATGCAGAAGCAAATGCCGCAGGTTCCCTTCCCGGTCTGTGCTGGATCCGTTGCTCTCATGCAGGTCAACAGTTGGAGGCACCATCATCATCATCATGGGCAGTCCCTCGAAACGAGGATGACTTGCTTCCACGCCAAAAAGGACGAGTTCACAGGTGTTTCAATGAAGGACCTAATATTCCAGGTCCTGAACTACAACCTGAAGGGTGGAAGATGCCTGTGCGTGGATTATTTTAAAGTGTGGTGGCCGTTGCACACCAGCCACCACACGGGATTGACAGAGCCAGGCCTTGGTCCAGTGGCAAGGGTTATCCAAGACGACTGGAGATCAGCTCTGCTGCACGGACCTAGTGCGCATACATATCGCAGTGTGGGCTGGGCCCGTGATGCCCCTGGGCCTTTGCCTCTTCAGGGCCGTGAACTCACGCCTCTCCTGAGCCCCGATCACGTCCCTCTACAGTCTCTCGCCGCTCCTTCGGCCCGACCTCGCCGCTCCTGCTGTACCTGCCCACGCTCCAATCACCGACCTGGACCTTGATGACGTCACTCTTCGCTGCCGTCGCCCTCCTGCACCAGCTCGCGCTGTACCCTGCCGTGGTACACCGCCACGCTGCCCATTGGCCGCCGCTCCACAAGTGGCATTACAGCATCAGAGCTAAGTAGGGAGAAAATATAAAAAACAGCCAGGGTTCCTGCTCTCGATCGTGTCTAGTGACTCCTACTGAAAACTGCTCATGTGACCATCGGGTTACAACTTGTGTTTGTTGTCACACCATCAACTCAGTAAAACGTCCCAAGGTGTGTCACAGGAGCCTAATCAGACAATAATTGACACTAAGCCAAAAGAAGGAGGCATCAGGACTGTTGACAAAAAGCTTGGTTGCTGAGGTTTTAAGCAGCGTCTTAAAGGGGTAGAGGGGCGAAGGGGCTTAGGGCAGGAATTCCAGAGTTTGGGGCCTAGACAGCTGAAGGACTGTCCGCCAGTGCTGGGGAAAAGGAGGTCGGGGATGCACAAGAGGCCACAATTGACGGAGCGCAGAGATCTCAGAGGGTTGTAGGGCTGGATTGGGCTTGGTTGTCGTGCGGAGCGGCGAGCGGCCTCGGGAGCAGCGTGGAGGCGCACTACTCCAGGGAGCAGCGCGAGCTGGTGCAGGAGGGAAACGCCAGCGAAGAGGGACCAGGTCCAGGTCGGTGATTGGAGCGTGGGCAGGTACAGCAGGAGCGGCGAGGTCGGGGGCGAAGGAGCGGCGAGAGACTGTAGAGCGACGTGATCGGGGCCCGGGGGAGGCGTGGGTTCGGGGCCCAGAAGAGGCGAGGGCCCAGGGGCAGCACGGGCCCAGCCCACACTGCGATACGTGCGCGCACTCGGTCCGTGCAACAGAGCTGGTCTCCAGTCGTCTTGGGTAATCCTTGCCACTTGGACCAAGACCTGGCTCTGTCAAGCCCGTGTGGTGGCTGGTGTGCAACGGCCACCACACGTTAAAATAATCCACACACAGGCATCGCCCACCCTTGAGGATGTAGTTCAGGTCCTTCATCGAAACACCTGTGAACTCATCCTTTTTTGGCATGGAAGCAAGTCATCCTTGTTTCGAGGGACCGCCTAAGATGATGATGGTTGTTGTGCAAGCTTCCCCCATTCCCCCACACAGTCAAATAGCATGCTGACACTCGGCGGGGCGGGGGGAATTATCGGAGTTTGCGCTACCTATGAGCAGCCACACCGTCTGGCAGTTCCGACTGGAAATTCAGGTATGCACTGCCCTCGATTTCCCATCCATTCTGCAATGGAGAGTGATGAGCGTCGCACGGCCAGATCTCGGTTTGGCACCGACGGCGAACGAGGCCCAATGGCCCCCTCGTTGCCGACGCTCGCACGTGATACTGGAGGGGAGCTGGCTCTGGAGGAACAGGGTGACCCAGCGGGGAGAGAAGGAAGCAACACAACAACGAATGCACACTGGGCGGAACCAGTCCGAGCCACTTGTTCGACATCAGTGGCTGCAACGTGATGCGATTAATAAAGTAACAGGAGACACCATCCCCGGCACATTACACGGCTTCTGATCAAATAAATCTCTCTGTAATTGACATCGATGCTTTTCTGTCTAATACGAATGCGAAGTGTATGCTGGGACAGTACGATTAATTCGGTAAACTGACTCGATAATTGATGGCCTAAATAGCATAGTTAGAGTCCCACTTCTTCTGGGTTATTTACAAATTCATATTAAGATGCAAAATAAATACAGAATAATCAATGTGTAGCAGTGAGCTTGAAAGCACTTAAGACAATCAAGGTTATCGGCTGATGTAATGAGTGGTTTGCATAGAGAACAATGGATTTCTGGGTGATGGTTTAAAAGGTACTAATCTCATTGAGGGGTCACATGGCACCATAATCCATCATCTCAACTCAAGACTGGACCACCTCTTGGGATTCTTGTCTCAAACACCATACAGTTATTTCATTTTAGGCAGGGGCTTTATTCAGTTTTGGGTCTCCTTTTAGTGCTACAAACTAGTCGATATGCCATTCGCAGCTCTCAGTCAGCTGACGGGCGATGATGCCAACCGTGTTTCCTACCGACCCCGCCTTAAACCTTTGTCGTCTCATTTTAGCTCTCAATATATAATTCACACCCATCCCCTTCCATGGTTTAAAAAAGAAAGACTTGCATTTCTATAGCGCCTTTCACGACCTCAGGATTTCCAAAGCGCTTTACAGCTACAATGAAGTACTTTTGGAGTGTAGTCACTCTTGTAATGTAGGAAACACGGCCGCCAATTTGTGCACAGCAAGCTCCCGCAAATATCAATGTGATAATGACCAGATAATCTGTATTTTTTTTTAAGTGATGTTGATTGAGGGATAAATATTGGCCAGGACACTGGGGATAACTCCCCTGCTCTTCTTTGAAATAGTGGCATGGGATCTTCTGCGTCCACCTGAGAGGACAGACGGGGCCTCGGTTTAACGTCTCATCTGAAAGACGGCACCTCCGACAGTGCAGCATTCCCTCAGCACTGCACTGGAGTGCCAACCTATATTTTTGTGATCAGGTCTCTGAAGTGGGACTTGAACCCACAACCTTCTGACTCAGGTGAGAGTGCTGCCCACTGAGCCACGGCTGACACAGTAAAATGGTTGAAAGTCCCAAAATGGGACACAAGTGCATTAAAGCTACTGGTGTCCCACTGTTGTTCTACAAGACACTTTTCAATATACAGCTGGAAACTTAGCTAATTAAAAAATAACTGTTGCGCTGAGGGCAATTTTAACCTAACACGCGCATCGGGAAATTGATTGGGCATCGGGCACAATACTGGTTTTATACCTCGCCCGATTCTACTCTCCATTGAAGTCCCTCAAGCCTGTCCGGAATATCATCAAATTCCTGCAGCAGAGTTTGAGATCGGCACTCCATGGCTCCACTTCACCCTGATCTCTGTCTCTGTAATTGGTGGGAGCACTGGAACAGAGCTGATGAAGTAAGCGCACAAACTGTTTATCAGTGAAATGAGCCTGGGCTACGTTATGGATGACGTTGACTATCCATTTTAAGCAAGTTGGCTTCTAACATTCAACCATCGCCAAATCCCCCACCATCAACATCCTGCGGGTCACCATTGACTAGAAACTTAACTGGACCAGCCACAGAAATAATGTGGCTACAAGAGCAGTTCAGAGGCTGGGTATTCTGTGGTGAGTGTCTCACCTCCTGACTCCCCAAAGCCTTTCCAACATCTACCAGGTACAAGTCAGGAGTGTGATGGAATACTCTCCACTTGCCTGGATGAGTACAGCCCCAACAACACTCAAGAAGCCCGACACCATCGACAAAAAACAGCCCGCTTGATTGGCACCCCAGCCATCATCTTAAACATTCACTCCCTCCACCACCGGCGCACTGTGACTGCAGTGTGTATCATCTACAAGATGCACTGCAGCAACTCGCCAAGGCTTTTTCAGCTGCACCTCTCAAACCTGCGACCTCTACCACCTAGAAGGACAAGGGCAGCAGGCGCATGGGAACACCACCACCTGCAAGTTCCCCTCCAAGTCACACACCATCTGACTTGGAAATATGTCGCTGTTCCTTCATCGTCGCTGGGTCAAAATCCTGGAATTCCCTCCCTAACATCACTGTGGGAGCACCTTCACCACACGGACTGCAGCGGTTCAAGAAGGCAGCTCACCATCATCTTCTCGAGGACAATTAGGGATGTAAATAAATGCTGGCCTTGCCAGCGACGCCCACATCCCATGAACGAATTTTAAAAAGCTCTATGTCAGAACAACCTGACTGAAAGGGTAGCGGTGTGAACTGCAACTTTAAGCACTGGACTACGCAAACCTGAATATTCTTAATAACCAGCCACATTATAGCTTTAGAAATACAAGTGAGTTGAAATGTAGAAATTTCCCGCCCTAAATTCTCTTTATCTTTTTCGACAGACTTCAGTGGAATGGCATAGGAGACAAAGGAGCTAAAGAAATAGCCGCCGTTATAGAACAGAACTGTACCCTCACTTATATTGGGTTTGTATGATTCTATCACCTTTAACTAGTGTTTACAATGCTAGTGTTAACAGTGGCTGTGGAATGCTGCAACCTCAGGTTGGAACCTTCTTTTTTCTACAGCTTGGGGCCCGTGAAAGAAAGAAACATAGGTCACCTTGACGATCAAGCACTCTATTGATTATTGATTGGACTATTTGGATACATTAAATTCTTAAAATTAACCATTCGGTCGAACGTGCCCTCAAGTTCTTGCATGGTAATGGGTTCATGACCCACAGAGTGAACCTGAGCTTGTTTAAGTTGCTTTTCGTCAACTGGCTCTGTAAACCTTATTAAGGCAAGTGGTCTTGTTTGGCTCAATATTCTGCAACAAATCAAATTCCTACATTTATTGCTTGTAGCTCGATTTGCTACCCAAGTGCTCCAACGTCCTGAAGACAGTCTAAACGCCACATTCTGAGTAGACCAGACTGATAACAAATTAACTGATCGATTTATTATTGATTGGTCCTTCTACCCAATCGTGTCATAGTGTCAATCTTCTAGTTTCAGTATCTAGGGAGGAGGAAAACAAAAAAATGTTTCCTGGTGGCCAATAATGTCGTGTGTTAACAAATGATGGGAGCGATAACCAATGCTGGGGCGTGATGACAAATGATGGGATGTGGTGTCCAAGGATGGGATGTGGTGTCCAAGGATGGGCGTTGTGGCCAAGGATGGGCGTTGTGGCCAAGGATGGGATGTTGTGTCCAAGGATGAAGCATGGTGGCCAAGGATGGGCACAATGGCCATGGATGGGGTATGGTCGACAATGGTGGGCACGATGGACAATGATGCACTCAGTGGACAATGGTGAGCGTGGTGGCTAATGGTGGGGCAGTGATGGGGTTTGGTGACACAGCACAATGGAATTCCAGTAGGCGATGCCATTGCTAGTAAAGAAAGAACTTGCATTCATATAGCTCCTTTGACTGCTTCAGAATGTCCCAAAGCACTTCACAGCTAGTGAAGCACTTTTGAAGTGTAGTCACTTAAATAGTAGCAAAGCACAGCAGCCAATTTGTGTACAGCAAGATCCCACAAACGATAATGAGATAAATAACCAGCACCTCCCAGCCTTGCTACCACTAATGTCAAGGAGGGCCAGAGCAGCAAAATCATGGGAACACCATGACCTTCAGGTCATTCACAGCTGCCCTTTGCTTCCCATCATTATCACTGGACAAGGCCTTAACAATCCGCTCACTATTCCTTTGTCCACGAATTTAGCAGAGGTGTTAACCCATTTATAATAAACCGTTTACAACAAGCAATGTCTGCATTTAGTTGCGGACAGAAGAACCTCGTGCGAACGTATTAAGCATTTGGCTGCCAATCTCAGCAGCGGTATCTCCCAGAGCTTATGTCTCCTTCAGGCACAACGACAGGGTGTCTTGTGCCTTCAATTTACCAACTCAATCAATTGTGGAGCTTATGATGAATTTTTGTGCGAGAGAACTAATTCTGTTGGTGTTTTCTACTGCCTCCCAGCCAATGTGGATGGCTGTCCCGTTCACCGCAAGCAGCCTCACATAATCTGAAGTAAGTAAATGATCGCTGACTCTCACATTCTTCTTTGTCATTAACAGGTTGGCAGAGAATGTGATTGAAGATGAAGGCGCCTTTTACTTGTCCAAAGCATTAATGTCCAATACAGTTCTTAAACAACTCAAGTAAGTGATGGATAAACGTTCCCTACAGCCATAGTCTGTGTACAGGTTTCCTACTCTTGATGCTGTATTTATGGATGTTCTCCAGTGACGGAAACCCCAGTGATGGAGGGCTTTGGGAACCATAGGTCCAAAGTCCCCTGTATCTCCTAGGCCTGCTACACTCAACACATCATGTCTCAAATTATTCATACATTATTTTCCAAATGACAGCCCTCATTCCCCCCCCCCCCATCCTCACCCCCCACATTTCTTGGCCCCTGGCTGATTGGGTTCTGTCAGGAGAAGTGCTTCTATGTTGGGAATAATCTACTACGACAAATCGCGGGGGCTGTTCAAAATACAATTAGATGGGAGAGTTCATGTACTGGCGGATGAACCCTCTCAGGAAGGCCAGTTAAAATCACAATGAATGAGCCCAAACTGCTCACACGCCCCCTGGAGGCTGGCCACTGAATGGCATCACCAGAGGCCTGTTGGGGATGGAACACGAGCTGAAAGATGATAAAGAAACTAGAAAATACCTAGAGCATGGAAATGTTGAATTAGATCATTTTGCTCTAAGAAATGGCATCCTGCTACTGACTGCAATAATGAAATGTCAATGCTATCTTTCTTTGTTAGTTTGTACAACAACCACTTTGGACCTCTGGGAATAGAAGAAATGGAGAAAGCGAAGGGAAAGAAGCGAGATCTGATCATCATGACGTGAAGTTTATCTCACTTTAACTATGTTGGCAGCATTTGCCAATGATGACATTAAGACAATATATTAATCTGCCAGTAAGGTAGTGTAGTGGTTATATTACTGGACTAGTAATCCAGTGAGTTTCAGAACTTCATTTTTAAAATCTGGAAGTAATCACAAAAGGTTGTCGTAAAAACCCAACTGGTTCACTCACGTCCTTTAGGGAAGGGAATCTGCCGCCCTTACCCGGTCTGGCCTATCTGTGACTCCAGACCCACAGCAATGTGGTTCATTCTTAACTGCCCTCTGAAATGGCCTAGCACGCCACTCAATCGTATCAGACACCATCTTCTCAGGGGCAACCAGGGATGGGGAAATAAGTACCTGCCTTGCTAATGACGCCCACATCCCGAGAATGAAAAAAATATATGAAAAGTGATATAAATACATCTTAACAGAGATGTCCTGTATCCAGAATCAGTCACAGGTTGAGCTACAGGTTTTACAATTATATCATGCTCACCGAACCAGGGCATTCTTTTTTTAACCGAGAGAGATTCGATGTCTTCAGTTTTGATTTTTTGAAAACATTTCCGAGGAGTTCCTTAGGACTTTCGGGATGAACAAAGTCAAATGCTGAGTGGAAAGAAGTAAACTTAACACAGTTCAAAAGGTTGGGTGCACGAGGCACGTTCCCTGTGTGCTCCTTGTATGTGCGAGTGCGTAAAGGTTAAACTTCTACACTGGGGTCGAGAAATAACGGCTGTCGTTATTAAAAGGTGAATGTTTAACAACTTCATAAGACATTCTTCTTACTGCTATTTTAATGGAGCTGTTAACCTGGTTAAAAGGAACGTACTTGTGGCCTGTGCTGAAATAATGGAGAGAGATATGCCCATCCCCAACATGACAGATAGCTTCCGAGATGTAGGACTCCACGGGGGAGAAATTCAGCTGGATAGCGCCCCTCGTAAGAGACATTACAGGGGCGCCACAGGATTTGCTGCCGCGAACGCCGCTCGGCAAATTCAGTGTGCCGGTACCGGCGGCGCTGAGGAGTATCGCCCGGGAGCGCCACGCCGGTGTGCAACGCCCCCGGTATCGACAGGGATACAACATTTGGTCTGCACTGCACCCGTAGCACCTCCTAGCGACCCCGCTAGAGAAAGCTGGCGTGCAGAGCTGTCCCGGGGAGCTAAGGGAAGGAATAACGGCATGAGGTAAGTGTGAGTGAGATATTTTTTTTGCGATTTAACTTTCCATAAAGGACATTAGTGAACCAGATGAGGTTTTTTTTTTAAGACAATTCGGTAGTTTCACGGGGCTAGAACCTCCACTTTTGAGCTTATCGCCCAAAAACGGGCATTATTTCCGGCGTGGGTGGTAATAAAGGGTTTTCAGATTGTCGGCTTCTCGCCCACTCTCAAAACACCTAGTTTCCATTTTTGAAAATGGGTGTTACCGCGAGCGATGTCAAATGGGCGGCAGCGTTAAATTTTTTTGACCTTCTGCCGTAAAGTGTGGCCGTCCTTAGCAATGGCATGGCAACGCTCGATTCCCGCGATTCAGGAGGTCAAGGGTCATCATGACATGCGCAGAAGAAGAGACAGAGAGAGGGGGAGCTCAGAGGCACTGAAAGAATGTGTGGCTGTGGTGTGCGCTTGTCTGGCTGTTGTGGGAGGAACGACAGAGATTCACCAGTAGCAAAAAGCCTACTCAGCACCAAGAACATAGTTGGCACCGAGTTTTTGTCCAGCAAATAAGATACAACATGGAAGGGATGTTCCCAGCAACACTGGTGGCAGAGGGCTCCCAGTGGTCCCGGAGCAACGCATTGCACCCCAAGGTGCCGCACCCCCATTGCCAACCACATGAGAGCCAGCAGCAACATCTTGCTTCTGGCTCGATGCACGTTCCCACCTCGGGACCGTCCTCTCCCGTATTCGTCCAAGCAGCGATTCGGCCGTCAGCACCCCCCCCGCCCTCCCCCACCCCCCAATGAATCATCGCCTGAGGACCTCCTCGGCCAGGCGGCTTGGAGTCAGGAGGGGAAGGGGTCGAGGTGGGGAGGAGAAGTGGGGGGGGGGGGGTGGAAGGGTTGGTTTGTACAGAAATACTGGTGATTTCAGACTGATGTTCGGCTTAAATATTTTTTATTTAACAAAACCTTGTAGCACATTGGCTCAGATAGCTGCACCATTACACGCTGGTGATTCCTTTACATCAAAAGGGTATAATCACACTTAACTTCAATCAACTTAACCTTTAACTATCACCAAGGTGATGCCCACCATTGATGTATGACCTGCACACCCAGCAGTGTGTCAGCCTTGTAAATAACACCAACGCTCTTTCAGGCAAAGCTCCTGATGTAAGGCTCTTGCAGCTATCATTTCACCATTGGCCCTTTCATGCAGTCTACAGGGGGGGCGGGGGCATGGCTTCAGCGTTAGCCTGATTGTCTGGGCCGATGTCAGCGTCCGCCTCCTCATCCTCCTCTTCCTCTCTCTGGTGAGGTGGACTGTCAGACTCATCGGGCAATTCTTGTCCCCTCCTGATGGCCAAGTTGTGCAGCATGGAGCACAAACTGAGCTACCTGATCAGGGTGGTATTGGAGCTCACCTCCTGAGTGGTCCAGGCATCTAAAGCGCTGCTTCAGCACTTTAGCGTGGTTTTCTCCACGATATTGCGAGTTGCTCTGTGGCTCTCGTTGTATCGCCTCTCGGCTTCGGTGTGGGTGTCACGCAGGGGGGTCATTAGCCAGATGGCGAGGCCATATCCTTTGTCACCAAGCATCCAGCATTGACTTTGTGGCTCACTGTTAAACAAGTCAGATACAGTGCTCTCATGCAGGATGTGAACATCATGGATGCTGCCCAGAAATTGCACATTCACTGCCAATATAATTTGCTGGTGGTCGACAGCCAGTTGGACATTCAGGGAGTGGAATCCCTTGCAGTTCCTGAAAACCTCTGCATCCTGAAAAGGTGCCCGCATCGTGATGTGCGTACAATCTATTGCTCCCTGCACCTTGGGGAAGTTTGCAATTCTGGAGAATGCTAGAGCCCTCTCACTCTGTGCCTCCCTGGTCATAGGGAAGCTGATCAAGTCCCTCCTGCGTGCGTACAGAGCTTCAGTGACCTGTCTAATGCAGCGATGTGTGGCATGCTGAGAAAGTCCCCAAATGTCTCCAGCTGTGGCCTGAAAAGAACCCGAGGCGTAGAACGACAGTGCCGCGGTGACTTTGACCTCGACGGACAGTGCAGCATTGATGGTGCTGGTAGGCTGCAGATCTGCCCTTATCAGTTGGCATACCTCAGTGATAACCTCTTTGTGGAAGCGCAGTCTCCGAAGGCAGGTGGTGTCGGGCAAGTCGAGGTAAGAATGCTTCTTCTTTTACTTGCGAGGGGGAGTAACGTCTGGTTCTCCTCATTTGTCTGTCACGTCTTACATTGGGCACACGATGCAGTGGAGCGTTCCTTCGGTGATGGAGTCTGCTGCATGTAATTGGTCAGCAAGAGAGGGTGAGAAAGGACAGGCCCCATTGCAGTAGCTCTCTGTTTTCCATCGATTGGTTACAAACAAGGAATGCCCTGACGAAGACGCCTCTTCAATTCCAATCGGTCACAGTACGGTCAAGATGTTTTTACAAATGTTCACATCAACTCCAATGACCTGCAGAGTATATCTGAACTCTGCTGAGGTTGAAGCACAGCAGCCTTTTAGAGGACGCGATATGTGATCTAGAACAGGGCGTCCATAACGCTGTGATTCGTTCCGATTAGTTCCACTTTTTGTGGCCGTTTTTTTGGGCAAGCGATATTGTGGGCGCTATGTGTGCGAGGTGATGAAATTGACAGAGGGCGATCTCATGGCCGCCAATTTCGGTAAATATGCTCTTTACGACAAAAAAAAGTGGGCGGGCGTTAATATTGAATCTCGGCTTTAAATCCGTGCGGAAAGTAATGCTGGGCGATATGGGCGTTGAATTCGCCCATTCTGCTGATTACGCCCCAAAAAGTGGGTGGGCGGTGATATTTATTCCCGCCGTTAAGCACATGAGGAAAGTAACGCTCGGCGATAAGTTTCCTAAAAATGCCCACCAGTTTCCATTTTGTGCCAAAATAGGCGATATATGGGCGTTATAGGTCATTTCAGCGGTAAAGTGGGCGTTAAGCATACAAAAAAAGTGGAGGTTCTAGCCCATGGTCACCATTACTGATTCATGCTTTTTATTCCAGATTAATTTAATGAACTAAATTTAAATTCCCAGCTGCTGTGGTGGGATTTGAACTCTTGTCACAGAGCTCAGGATTACTAGTCCAGAAACATAACCATTATGCTACTGTTCCCTATTGCAGATTATTGGGAAGTCAGAAACAGCATTTACAGTTCAATCCCTGGTAAAATAAATAGAAAATCCAGGTTTTTATTGGGGGATAATGTGGTGCTTCGAAAGGACAAAGGTCATGGCTGATCTTCGACCTCAACTCCACTTTCCTGCACTATCCCCATATCCCTTGATTCTCTTAATATCCAAAAATCTATCGATCTCTGTCTTGAATATACTCAACAACTGAGCCTCCACAGCCCTCTGGGGTTGAGAATTCCAAAGATTCACCACCCTCTGAGTGAAGGAATTTCGCCTCATCTCAGTCCTAAATGTCCGACCCCTTATTCTGAGACTGTGACCCCTGGTTCTAGACTCCCCAGCCAAGGAAAACATCCTTACTGCAGCTACCCTGTCTAACCCTGTAAGAATTGTGTATGTTTGAATTAGATCACCTCTCATTCTTCTAAACTCTAGAGAATATAGGCCTAGTCTGCTCAATCTCTCCTCATAGGACAATCCCTCCATCCCAGGAATCAGTCTGGTGAACCTTTGTTGCACTCCCTCTATGGCAAGTATATCCTTCCTTAGGTAAAGAGACTAAAACTGTGCACAATACTCCAGCTACAGTCTCACCAGAGCCCTATAGAACATAGAAACATAAAAAATAGGTGCAGGAGTAGGCCATTCGGCCCTTCTAGCCTGCACCGCCATTCAATGAGTTCATGGCTGAACATGCATCTTCAGTACCCCATTCCTGCTTTCTCGCCATACCCCTTGATCCCCCTAATAGTAAGGACTTCATCTAACTCCTTTTTGAATATATTTAGTGAATTGGCCTCAACAACTTTCTGTGGTAGAGAATTCCACAGATTCACCACTCTCTGGGTGAAGAAGTTTCTCCTCATCTCGATCCTAAATGGCTTACCCCTTATCCTTAGACTGTGACCTCTGGTTCTGGACTTCCCCAACATTGGGAACATTCTTCCTGCATCTAACCTGTCTAACCCCGTCAGAATTTTAAACATTTCTATGAGGTCCCCTCTCATTCTTCTGAACTCCAGTGAATGCAAGCCCAGTTGATCCAGTCTTTCTTGATAGGTCAGTCCTGCCATCTCAGGAATCAGTCTGGTGAACCTTCACTGCACTCCCTCATTAGCAAGAATGTCCTTCCTCAAGTTAGGAGACCAAAACTGTACACAATACTCCAGGTGTGGCCTCACCAAGGCCCTGTACAACTGTAGCAACACCTCCCTGCCCCTGTACTCAAATCCCCTCGCTATACATCTATACAAGATGTACAATTCCTAATCTGAGGATGGAGAGGTAAGTTATCATCAATTCTCTGCCACCGATCAGCTCAGTGGGTACAGGCATTCAGGGTATGAGAGTGACTCAGCTTTCGGCTCTCCCTCTCTTGGACCGGCCTACTTCCTCCCTCAAACAATGAGGATGGACAACGACTGACGTTGCAAAAACAACAGCCACTGATATCATGTGGTAGATTGGAAAGAGTCCCGAAACACGGATACCAGCGCTTTAAGAGTAATTGCTTGCATTGTCTCATCTTTCAAAGCATGAGGCTAGAGAGCACAATAAAAAAATACCGTTCCTGGGCACTCTCTGCTGCTTTACTCCCATGCTATCGCATCGGATTTAAAAGCAGATCAATCCAGATGGGGAACATATAGCTTTATAAAAGGGAACTGACAGGCAAATCCCATTCAACCAGTCTCTGTGCACCTAGGGTTGAGAAGCTGGTTACTTTCATGGAGCGAGCTACAAACTGCCTGACTGTGTAGTGGGCAGAACATTTATAAGCTCCACAGAGGGAAGGAAATTCATTGTGTATTAGATCACAGAAACAATAAAATACAACACAGCCAATCCATTCTTCATCTTCACCTTGACAAGCTGCTAGTAGGAAGTTGCAATGGATGTAGGAATATATAGAGAATACTTTTCTCCTTTATTCCTTAATCCAGTTCGAATCAATGTCACAATAAATAGATATGGATGAGGAAGAGCATTTGGAAGCTGGGTCATTGAATACATTTAAGACAGAGATAAACAGTTTCTTAACCGATAAGGGAATAAGGGGTTATGGGCAGCGAGCAGGGAAGTGGAGCTGAGTCCATGATCGTATTGAATGGCAGAGCAGGCTCGAGGGGCCGTATGGCCTACTCTTGCTCCTATTTCTTACGTTCTTATGTTATGTATGGCTCATCCTATCGCCACCATCCAGTCCTCCCATCAGTGTTCCAGATATTTCTTAAAAACAGTCCAGGGTTTTTGCCTCCATTACCCTGCCTCACGGAACGAGCTTTTGGCTTAATGGTAGCATTCCTGCTCCTTGAGTCAGAGGGTGCAGGGTTTGAACATCGCTTCAGACATTCCCAGCGAGTGGAGGCTGAGCTACAGCTCTGACTCCTGGGTTAACATCCAGCGGGATGCTTGTGTCCGTCATGGGTCTCCCCCCCTCATCGTATAGGATGGGGGAGCCCCTAAAACCTACCCGCCCCATGGGCTACCTTATTGGCTGGTATGAAGTTGTTTACGACCATGGAACTAGTGTTAATATGACCAGTCAGACTGTTAATCAGCCTGCGAATCCTTCCACTACAAGACACAAGTTGTGATGAACCTTTATAAAACACTGGTTTGGCCTCAACTGGAGTATTGTGTCCAATTCTGGGCACCGCAGTTTAGGAAGGGTGTGATGGCCTTAGCGAGGGTGCAGAAAAGGTTTACATGAATGGTTCCAGGGATGAGGGACTTCGGTTACGTGGTAAGACTGGAGAAGCTGGGGTTGTTCTCCTTAGAGCAGAGAGGGTTGAAGAGCAAAATCACGAGGGGTCTGGACAGAGTAGAAACTGTTCCCATTGGCGGAAGGGTGGAGAACCAGAGGACACAGATTGCAGGTGATTGGCAGAAGAACCAAAGGCGACACGAGGAAAAACTTTTTTACGCAGCGAGTGGTTAGGATCTGGAATGCACGGCCTGAGAAGATGGTGGAGACAGACTCAATCATTGCTTTCAAAAGGGAATTGGATAAGTATCTGAAGGAAAAAAATTTGCAGAGCTACGAGGAAAGGGTTGAGGTGCTCTTGCAGAGAGCCGGCACAGGCTGGATGGGCTGAATGGCCTCCTTCTGTGATGTAACCATTCTATGATTCTATTCTCCAAGGGAAGAGGATGGAGATACAAAAACAACAAAAGCCCTACCTCATAAGTTGATTGCTCTTTGATTGACAAACTTCATGCCATCAGTTCTAAATTTGAAGCTTGCTTGTTTGAACTTGTGCTCCCTTGTCCGACTAATGTGCTGTCATTTTAAGGAGTTATTTTGCATTTAACTTTTCTGTACCATTTACTATCTTGCATATCTCTGTAAGGTCATCTCTATTCAAAAGCTGAAAGACACAAGACTTTTCAGTTTTTCCCCTTAACCTAGTCTTTTAATGCTACGGATCAGTTTGATGGAAGTGAAACACTCAGGGGCCGAAATTGATCACAGGCAAGTTCCGCCCATTTACCGTCGAAAAGACCGCTAAGATCCTGACGGTACATTCGGCAGAAGTTGGTCATAAAAGGAAAAAAGCGCCCGGTGGCAAAAATGGGCGTTACACACCGATTCTGGGCAGTAGAGGGCGGTAGGTGGAATTCCGGGCAGCAAATGCAATCCTGGAGAAAGTTACACCGAGGCTGGAGTCGGGCCCAGGGAGGGGAGAGCGCACAAAAACAAAGTTACAAAAATAAAAAACAAAACATCACAAAACCTTCAGAGGACCCCTTTCAAACAAAATCGCTGCGAAAGAAGGAAAGAAAAAAAAATCTCACTTACCTTTACTTGCAGGTCTTCATACCTACCGGCTCTGTACGACCTGCCTCCACGTGGCGGTCTTTTCCCCTGCAGGAGCGGAGGACCGCTCAGATGAATCTCGGGCGGGAGGACTTTTATCGGCATTGCACGCTGGCACAGGCCGGCGGACACTCCCCAGCGGTCCTTCCAAACCACCGACGTGAGAGTCTCACCAATTTCCCATGGAGAGCGCTGAAAAAACGGGGAGACCGGCAGCCAGTGTTAGGGTCACCAATTTCGGGCCCTAACGATTTATCGTGCTGAGTTGGAACTACACCTGGGCAACACAGGGCACACAGTGAGTTGAGGTTTCAACCCAAATAAACAAAACTCCACAAGGTAGGAGGTTTACACCAAGTCTTGATTGCACCAATGGTTTATTGATCAGTAATTCAGATGGCAAAATAAGGGGACAGGGAACTGGACAGTGCATCGGATTCGAGCAACTCTTTTGCTTCTGATAGGGGGATGTGATTCCAGCCCATGATGAGCTGAAAGTCTCCTCTATCCAACACCTCCATCAATATCACTAAAAAAAAGATTATCTGGTCATAATCACATTGCTGTTTGTGGGAGCTTGCTGTGCGCAAATTGGCTGCCGCGTTTCCTCACAGTACAACAGTGACTACACTTCAAAAAGTACTTCACTGGCTGTAATGCGCTTTGAGACGTCCAGTGGTCGTGATAGGCGCTATATAAATGCAAGTCTTTCTTTCTTGAAGAGATCTATGTGAAAATATCTTTGTTTGAACCAGATTCCAGTGGGACAGGTCCACGGCACAAAACTGCTTGTAATTCTATGCAAATTGGCACTGAATTGGTAAACTGACTCACGGGATACGGTAGCAAAGATACAGAAGCTCGGACTAATGATCCAGCGAGACATGAGTTCAAATCCCACCACAGCAGCCAGGGAATTTAAACTCAGTTAATTAAATAAATCTGTAATAAAAAGAGTTATTAAAGAGTATCAGAAGCGTTGACCATGACACTATCGGATTGTTGAAAAAACCCATCTGGTTCACTGATGTCCTTTCGGGAAGGAAATCTGCCGTCCTTACCCGGTCTGGCCTATATGTGACTCCAGACCCACTGCAATATGGTTGACTCTTAACTGCCCTCTGAAATGGCCCAGTGAGCCACTCCATTGTTCCAAAGTCACTGTGGGAGTACCTTCACCACACGGACTGCAGCGGTTCAAGAAGGCGGCTCACCACCATCTTCTCAAGGGCAAATTAGAGATGGGCAATAAATGCCTGGCCTTGCCAGTGACGCACACAACTAATAAATTTTTTTTAAAAGAAAGGACACAAAGACAACTTGTCCGGGAACCAGGAAAATTCATACTAGTGCAGTAAAGGACTCTGATAAGACACCTTCGAGGAAAGAATTACTGGTAAATGTATTGAAACAGATTGGGCCAGATTTTGTTTGTGCATGTTTAGGTTTTGAAAAAATGTCCACAAAGTTGCCGGTAATGCGAGCTGATAACAGCGCAGCAAGGTGAAAGTGGGGCTTTCAAGCTCTGCTTCAATCAAAGGATTAAGAATGGGTCTCGGGACTAAAAAAAGCTAAATAGGCTTTTGTAGCGGTCAGCTTTAGAAGTTGTTTAATGGGCAGAAGAGATAACGCTAAGAATAACATGTCAGAATGATTGACTGTTGCAAGTTGTGTAACTTGAGGACAATTACAAATAGCCAAACTGTTGAACCACAGGAGGCCCAGAGAGGCAATTAAACAGAACAAGGGATCAGAGGTAACACGTTGGAGAAACTCCACCTGGTATGAGACATAGGCCAATGATTGTGTGACACGAAAGGGAATTAGTCAAGGAGCGACTGTGCATGCGGGCTTTGGGCCAATTAAACGGCGTAGGGAGATCATGCATGAGGCTGACATGCATCATTAAGTGTATAAAGGATTGCTTGGCATTTTGTATCATCGGAGAAGCCTGGCCACAGACAGAGAGCAGGCGGTCTGCCCACTGGTGCAAAATAAAGACTACTTGCATCTTCGAACCCAGACCTGGTGTTGGGTGTTTATTTTAAATACCCCATTACAGAGGGCAAGGGAGGGTATCTAGGGCCTTGGTGAACAACGGGCCCAACAGTGTATCTCCTCAACCAATGAGATTTAAGAATTGAGAAATAAACAGAGCAAGGACTGAGAAGGAGGGTGAATTAGAGTTTGTGAATTCAATGTCAAATCAGACACAGGAAGTGAAGTAAAGAGAGGGAAAGAAAGATTGGATTAAGAGAGAGAGAGAGACAGACAGAAACTAAAAGTAAGAAAAATAAGTAAAATTTAAATTTGACATTTTTTTAAATGCGCTAAACAAATTCACAACCTGAAGGCATAAGAGTCACACATATAATTGTTAACTTTCTGGGCATGGGAGGTTGATTGGCAGCCATTAACTACTGTATCACATTGTTGAAAGGGTACTTACATTGTTAACGACCAGACTTAACGAGTTTAATGGGCAATTACTGTGCAAATGCTGCAAATTTATGAAAATTACAGGGAGGTTAAGCGCGAGATGCCATTTTCACAAAGCTAACGGCAGAGCGGTGCAGATTGAGCAGCAAATTGTGGCGGTTCGCAATTCACGGGGTATCTCGTCCTCCCTACAAGTTTCTGGCCAATTTGTGCATGGACAGCGGCCGGTGTGTGTCATTTATCAGCAAAATTCGGCCCGATGTGTTATTCATTTCATTGCACGTAGCGACCAGAACAAATCTTTTCTCCCTGCCCCCACTCTCATTGAGTAAAATGCATTGTTGGGGAAGTGCATCGATCGACCCTGAACTTAACCCGTGGTGAATGAGGTGTGCTCAAAGCTGCCACGGCCTGCCAAAGTGGAGAAGTGGTCCATTCCTCGAGACTGAATTCCTCAGATCAGCAGAAAATTCAGCCAAACTGTTGCAGAATAAAGAATATTTTTGTTGCAGTTATTTCGCTGGGTGTAAAATAAATATGAAAGAAAGACTTGCATTTCTACAGGGTCTTTCACCACCTCAGGACTTTACAGCCAGTGACGTACTTTTTGAAATGTAGTCGCAGTTGTAATGTGGTAAACGCGGCAGCCAATTTGCGCACAGCAAGCTCCCACAAACAGCAATGTGATAATGACCAGATAATGGGGGTAAATTGCGGTCGGAGGCTCTCTTTGTACGAACGCCTCTGACCCGAAAAAAATCGACAAAACTACCTGGTGGTCCCGGAGTAACAGAGATTCTGGTCGGAGGCCGAGGTTTGCTGCGCAGCGCATGGGGAGATGTCTTTCAGGTAGGTATGTACGTACATGTTGGAGCCACCAATCACTATGCAGTATTCTCATTGATAAAAATGGGAACTCCGTTTGTACGGACCCCCATTACTATCAATGAGAAAAACCCCTAAAACACCAAAACACAGCATAATAAAGAAATAAAACACCTCACATATTAAAAATGAATTGAAATTAAATGTAATTAAATGTTTTAGAAATTAAAAATATTTGAGGGATTTTTTTAATGTGTTGTAATAGCGGATGCATTGACAGTCATTTTCCAACATTCCATTGACTCTGGATCAGTTCCTATCGAGTGGAGGGTAGTCAATGTAACCCCACTTTTTAAAAAAGGAGGGAGAGAGATAACAGGGAATTATAGACCGGTCAGCCTGACATCGGTAGTGGGTAAAATGATGGAATCAATTATTAAGGATGTCATAGCAGTGCATTTGGAAAGAGGTGACATGATAGGTCCAAGTCAGCATGGACTTGTGAAAGGGAAATCATGCTTGACAAATCTTCTGGAATTTTTTGAGGATGTTTCCAGTAGAGTGGACAAGGGAGAACCAGTTGATGTGGTATATTTGGACTTTCAGAAGGTCCCACACAAGAGATTAATGTGCAAAGTTAAAGCACATGGGATTGGGGGTAGTGTGCTGACATGGATTGAGAACTGGTTGTCAGACAGGAAGCAAAGAGTAGGAGTAAATGGGGGCTTTTCAGAATGGCAGGCAGTGACTAGTGGGGTACCGCAAGGTTCTGTGCTGGGGCCCCAGCTGTTTACACTGTACATTAAGGATTTAGACGAGGGGATTAAATGTAGTATCTCCAAATTTGCAGATGACACTAAGTTGGGTGGCAGTGTGAGCTGCGAGGAGGATGCTATGATGCTGCAGAGCGACTTGGATAGGTTAGGTGAGTGGGCAAATGCATGGCAGATGAAGTATAACGTGGATAAATGTGAGGTTATCCACTTTGGTGGTAAAAACAGAGAGACAGAATATTATCTGAATGGTGACAGATTAGGAAAAGGGGAGGTGCAACGAGACCTGGGTGTCATGGTACATCAGTCATTGAAGGTTGGCATGCAGGTACAGCAGGTGGTTAAGAAAGCAAATGGCATGTTGGCCTTCATAGCGAGGGGATTTGAGTACAGGGGCAGGGAGGTGTTGCTACAGTTGTACAGGGCCTTGGTGAGGCCACACCTGGAGTATTGTGTACAGTTTTGGTCTCCTAACCTGAGGAAGGAAATTCTTGCTATTGAGGGAGTGCAGCGAAGGTTCATCAGACTGATTCCGGGATGGCGGGACTGACCTATCAAGAAAGACTGGATCAACTGGGCTTGTATTCACTGGAGTTCAGAAGAATGAGACGGGACCTCATAGAAACATTTAAAATTCTGACGGGGTTAGACAGGTTAGATGCAGGAAGAATGTTCCCAATGTTGGGGAAGTCCAGAACCAGGGGACACAGTCGAAGGATAAGGGGTAAGCCATTTAGGACCGAGATGAGGAGGAACTTCTTCACCCAGAGAGTGGTGAACCTGTGGAATTCTCTACCACAGAAAGTTGTTGAGGCCAATTCACTAAATATATTCAAAAAGGAGTTAGATGTAGTCCTTACTACTAGGGGGATCAAGGGGTATGGCGAGAAAGCAGGAATGGGGTACTGAAGTTGCATGTTCAGCCATGAACTCATTAAATGGCGGTGCAGGCTAGAAGGGCCGAATGGCCTACTCCTGCACCTATTTTCTATGTTTCTATGTTTCTAAAAATAAACGTATCTTAATAAGACAGAATTTTTTAATATAAAAATGAGTTGTTAAATTTAATTTTTATATGTTTTAAAACTCTTATGCTGGTAAAAGTAAGCTATGCGTCTGCTTTTACCAGGCGTAAAAGTTTGAAGGACATTCGCTGGGCATGAGTTGGGCAAATAGCCCAATCTCTTCCGCGTGGATGTCCTTCTCCCAGAGATGCGGAGCACCTGTCTAGAGAAATCTTGACAGATCGGAAAAGCCGTTTCCTGGCGCATGCGCATCGCGTCCCGACAACCGTTATTTGCAAGGCCTCGCTGGGTCCGTGCGCACTTTGTCCGGACCCAGCAAGGCCGGAATTTTCAGCCCAATCTGTTTTTTAGGAATGTTGTTTGATAGATAATGGCCAGGACACTGGGGATAACTCCCCTATTCTTCAAAATCATGCCATGGGATCTTTTACGTCCACCTGAGGGGAGACGGGGCCTCAGTTTAACATCTCATGCGAAAGACGGCACCTCCGACAGTGCAGCACTCCCTCAGCACTGTACTGGAGTGTCATAGAATCATAGAATGGTTATAGCACGTGCTGACTCTCAGCTAGTCCCACTCTCCTGCCCTTTCCCCGTGGCCCTGCAAATTATTTTCCTTCGATACTTTTCCAACGCCCTTTTGAAAGTTAAAATTGAGTCTGCCTCCACCGCTTTTTCAAGCAATGCATTCCAGATCTTAACCACTCGCTGCGTAAAATAGTTTTTTCTTACATCACCTTTGGTTCTTTTGCCAATCACCATAAATCTCTGGTTCTCGATCCTTCTGCCAATGGGAACAGTTTCGATCTAAGATCAGCCTAGATTTTTGTGCTCAAGACGTGACCTTCTGACAGAGGCGAGGGTGCTACCAACTGAGCCACAGATGACCCGCCACACTTAGAATTGTTAACTTTCTGGGCAAGGGAGGCTGGTTGGCAGCCATATCTGGCAGACTAAAGAGTATTTTTGTTGCTGTTGTACAATAAATATGTTACACAGTTTGCAAAATTCATTTTTTTTCCGATGGTGTATGATCCTTGTTAATATTGATGATGCATCTGGGGGATTATGTGAGCTGCACAACATTCGGTTCTCTTCATCGGAGCCATGTTCCTGATCCATCACTTTGATGGCGAATTTAACTCAAACTCCTGTCTACCCCTTGGCAATGGTCAGCTGCTGAAATAGAGGATCTGACATCGTTTTCTGGAGACCAGGAGACAAGCTGCAAACTCCATGCTCTCCCAGGTCTAACCTGGAAGCCTAACATTGAGAGTTTACAGGTCCTGCAAAAAGGTCCCAACAAAGCAGAAGTTGTTTGCAATCTTATGCAGTGAAAGGACTGCCCGCCAGAGGGCGCCATGCGATTAAGTACCTGCAGCGAAAGTCCCCTGTCCAAGGTGCTGAAACTCGTATGTTTTGTTGTTTATTGTTTCAATTTCTTTACTTCATTGTTTAATTAGGGAGGGGAAACAAGCCCGAATTGTCACCCCCCCCAATACTCCCTGTTGGAAGTGGACATTGCATGAGGTAATTATTGGGCTGAATTAAAATGTGTCAGTTGTGACTCAGTGGGTAGCACACTCGCCTCTGGGTCAGTAGGTTGTGGGTTCAAGTCCCACTCCAGGGACTTGAACACATAAATCTAGGCTGACACTCCAGTGCACTGCTGAGGGAGCTGCAGTCTGTCTCTTGGATGAGATGTTAAACTGAGGCCCCGTCTGCTCTCTCAGGTGGATGCAAAAGATCCCATGGCACTATTTTCAAAAAGAGTTCTCCCCAGTGTCCTGGCCAATATTTATCCCTCAATCAACGTAACAAAAAACAGATTGTCTGGTCATGATTACAGTGCTGTTTGTAGGAGTTTTCTGCGCGCAAATTGGCTGCCGTGTTTCCCACATTACAACAGTGACTGCACTCCAAAAGTACTTAATTGGCTGTAAGTGCTTTAAGACATCCGGTGATCGTGAAAAATGCTATATAAATGCAAATCTTTCTTAAAATGATCCTTTTTCCCCCGGTAATGGATAGGCTGCCAATGTCCAGGCTCAGAGATTAAGAATGATCCCTGGGGGGTCTCCGCCGAACTGTGGTCCACAGGAGCCAACACCTTCAGAAGAGGGGACAAAAGAAACAGTTTATGTTGTATTAGTGTCAACAAGATTCAGTTGTGGGAAAAGTCTATTTTCAATTGTTCCAAAGGCAATTCAGAACTTCATTTAAATCCAATTAAATCAGAGAATGAAAGAGTAACTGTGCTAAACGTGCCTGCATATTGCTCAGATTTGTTCTCAGCTCTGCACACCAGCCCCTGGGGCAGTTTCAAGGTAAAGGAAGGATGCAGACCTCATGGGGATGTGAAGCACAGCCCATGCCAGAAATACACAAGGATTAGATGGAGATATATGAGGAATTGGGAGAGAAAGGAAAGAGCAAATGATGGATTGTTAAAAACATTAAAATTAACAATAAACTAGAAATGCAAGTGGAGGTGTAGGTTGTTATGTGCCTCAGAGTGAGGAGTGTCAGTATTAGGAGTGGGATATTATATTTTCCAATTTTGACACCAGAATTAACCAGCCTCTGACCTGCTCTAGAGTGACCTTAATGAATCAAGCAGATTTAGTGGAAATGTTGCCTTTTTAATTTGTGTGTTCACTGCCCTTCTGTGGCATTGCTCACAGGTAGTTTGAGGTCTGCGGGACAGCTGTGATATTTTGCGGCTAAGATGGAGCTACATTTATCCTGGCCTGTCCCGTACAGGCTAACACTTGGAGGAAACCAATCTAAATAGACAGACCCCCAAGGGCTATTAGATTTAAAGTAATTGGTAGGAGGTTTAGAGGGGATTTGAGGAGAAACGTAGAGGGTGAAAGGGTGCTAGTGGCAGAAACCCTCATAGCATTTTTAAAATTCTTGGATGTGCACTTGAAGTGCCGTAACCTACAGGGCTATGGTCCAAGAGCTGGAAAATGGGATTAGGCTGGATAGCTCTTTGTTGGCCGGCACGGGCACAATGAGCCAAATGGCCTCCTTCTGTGCTGTAAATTTTTATGATTCTAACAGTTGAGGGAAGTTTCTGCACGTCGGCCACTAATTATAACCCTCCAGCTTCCATCCTTGGGGAGAAGCCAGGGGATCAGGATCAGAACAACCAGCATGAATTGACTGGCTTTCTGAAACAAATATGTTTAACACTTTGCAGTGCAATACCTGAAGTGTGTTGGATGCATGCCAGACACAACATTTTTATACAGAGTGCCTTGGTGAGACCGCACCTGGAGTACTGTATACAGTTTTGGTCTCCTTACCCAAGGAAGGATATACTTGCCTTAGAGGGTATGCAACAAAGGTTCACCAGACGGATTCCTGGGATGGGGGGATTGTCCTATGAGGAGAGATTGAGTAGACCAGGCCTATATTCCCTAGAGTTTAGAAGAATGAGAGGTGATCTTATTAAAACATACAAAATTCTTACAGGGCTTGACAGGGTAGATGCAGGGAGGATGTTTCCCCTGGCTGGGGAGTCTAGAACCAGGGGTCACAATTTCAGAATAAGGGGTCGGCCATTTAGGACTTAGATTAGGAGAAATTTCTTCACTCAGAGGGCTCAATTTTGCCCAACCCCTTTTTTCGGCGCACTTATCTTAATTGCACCGACTTTGCGCGCTGGAAACGGTGCCGGAAAAAAGTCGCCCCATCCTGGCTGCTCTTCCAAATCCCCGGAGTCCCAGTGTGGCGTGTATTGTGCAGTGGGGGGGGGGGGGGGGGGGGCGGAGCAACAGGCCAGCGCAGAAAGCATTGCTGGCAGCTGCGCACATGCGCAGTGAAGTCTGCGCGCATGCTCCTGACCTCCCAGTGTGTCCTGCGGGCTGTGAGCAGGATCCGATGCTCGCAGCCCTTATCCCCGGCCGAAGGGACGCCCCGATATCACCGCACCCTATCCCCGGCCGAGTGGCCTCCCGCACCGGCCGGCTGACCTGCTGAGTTCCCGGGCCGAGGTGGGACTTGAGTTTTATTTTTTTATTTCTTGATGGTTGTGCTTGAGAATTTTGATTGGGGTGGGGGGAGGAGGAGAGTTTGCGGGGTGGAGAAAGAGTGTTTTTGGGGGGGGGGAGGCGAACTTAAAAAAACAAACTTGATTCTGGCATAAAGATAGGACTTCTATTTTTTATTTGTTATTGATTGATTGTTTATTACTTGTTGGGCTTTGTTTAGTGCTTTGTAAGTCTTGGTGCTTTAAATATACTAACCTGCGTCAATTTCTTAACTGCCCGCAAGGTTTTTCAGAGCTGGCCACGTACGCTGACCTAAGTCGATTTGGAGTAAGTTTTTGCTGGCCAAAGTGGCATAAATGGCCAAAACTGGCGTAAGTGTCTGGGAACGCCCCCTTTTGAAAAAAAAAACTGAACTAAAAAAAAAATCGTACCTAACTGAGTTACTCTGGAGCAGATTTTGGGGGGAAAATGGAATTTTTTTAAACTTACGCCAGACAAAACAATTTACTCCAAAAAAATTGATGCAAGTCATCGCCAAAATTGGGCCCATAAGGTGGTAAATCTTTGGAATTCTCTACCCCAGAGGGCTGTGGATGCTCAGTCATTGAGTATATTCAAGACAGAGGTTGATAGATTTTTGAATATTAAGGGAACCGAGGGATATGGGGACAGTGCAGGAAAGTGGAGTTGAGATCGAAGATCAGCCGTGATCTTATTGAATGGTGGAGCAGGCTCCAGGGGCCGAATGGCCTACTCCTGCTCCTATTTCTTATGTTCTTATTTCTTACCCACACCTTCCATTTTAATTTGTTTAATTTTCTCTTTCTCTCCCCCCCCCCCCCCCCGCCCCCCATAAATTCCACCTCCTGGAATGCACCACTCGTGCAGCAATAGCAGAGATATGTAACGATCCCTGGCCGTGCCGCTGTCGGAAGTGTATATTAGCAGCACAGCTTGAGATGCTCCCCCACTTCTCTCAGAAAATGGTCCTTCCCTCTTCTCAGTCGGCTCTGGCTGAGATTAGGAATTCGCCATGTGAGATATTTTAGGGGAAGGGCTAGTGTCCGACCACTCAGCAGCCCAAGGCACTAATGCCCAGTCACTGTACGGGCCACGTTCATAAACGCTCACCTTTCAATAGCACAAATCAGTTTACACCGAACTCATACTGCCGGAAGAGAACTTTCATTAGTCATTTACCTTGCCCTTGCTCCAACTAAAAGGTGAAAGTTGATTCAGTGTCCTTCTACCATGTAGTGTCTGTGTAAAAGAAAAGACTTGCATTTATATAGCGCCTTTCATGACCTATGGACGTCTCAAAGTGTTTACAGCCAATGAAGTACTTTTGGAGTGCAATCACTGTTGTAATGTGGGAATTGCAGCAGCCAATTTGCACACAGCAAACTCCCACAAACAGCAAAGTGATAATGACCAAATAACTGTTTTTTTTTTGTTATGTTGATTGAGGGATAAATATTGGCCAGGACACTGGGGATAACTCCCCTGCTCTTCTTCGAAATAGTGTCATGGGATCTTTTACGTCCACCTGAGAGGGCAGACGGGGCCTCGGCTTAACATCTCATCCAAAAGACTACACCTCTGACAAGGCAATGCTCCCTCAACACTGCACTGGAGTGTCAGCCTAGATTTTAGTGCTAAAGTCCCTGTAGTGGGACTTGAACCCACGACCTTCTGACTCAGATGCGCGTGTGCTACCCACTGAGCCACAACTGACATGTAGACAAGATTACTGCCTCTTCTCGTCCTCGTTGCTCTGGAGCCTGTCTACTCATTGTTCAACCTTTCCTTTAAATTTCATATCTAGTCACTGAAACGAAGCTAAGGCTCCTGTCACCGGCAGATAAACGCCAAAGTGCTGAGAAAAACATATCTGATATTGAGTACATCAATCTAAATGGAAATCTGCTGTGCTTATTTAAAATACCCCTAAATATAGTTCATCTATATTCAACAGCAGTCCCGGAATAGCCTATAGAGGAACACGTAATACCACAAATTGATGCATGGCTTTGGCTCAGTGCCACACACTCAATATTCATTTGGCACATCATATCGAGGGGACCAACAGCCAACGTATACTGTGCAATCACTGCCAGGTCCCCCAATATCTCAGTGAGCAAAAGTACCATGCTGCGGTACGGAGAGTTCTGATCCGGACACTGCCTGGAGAGGATCGGGCTTGCGAGTGATGATGATGGTACCCGCTGTTGAATAGCTGCCAAATTTCTCTGCCCAAGGCTCACACAAGCACGGGCACTTGGCAAAAGTACGGAAGAGCTGCCGGCATCTGTGGAATCAGACCCTCTGAATGTCGCCACTTTTAGGAGCGAATGCAAGAAACGGGGGCAGAATTGGGGTGAGGGGAGCATTGCTCCTGGGCACTATTCCGATGGCAAGAGTTGCATCACAGACCCCCACCCCCCCACCCCCACCGAGAGTTGACTTAACCAGTAGGGAAAAAACATCAATCGGAAAGGGGGTAGACATTAAGTACAAACTCAGTATCACTCCTTACCCAGTCCCAGCCATCTACACAGTCCACGCTTCACTCTAGTGTGTTTAGAATAGTGCATTTATACAGTGCTTTTCACCTCAGGGCGCTTTACAGCCAATGAGCACCTTTGAAGTGCCCTTGTAAATGTGCACTGTTGTAAATGTAGGAAATGCGGCAGCCAATTTGCGCACAGCAAGGTCCCACAAACAATGTGATAATGAGCAGATAATATTTTCGTGATGATGGTTGAGGGATAAACGTTGCCCACGATATCAGGGAGAACTTCCCTGTTCTTCAAAATAGTGCCATGGAATCTTTTACGTCCACCCGAGAGGGAAGACGCGGCCTCAGCTTAACATCACATCTGAAAGGCGGCACCTCCAACAGTGCAGCACTCCCTCAGCACTGCCCTGGAGCGTCAGCCTAGATCTTGTGCTACAACCTCTGACTCAGAGGAGAGAGTGCAACCCACTGAGCCACGGCTGACATTCTATGATTCATACGTAACCACAAGCTCCAAGGGGTCAAACTGTCCAGTGCACGTGAGGAATACAGCAACATATCATTAAACTATTTTTTTTAAGTTTATGGCAAATAAGGAACCCCGAAATTGTGAATGCATTCTACATTTAAAAAATGAACAGACAGGAAACAGTTTTACCAGATTCAAAAACCCATCGACATTGAGGCCAGAAATGGGAATAGTTATCTAGAGGACAACCATTTCCTGCTGGGAATGCAGGGTCTGCTTTTCTTAAAAATTAATTCTCAGGATTTGGTCGTCACTTGAAAAGCCAACATTTATTGTCCATTCCTAGTTGCCCTCGAGAAGGTGGTGGTAAGCCATCTTCTTGAACTGCTGCAGTCCCTATGGTGGAGGTACTGTTAAATAGGTAGTTCCAGGATTTTGACCCAGCGACGATGAAGGAACAGTGCTGTATGTCCAAGTGTGGCATGCAACTTAGAACATGTGCACCGTGATGTATTCTCTGCGACATCACAAACACACAAGATGGCTCCACAGGCATTTGTCATGTAACCTTAACACATGATGCTTTTATTATATACATCAGCAGTTACATTACCACAGTAGTCCACTAGGGGGTGCTCTAAATTACAAGAACATAAGGAAGAGGAGCTGGAGTAGGCCATTCGGCCCCTCGAGCCTGCTCCGCCATTTAATACGATCATGGCTGATCCGATCATGGACTCGGGTCCACTTCCCTGCCCGCTCCCCATAACCCCTTAATGGTTAAGAAACTGTCTTTATCTTAAATATATTCAATGTCCCGGCTTCCACAACTCTCTTAGGCAGCAAATTCCGCAGATTTACAACCCTCTGAGAGAAGAAATTTCTCCTCATCTCAGTTTTAAATGTTTCAATGAGATCTCCTCGCAACCCAAAACTGATCCCGGGTACTTGAAAACTGGAGAAAAAAATGGATTTGGAGGGCAACTTGGAGGTGATGGTGTTCCTAGGCACCTTGTCCTGCTGGGTTGCGGAGGTTATTTGTAATGCAGTAACAAACCTGCTAGCTGCAATCTTGTTATTGCAAAACATCAAATGGAATCGGACTACTTTAAAAAAAAAATTTGCTCAGGACACACAGGGTTGAGAGCAGGTGACATCAGCGCTTCGTGCTTTTACCCTGGGGAGCAGAGGACCTCCCCTGATCTTCCGGTCACGTTGCACCGTGTTTACGCCGGCGGATCAGCGGTTCCGCCGGGTGACGGGCGCTCCGTCCTTCACTCCACAACTTGGCATCGCGCAGCGCTGCCTCCTCCCTCTACCTCTACCTCCCGGCCACGCTCGGCTCTGCGGGGCGATGTGTTGTGAGGCGAATGCGTTTCTAAGGCTCGATCCCTGAGTGACTGTGTGTGTGTGTGTGTGTGTGTGTGAGAGAGAGACAGAGACAGCCCGTCCTTGCGTTTGTGCCTTTGTTCAGCATCTCCGGTAAATCCCCACAGTTACCCTGCCTGCTTCTCTGGTGAGTACAGTTTGTTTAAATCTCACTCCAGCTCTCCCCGTTCCAGCTCTTGAAATTTCAAATGTAAATGTCAATTTTTTGTTCGGAGTTGCAATTGCTTCTTAAGCTCATTTACAAAATACATATATATATTGTGTTGATTTACTGCCTATTTTCTTTTGGTTGGAGAGTAAAATAAAGTCTTGTTTGGGGGGCCGTGCTGTGATGTGATGTGCCCAGCTCCCCTCTCTCGGTTTGTTTACAATGGTCCTTTCCTCCTCAAACGCCAAGAAACGCGAGAGAAGCTCTCAGCCATACCTCCTGCTGCGATGCGATGGAGAGGCTGGGATATTTCTGCACGCACTTACAGCTCATGGATCGGACTCTGCTGGCCCTGTAGATAGACAGAGGGGAGGGTGGTTGCAATCTGCTCCCCCACTTGCCTCTTTGCATTTGTAAAGCAGCCAGGTTATGTTACTACTCCATGTTGTCACCACAGTGCATGCCCTTGTCCACTGTGTGAAGGTGGATTCAATAATGAGAGAGAGAACTTGCATTTATATAGCGCCTTTCACCACCTGGAGATGTCCTGAAGCACGTCCGCCGTGGTGAAGTGCTTTCCCAAGCGTAGTCACTGTTGTACTGTAGGAAAGGTGGCAGCCAATCTGCGCACAGCAAGCTCCCACGAGCGGCAATGGCCAAGGGATAAATATTGGCCAGAACTCCCCTGGCTATTCAACGAATAGTGCCGAGAGATATTTTGTGACCTCCCGAGAGGGCAGGCGGGTCCTCGGTTATATTCCCAACAAGTAGAAATGTATTTTACCCTGCTGGTGTGGTATGATCTGCGTGAGACGGCGGGAACAAAAGGGAGTTAGATGTGGCCCTTACGGCTAAAGGGATCAAGGGGTATGGAGAGAAAGCAGGAATGGGGTACTGAAGTTGCAAAAATGATCAGCCATTGATCATATTAAATGGTGGTGCAGGCTCGAAGGGCCGAATGGCCTACTCCTGCACCTATTATCTATGTTTCTATGAGGCTGGCTCAATTTGGGTCAATGCAACAAGGCTAGCAAAAAAATCCATTATATTCTTCCAACAGGCAAGCAGACTTGGTCCTGACCTGGTCCGCTAACATCATTTTGGAGAACATGCACAGTGATAAATGTTGCTGTACAAGGCTAAGTGAAGTGTAATTGTGGCCTGGGGTACTCATTCACCTTTTTCACCTCTTACTCAATGCCAATTTGGCGATCCCAACTGGCCCACCTCCAACAATATAGCACTCCCATAGTACTGCAACTGATGTGTTAGCCTCGAGTATCTGCTCATCTCTGTAGCTGAGCCTGAACACTCAACCTTCAGACTCAGAGGCAAGAGTGCTCTCAAGTAAGCATACTTCAGTTCATAGATACACATTTATTTCTTGTATCGAAGTCAGTAAAAAGAGAGTTTGCCATTTTATGCCACTGTAGCATAGTTTGCTATAGAAATATGAATGATGCTGTCGGACTGCTCTGCTCTGCGTACCGTTGCGTTTTCTACCACCTGCCCCAGTTGTGCTAGTTTTGGGTGGGTGTGCTTCACGACCCAAAGGGGTAAACTCTTAACTGCCCTCTGAAATGGCACAACGAGCCACTCAGTGGTACCAAACCGTCACGACAAAGTCAGCACTATGGGAGCGCCTTCACCACACAGACTGCAGCGGTTCAAGGCGGCGGCTCACCACCACCTTCTCGGGATGGCCAATAAGTGTCGGCCTTGCCAGCGATGCCCACATCCTGTGAATGAATAAAAATAACCACAAGACATTCTGTGCGGAGATTTCCATTCACAAACGGAAAACTATTATCATTATCCGTGCCTGGCCGCGCACGTCAGAGTGAAACTGGTGGAGCCCAGCTTTACTAAGCTCAACCTTTCATGGCCACCTGGCCATTCGTGCTCCTGTAAAATCCGAGCGATCTGTCCGCAGACCCATGATCAATAGTAATGGTGAGCGGCCAGTGGTCTCTGAGTATGTCGCATTCAATGGGTTTGAGTGTATATTATGACCTGTTAAAGCCATCTTGTAAGTTAGTGTGGTTGTCATAGAGGACGGTGCCAAATGTGAGAGAGTTATGTAGGATGGGGCTAGGAGTCTACCGCCTTCAATAACACACTACCCTGCATGAGGAACCTCGAGAAGCAAGTCTTCCTCGATTCCGAGGGACTGCCTATGATGACGATGATGACCCTGCATGAATGTACAGCCCTGCTACACATCATATGCTCAAATTAGAAAAGCATGACTAACCAAGATCATAGAGACTTGAGCACATAAATCCAGGCTGATACTCCAGTGCAGTGCTGAGGGAGTGCTGCACTGTCGGAGGTGGCGTCTTCCGAATGAGACGTTAAATGTCTGCTCTCTTAGGTGGGCGTAAAAGATCCCGTGGCACTATTTCGAAGAAGAGCAGGGGAGTTGTCCCCGGTGTCCTGGCCAATATTTATCCCTCAATCAACATAACAAAAACAGATTATCTGATCATTATCACATTGCTGTTTGTGGGAGCTTGCTGTGCGCAAATTGGCTGCCGTGTTTCCCACATTACAACAGTGACTACACTCCAAAAGTACTTCATTGGCTGTAAAGCCCTTTGGGAGGCAAACGATCCAGAGCTCTGCCTGAAAAGTTGGTGAAAGTTGATTTCATAAGTCATTTTAAAAGGGAGTTGGACAGGTAGTGGAGGATGAGGAATTTATAGGGTTACGGACACAAAGCGGGAATGTGGGACTGAGAACGACAGCTCTTTCAAAGAGCCAGCACAGATACGATGGGCTGAATGGCCTCCTGAAGTGTAGGATTCCCTTTCTTTTGATGCATTTGTAGTGCTTGGTGAAAAGGGTATGGGTGCACTATCTGATCTCAATCTGTGGATTCCTTCCTCACCCAGGCAAGAACAATGGAATGGAGAGTCTGAAACCATTTAACTGAGTGAAGGGGATGGGATGACGCTGAGAGGCCAAAGGCCACACAGTATCCTCTTACAACTGCTGCAGTTAGACAGTCATATGGTCAAAGAGATTGACCTTAAAATCCCAGTCCAGGTGACACTTGTAGTGAGGCTACCCAATGGGAAGCGACTGTCGTCAGTCTCAGTCAGACTATTTAAGAGGCAAAGCTGCTCGTGGGATCCAGTTCAATTCATGACTTTTCTGCTAGAAGGTCAAGCAACGAGTGGCACTGATATGTTTGAGCAAAGACATCCCATGCCTCACCAACGAGGGAGTGGTAAACGTGGATGGAGGAAGGGGAAAGGGAAAAGGGTAACTAGGGGGGAAAAAAATGGAAGGGGAGGAATCTACCCTCTGCAGTGCTGAGGGAGTGCTGCACTGTCGGTGATGCCGTCTTTCGGATGAAACGTCAAACCGAGGCCCCGTCTACTCTCTCGAGTGGATGTAAAAGATCCCATGGCACTATTTCGAAGAAGAGCAGGGGCGTTATTCCCAGTGTCCTGGCCAATATTTATCCCTCAATCAACATAACAAAAACAGATTATCTGATCATTATCACATTGCTGTTTGTGGGAGCTTGCTGTGCGCAAATTGGCTGCCGTGTTTCCCACATTACAACAGTGACTGCACTTCAAAAGGTACTTCATTGGCTGTAAAGCGCTTTGGGACATCCGGCGGTCGTGAAAGGCGTCGTATAAATGTGAGTCTTTTCTTTCTCTGTGAATATACTCACGATAAACGTGTTGAAGTTTTGCAGACCATCACCAGAACACTCCACTCAGAACAGAAAAGCACCTTATTGTTTTAGGGGGAAACTCAGTAATGATGCACCTTTGAGAGGTCTCAGCAACTTTTTCGATCACTGCAACAATAAAAGCTGTCCCCGGGTATTTTTGGTTTAGGCATAAAACACTACAGGTCACGACCCATCCTGTGATCTGGTACTTCCCTAGTGCTTCGGATTATGCAAAGTACTGCAGCCATTTAGGACCCAGAGTGATACCGGGACTCAAGAGGGTTACATTGTGAGGACAGGTTGCATAAACTTGGCTTGTATTCCCTCGAGTATAGACGATTGAGGAGGGCGATCTAATTGAGTTGTTTAAAATCTTAGAAAAGGATTTGATGGGTAGACACACACAGAAACTATTTCCTCTGATGGAGAGAACAAGAATGAGAGAGCATCATTTTACAATGAAAGGTAAGCCATTCAGGACAGAAACCAGGAACCACCTTTCCACACTTAAGGTCGTAAAAATTTGGAACTCTCTGCTCCAAAAGGCTGTGGACGCTGGGGGTCAGTTGGAGCTTTCAAGACAGAGATCGATAGATTTTTGCTAGGTAAGGGCATCAAGGGATTTGGAGCTAAGGCGAGTAAATGGAGTTAAGATATATTTCAGCCATGATCTAACTGAAGGCTCAAGGGGCTGAATAGTCTACTCCTGTTCTCCTCAAAGCCTCGCTGAAAAAGTGCAACATCCCCACTGACACCTGGGAGTCCCTGGCCAAAGACCGCCCTAAGTGGAGGAAGTGCATTCGGGAGGGCGCCGAGCACCTCGAGTCTCGTCGCCGAAACCAAGCGCAGGCAGCGGAAAGAGCGTGCGGCAAACCAGTCCCACCCACCCTTTCCCACAACGGCTATCTGTCCCACCTGTGACAGGGACTGTGGCTCTCGTATTGGACTGTTCAGCCACCTAAGGACTCATTCTAAGAGTGGAAGCAAGTCTTCCTCGATTCCGAGGGACTGCCTATGATGATGATGATGTTCCAATATTCCTATAACCCAAAAAGGGAGATAGGTTGGGGAGCGTGCAGGGAGGGGGTATACAAATTCCCACTGAATAACTAAAGATGGAATCCACGAAAGGATAGCATACCGAGTAAGCGCGGTCGACCAATATTTTACTCAACCCCAGCCAGCTGGTCTAGGTTGTCCTCCTGCTGAAAACCGGGTGGGTGGAGGCAGGAGAAGGTAAAGCAGCCTAAAAGGGTCTGAAAGGCAGAGTCCCGAAGACACAGATGATTTTTGTATCGCAATCTACCAGAGCTGCCAACGCTGGGGGAAATGTTGGGAGTGAGATTTACGGGCTGGAATTTGGTCAAAAACCGCCACCACCGGATTACCACCAAAAAAACCCCGCTATGGTTATTTAATTAAGATCAGCGGAAAATTAATCAACAAATGTAAAAAAAAAATCCACCCGGCGGGAAGAATCGGTGGATTCTCGGCGGAAAATGCGATCCTGGTCAAATTCAGCCATATTTTAGTAAAATTTAGTCCGAGGCTACGATTTGGGCCTAGGAGGGGGGAAAACACTAAAAATATTTTTCAAAAAATTAAAAAAAATAGAAAAACGTTCACAGGACCCTTTTCCACTGAATCGCCACAAAAGTATTTAAAAAAAACTTTAACTTGCCTTTTTTTGCAGGGTTTCATACTTACTGCCGATCGAAGGGCTGATCTGGCTGGTTTCTCCAAGGTGTTTTTTTTCTTCTCAATTACAGGCCACTGCTACCACTGAACGCGGGCGAAAGCGTTTTTTTCCCCGTGTTGGAGGCCGGAGGCCGGAGGTCCGCGCCCCAGCGGTATTTCCAAACTGCCGGCAGAACAAACTCGCACCGGGTGCTTTTCCACCCAAAAATGCGATTACCACCGAAAAACACGGTGGAAATGCTGACCAAATTCCAGACCTTTATATTCTGTTTTTGTGACTGAAAGGCTGTTTTCCAGTGGGGTCCCGCAGGGCTCAGTACTAGGTCCCTTGCTTCTTGTGGTGTAGATCCATGATTTAGACTTGAATGTAGCGGGTATGATTAAGAAGTTTGCAGATGATACTAAAATCGGCCGTGTGGTTGATAATGAAGAAGAAAGCTGCAGACTGCAGGACGATATCAATCAACTGGTCAGGTGGGCAGAACAGTGGCAAATAGAATTCAATCCGGAGAAGTGTGAGGTAATGCATTTGGGGAGGGCTAACAAGGCAAGGGAATACACATTAAATGGTAGGATACTGAGAAGTGTAGAGGAACAAAGGGATCTTGGAGTGCATGTCCACAAATCCCTGAAGGTAGCAGGCCAGGTATTTAAGAAGGCACACAGAATACTTGCCTTTATAGCTGAGGCATAGAATACAAGAGCATGGAGGTTATGCTTCAATTATAAAAGCACTAGTTAGGCCAAAGCTAGAGTACCGCGGCAGTTCTGGTCACCACATTACAGGAAAGATGTGATTACACTGGAGAGGAGATTCACAAGGATGTTGCCTGGACTGGAGAATTTTAGCTATGGATAGGCTGGGTTTGTTTTCATTGGAACAGAGGAGGCTGAGGGGAGACCTTATTGAGATGTACAAAATTATGAGAGGCCTAGATAGGGGGGATAGGAAGGACCTATTTCCCTTAGCAGAGGGGTCAACAACCAGGGGGCATAGATTTAAAGTAATTGGTGGAAGGTTTGGAGGAGATTTGAGGGGACAATTTTTCACCCAGAGGATGGTGGGGGTCTGTAACTCACTGCGTGAAAGGGTGGTAGAGGCAGAAACCCTCACCATTTAAAAAAAGTACCTGGATATGCACTTGAAGTGCCGTAACCTACAGGGCTACGGACCGAGAGCTGGAAATTGGGATTAGGCTGGATAGCTCTTTGTTGGTCGGTGCGGACACGATGGGCCGAAATGGCCTCCTTCCATGCTGTAAATTTCTATGATTCTATATCGTCAGAAAGGATGAGTGATTGTGAACCCAGTTTAACACTTGGGGCATTGTTCATTTTAAAAGAGTAAGGTGGACTAAAATAGGTTATATTTTTGAATTGAAATGAGCGAGACAGACTGACCTCAAATAAGGGAGACTTGATGGGTCGAAAGTACACAGAATCTCATCCTTGTTCTTTAAGTAGTTAGATCATAATTTATTCTTTAATTTAACTTTTAAATTAAGAATCATTCTGGATGACATTTAAATGTCGCTGTTGCTAGGTATTCTCCACTAATAATTTAAACCTTTCAGGCATTTTCTGATGTGAATTTTAAAAATATTATCCCATTTTCATTTGCCCAAAGGTTTCATTTACAGCCAGAAACTATAATGTGGGCCATCACTTGCTCATACACATCTCTAGTGTCTCAGTGCTTCATGAAGGTCTTGCATTGGAGGAAAATATTCCAATTGTGCTCTCTCATGATGGCATTTCATTCCAACTCCCGTTAGCTCGCTCATATCTTCCTCATCACCATCTTCACTTGCAGATCACTGGCACCACTGGTGGTGATCTCAAAGAAACAGTTTTCACCACTGATGCACATGATCCTTTTGACAGCAATCCTCAGATGTTAGTGAGGAGGACTTGCAAGGTTGACTGGGCTGGGTCTACCTCCATCAGCTCCTGGTTCATCAGCACATTACGATTATGTACTTAACCAATTCCATTTCCCTCACCGATTTCATCCTTCCCCATCCTCTGCATTGACCCCTTTGCTGGAGTCTTTTTCCACAGACCTTGGTCCATCTCCAGCACCTCACTCATGTGGCCATTATCCATGTGTGAACCTTTGCGGTGACTGTCGGCAGCTTATTGGACTTTGGGGGGAGGGGCATCATGGCTTTACCTGGACCTATCCTTATCCAATGTTCCTCCTCGCATATTTTCAGCAGGAATCGCTGGATGGTGGGAATTCTGGCTGATTTCCCCCTCCCAAACAAAGGGGTATTGAGGACAATTGCTGCTCTGGCCAAGACCAACCAATGAAGCATATACTGTGGATTGAAGCCGAGATCTTCCTCTCCTTGGAGCTCAGTTACTCATGAGATGAATGCACTGAGTCACCGAGGTATCCCGGAGTTTCAGTTTTAAATAATATACCTTCTGCTGAAATCTTTGTTACCTCTAGACTTGAATATTCCAATGCTTTCCTGGCTGGCCTCCCATCTTCCAGCCTACATAAACTTGAGTTGATCTAAATCTCTGCTGCCCGTGTCCTAACTCGCACCAAGTCCCGCTCAGCCATCAACCCTGTGTTCAATGGCCTACATTGGCTCCCAGTCCCAATGCCTCGATTTTGAAATTCTCATCTTTGCTTTCAAATCCCTCCATGGCCTCGCCTATCCCCATCTCTGTAATCTCCTCCAGCCCTACAAACCCCCGCGATCTCTGCACTCCTCCAAATCTGGTTTCTTGCACATCCCCGTATTTAATCACGCCACCATTGGTGGCCGTGCCTTCAGCTGACTAGCCCCTAAACTCTGGAATTCCCTCCTTAACCCTCTCTGCATCTATCCCTCTCTTTCCACCTTTAAGACTCTCCTTAAAACCTACTACTTTGACTGAGCTTTTGGTCACCTGTCCTATCAACTCCTTATGTAACTTGGTGTCAAATTTTGTTTGATAACGCTCCTGTAAAGCGCCTTGGGACATTTTATTACCTTAAAGGCGCTATATAAATGCAAGTTGTTGATGATGTTTATTATAGACATTTAAAGGGGGGATTCCTTACGAACAGGAGTGAGCCGTTCAGCCCCTCGAGCCTGTTCTGCCATTCAGTTAGATCACGGCTGATCTGCATCTCAAATTCGTTTACCAGCCTCAGCTTTATCTCCCTCAGTGCCCTGACCCAACAAAGAAACTATTAATCTCAGTCTGGAAAGCTCCAGTTGTCCCAGCGCCCACAGCCTTTTGAGGGGAGAGAATTCCAGATTTCTACTACTAGATGACTTTGGACTAAGGAACTAAAGCAGAAATAGGGGATACAGAGTCGATGGTCTCGGTGACTGCATTGATAACTCTGCATCATACCGAAAGTTTAAATTCGCACATGGGCAAGGAGCAACATTTGCTGCAGCTGCAGCAACATGAGCAGCTGTCTCCAGTACCAGTAGCAGCCTCGGGAGAGGCAAATGACCTGGAGGAGGAGCTTGAGGAGAGGCGATGGTCCAGGACATCTCAGGAGACACAGCAGCAGGAGGAGAGCAAACCGTGTCGGATGTCACTTTGCTTTGTTCAGCTTCTATTGTCAGCTTGGGGATGTTAAATATCATTTGCAAACCAGACTGGTTATTAACTTCAATGTCCGGTCAGTCAAAACATGCCAACGTCGGCAATAGTGGCACTTCCTGTACTTTGGGAGTGAGCTTCAGGGAGTGACAGCCCTGGGACTTTGAGCCCCATCACGTTATGAAGTGGTTATATTTAACTCTAATGGCAGTGGGAATTGCACACGCAGACTTTTTTTTTCCTGCTTTTAAGCTAATCAGTGACGTATTCACTATTTGAATTGTTCCTCAGCCCTTTTTCCCCATTTTGCATCTTTTTCCAGTTTGTGTGCTTCAGAATTTGTTGGCTGTGACTTTAATTTTCTGCGACTTTAATTTTCTGCAGCCAGTTGCTACATAGGAAGGAAGTTAGGAACAGGAGGAGGCCATTCAGCCCCTCGAGCCTATGCCTCCAGGGACGATACCAGAAATGCGAGGGTATACATATCAGGAAAGGATGAACAGGCTGGGTCTCTTTTCTCTTGGGGGAAAAAAAAGAAGGCTGAGGGGTGACCTAATAGAGGTCTTTAAAATTATGAAAGGTTTTGATAGAGTGGATACAGAGAGAATGTTTCCACTTGTGGGGAAGAGCATAACTAGAGGCCATCAGTATAAGATAGTCACCAAGAAATCCAATAGGGAATTCAGAAGAAACTTCTTTACCCCAGAAAGTGGTGAGAATGTGGAACTCGCTACCACAGGGAGTGGTTGAAGCGAATAGTATCGATGCATTTAAGGGGAGGCTGGACAAGCATATGAGGGAGAGGGGAATAGAGGGTTATGCTGATAGATTTAGCAGAGGAAAAAGACGGGAGGAGGCTCGAGTGGAGCATAAACGCCGGCATGGACTGGTTGGGCTGAATGGTCTGTTTCTATGCCTTATATCCGATGTAATTCAATTAAATCATGGCCGATCTGATCTGGGTAATATAGAAACTCTTAACTAGTGTGTATTTGTCAAATGTTGGTATTTATCATCATCATCATCATCGTCATAGGCAGTCCCTCGAAACAAGGATGATGCAATGCAAGCTATCTTCAGAGCTTGCTGGTATTGGGTTAACATTATTTGCAATGTAGCCAGTACTCCAGGTACTTTCAAGATTCATCATAAATATACGGAAAGATCCATCAGAAAATTGGCAATACCAATTTTCCGACTGGATACAGATATTGCCTCCGCCTGTCTTTTAAAGGTGCCTTGGGGCCAAAATTTGGTGGTTTGCACCGGTCATTACCGCCGGAGAGGGCTGCTAACGGGCCGCTAAGCACCTACCAACAAAACAGCGCACTGTCCTCGCCTCCCGAACACTTCAATGGTGCGATGGGGGCGGCGCTAAGAGGTAGCGCTGCGCGCTCTAGCGCCACCCACGTGGTGACGTCATCGAGAGTGCAACGACCCCTTGGTGTGGTGGCGGCAAAATCGAATTGGATCGTCTGCCACTGTTCCCAACGGGGGGAAAAGTGCTCTGCGGGGGGGGGGGGGGGGTGTATCGTCCAGAGAGCAAGGTACGTTGTGAAATGTAATTTATTAAACTTCTACTTATTTGTGGTAGCATAGGCTCAGTGTGGGGGCATGTCGTTGAAATTTTCACAACCATATTTTTTCTCATCTTCAAGTGTCGGGATGCCGGCATCCTAGTGGCAGAAAATCGAGTCGGCCTCCAAACACTAGCGCTCCGCTGGGGCCCCGAGGACGAGTGTGGAAAACAACTGAATTTCGTACTTTGAGGTGGGAGACACCGCCAGGCGCTAAAGTTAGCGGCCAGACGGTATCACCGTCTCAATGCGGGCAGCACTGAATTCCCACCCCCTTATTTTTTAAACTGTAATTTATGCTGTGGGTACTTATTTTATATTCCTAATAACAAGGGCCATTGATCTCACCTTCCTTAAAGGTCCAAAAACGACCTAAAATTGTGGCTTTGACCACATCCATAGAATGAGCAACGTACCTGTGGCAGGGCACTCATGGCCTATTTGGTGAGCATGGTCGGCTGTCTGGACCAGACTGGGAGAAAGAAGACAGACTTGCATTTATATAGCGACTTTCACCAGACGTCTCAAAGCGCTTTACAGCGAATAAAGTACTTTTGGAGTGCAGTCACTGTTGTAATGTGGTGAAACGCGGCAGCCAACTTGCGCACAGCAAGCTCCCACAAACAGCAATGTGATCATGACCAGATAATCTGTTTTTGCCGTCTTGGCTGAGGGATAAATATTGGGTAGGACACAATCAGAGAATGAAGACACATTTCAGGCTCAGAATGGTAGCTTTTACTGAAGCAGCAGAGCTGTGCAGAAAGTTTAAAAAGAAAACTGCAAATGTTGGTGATCAGAAGAGGAGCCAGAAAAATGCTACAAAATGCACAACAGGCTCATCAGCATCTAAAAAAAAAACCAGAGCAAAAACAGGTCACCATTTCAGTTGGAGATCTTCCATCTGAACCGCTGTGCATGTGAGGCAATTTCTGTTTTAGCTTTGGAACTGTGTAATAGTACCAACCCACAGGTGATCTGTTTATAAAGTTATTTTTTTCGAGAAGTTATCACCTTGTGCTGCCATTCAGACAGGTCAGATAGGTCAAAGGGTAGAGGTGAAAGGGCAAACAAGCCACAAGGTTTGGGATAGCAATCCCAAACTGGAAGAAAATAGAATTTATAATAAATTGTGGCATGGTCCAAGAAGGCCCCCAGGTTCAATTTCTGATCTGTGCCAGGGCAGCAAAGGCAGGAAAATGGAGTTGAGGTACAGATCAGCCGTGATTTAATTGAGCAGGCTCGAGGCATTAAATGGCCTACTCCTGTATTTCAGAGAAAGTTCACTAGGTCCTCTGGCCAAAGACCGCCCCGAGTAGAGGAAGAGCATCCGGGAGGGCGCTGAGCACCTCGAGTCTCGTCGCCGAGAGCATGCAGAAAACAAGCGCAGGCAGCGGAAGGAGCGTGCGACAAACCAGACTCCTCACCCACCTGTTCCTTCAATGACTGTCTGTCTGTCCCACCTGTGACAGAGACTGTAATTCCCGCATTGGACTGCTCAGTCACCTGGGAACTCACTTTTAGAGTGGAAGCAAGTCTTCCTCAATTTCGAGGGACAATCTATGATGGTGATGCTGACAAGGTTGATTCCTGGGATGAAGGAGTTGTCTTATGAGGAAAGATTGAGCAGGTTGAGGGTCTGTATGGCCTACCCCTACTCCTAGTTCTTATATGGGAACACTGCAATTGGTCTCAGTGCCTTTAAGCTCGTGAGGGGACAAAAATCAGCGAAGGTTACCATTCCCGATTGTTGCCCAGAGACCCACGCTGATTAAATACAGGATCATGCCTGGCTGTGATGCATCCAGTAATCAAAACAGTCTGACAAAAAACTCACCGTCGAGGGTGAATGGTCATGTGGGTGAGGTAGCAGAGGGCAACTTCAGCACAGGAGCAGAGGAGACTAAGGAATGGAAGGCACAGGGAAAAAGGAATATTGACGTGTTGGAGCAGGTATATGAAGGCTGCAACGTGCTTCTGCTTTGTGTAGCCACCAGTCAACAGCTCGTGGGTTGTTTTTTTAAGATGTTCATTATTTTAGGCCTTCCCTAGTACACCATATTGTTTTTTAAAAAAAAAACACCTTGGTTCCAGATTCCTGTTAGTACTGCTCTATAACCAGCCCCACTAGGAGGTAGGCAAGAACCCCCTTGGGTGACAACATTCAGTTTTGCCTTGGACTATTGGGAAATGGCCAGCCTCGCCTGATGTTTCTTGGTATCGACACAGCAGAAGCTAGACTGCTAGAAATGGCGGCACCTCCTCCTCCCATCGAATGACACTGCCACCTCTTCCCACCTCCTCCCACCCAATGCTCCCACCTCCACGCACCCCATGACACGATATGATCCTTGGCAAGTCTCAACTACCTGCTGTTTTTAACTCCTCAGTGAGACATTTTCCTGATATTACAGCGTGGCCCTCAGCGGCAGTAATTGTGGGCCCCAGAGCTGGATCCCTTCCTGATCACCTCCTTGCAAGTCTCAATTCCACATGGTTTTTTTTACCCCTGGGGACCCATTTTACTGGAATAATGGTTTGAGTACTCGGTGGTGCACTTCTTGTTCCAAGTAATCGATGGTAACAATATTTTGAATCCAGTGCACTGGGTCAAATATCCCACCCGGAATAATTATTTAACGGAGAAAGCTTTTTTATAATGAGTTTAGTCAGTAAATAGAAATAAATCTAAATAGCTTGCGCACTGAAAAACATCATTGTAGCAGCATTGATTCACACCATGAAAAACACTCGACAGGATTGTGTGTCAATGAACTTTTGTCAAATTCCTCCTCAAGCATCAGGTTAACCGGTTGGTAATTATGGGTATTTTATTAAAATTATAAATGTGCAGAATCAGTGAGGACCGAAGTTTGCACTGTTAGTAACAAACTGTAGCTCCCCTGGTGGCGGAGTTGGTCAGTACAGCGGCCAATGGAGAACTGAGTAATGGCAACCAACAGCGTGCCTGCTTCAGTTGCCAGTCTGTGGCGATCTCAGCCAGGATGACATTCAGAATGCTACGACTGACCTTGGCGAACCCAACCTTTACCCCTCCCCGATCATTATCAACACGCTGAAAAGTGCATGCACGGTTGATAAGGTGAAGACAAGAATGAGCCCTTGGAGATGCCCTCAGAGAACCATACAGCACAGAAGGAGGCCATTCGGCCCATCGTGCCCGTGCCCACTCTTTGAAAGAGCTATTCAATTTGGCCCACTCCCCCTTGTCCTTTCCCCATAGCCCTGCAAATTTCTCCTTGGATGAATACCTTGCCACCCTTGAAGAAAGGGCAGGGAGGCATGGTTTGGGAAGGTAGGGGGTGTTTGCAGAAGCTTACAGGAGCATGACTCAGCCCCTTTGGGGGAGACGATTATAATGCTATGCCACTATTGTACAAATTTGGGAGCTCAGAATACAAAGAGCGTGCATTGGGTAAGAGCATTTCTGAAAACAGGTGCCGCCACTCACTACCTGAAAACAAAAACTAGAATGCAGCAGATAGGCGGTTGGAAATATTGCAGAGTGTTACATTCTTAACCCAAATTTTGCCCGCTTTGATACAGTAATCATGTTCGCTCTGGATGGATGGGCATTGCTGAGGAAGTGCCACTCAGAGTGGGAGAGAGAATGGAAGGATTTTTATTTGAAGTGTGAAAGGGTTAAATTATCGGCGGGACGTAGTAGGAATTTGTTAACAGGTTTCTGATGGAGATCCTTCAGCGGATTCACTGAGATTTTGATTCGCAGCTTGGCAGCCAATGAAATGTGAGAGATTAAATTATGAGGACAGGTTGCATAGTCTGGTCTTGGATTCCCTCCAGTAGAGGAGATTAACAATGAAGCAATTGAGGTGTTTCGGATGATCAAAGCAGTTGATCGGGTAGATAGAGAGAAACTATTTCTTCTGGTTGGAGGAGACCAGAACAAGGGGGCATAACCTTAAAATTAGAACCAGGCCGTTCAGAGGTGAGGTCAGGAAGCACTTCTTCACTCAAAGGGTAGTGGAACTCGAACTCCCCACCCCCAAAAATCTGTTGAGGCTGGGGATCAATTGAAGATTTCAAAGCTGAGAGTTAGATATTTGTACGGCAAGGGTGTTGAGGGTTAAGGAACCGAGGCAGATAGATGGAGTTCAGATACAGATCAGCCATCATCTAATTGAATGGAGGAACAGGCTCCAGGGGCTGATTGGCCTACTTGTATTAGGTTAAAAAAAAATGGCACAATATCAGAAATGCAAGCAGACCAGTTAGCATCTGAAGGAGTGTTTCATAAGAACATAAGAAATAGGAACAGGAGTAGGCCATACGGCCTCTCGAGCCTGCTCCGCCATTTAATACAATCATGGCTGATCAGATCATGGACTCGGCTCCACTTCCCTGCTCGCTCCCCATAACCTCTTATTCCCTTATCGTTTAAGAAACCGTCTATTTCTGTCTTAAATTTATTCAATGTCCCAGCTTCCACAGCTCCCTGAGGCAGTGAATTCCACAGATTCACAACCCTCAGAGAAGAAATTTCTCCTCATCTCGGTTTTAAATGGGCGGCCCCTTATTCTAAGATCGTGCCCTCTAGTTCTAGTCTCCCCCATCAATGGAAACATCCTCTCTGCATCCACCTTCTCAAGGCCCCTCATAATCTTATACCTTTCAATAAGATCACCTCTCATTCTTCTGAATTCCAATGAGTAGAGGCCCAACCTACTCAACCTTTCCTCATAAGTCAACCCCCTCATCTCCAGAATCAACCTAGTGAACCTCGGGAGGGACAGTCATCAGAACTGGATGGATCAGGCTGAAGGGGGTCCTTTATGGGACTGACCAAAAGAAGGATATTAAGGGAATCAAGGGATATGGGGATAGTGTGGGAAAGTGCAGTTGATATAGATCAGCCATGATCTCATTGAATGGAGGAGCAGGATCGAGGGGCCGAATGGCCTACTCCTGCTCCTAATTCTTATGTTCTTATGTTCTAAAGAGACAAGGGGTGGACAACAGGTAGAGCTTAAGAGATCAGATGTGTCAAATCCTTTCACAGGAAGGCAGAGCCTTCCAGTTTATTTCAGACAGATAGCCTGATTGTCTCCGTGTGTGCAAAAATATAAACTATTATACAAATTACCAGAGGCAACACTCAATGCAGAGATGAGTAACGCTTGCCATAATTTATAATTTGACAATCAGAGCAAGTGTTGCTTATCCCTGTATTGAAAGTGCCTCTGGCAAGGCCATTTATAGATTGCCGTTCCTGTGAAATAAATATTTATAAAAGGAACAATGCTTTTATTTTTGAATTCAAAGGACACTATGGTTAACCGTTCATGTGTCTGATTGGAGAATATCATTTTGGAGATGCTATAATTTATGATTTTACAATCACAGCACTTCCAAAATGATATTATGAAAATAGATACGTGCACAATTAAGCATTAAATTAAAAAAAAACAGAAATTGCTGGAAATCTCAACGGATCAGGCAGCATCTGTGGAGAGAAACACAAAGAGAAGCAGTGGACAGGGTAGATAAGAAACATAAGGAACATAAGAAATAGGAGCAGGAGTAGGTGATTTGGCCCCCGAGTCTGCTCCGCCATTCAATGAGATCATGGCTGATCTGATCATGGACTCGGCTCCACTTCTCTGCCCGCTCCCCATAACTCTTTACTCCCTTATCGCTCAAAAATCTGTCTATCTCCGCCTTAAATATATTCAATGACCCAGCCTCCACAACTCTGAGGCAGAGAATGCCACAGATTTGCAACCCTCAGAGAAGAAATTTCTCCTCGTCTCAGAATAAGGGGCTGCCCATTTAAAACTAAGACTATGTCCCCTCGTTTTGGTTTCCCCTATGTGGAAATATCCTCTCTGCATCCACCTTGTCGAGTCCCCTCATTATCTTATAAGTTTCGATAAGATCACCTCTCATCCTTCTGAACTCCAATGAGTATAGGTTCAACCTATCTTCATAAGTCAACCCCTTCATCTCCGGAATCAACCTAGTGAACTTTCTCTGAACAGCCTCCAATGCAAGTACAGGCAACTCTCGATTATCCGCACATGGATCCAACAGGAAACCATTGTGACGGGATTTAAAAATTTCGGCCCAGGAAGACATCGGGCCGCAGGCATCGGAGTCCTTTCGGCCCGGGAAGGCATTGGGCTGGTGGGTTCGGAGTCCTTTCGGCCGGGAAGGCATGGGGTTTTAACTTTATAATGTCAATCGCTCTAACGGAGAAATCGTTTACCCGGCATAGTCCAATCCTCGAGGGACCCGGATAATCGAGAGTTGCCTGTGTATCCTTCCGTAAATACGGAGACCAAAACTGTCCACAGTACTCCAGATAGAAACTATTTCCTGTGGTGGGGAAGTCCAGAACAAGAGGGAATAACCTTAAAATTATTGATCGGCTGTTCGGAGATGAGGACAGGAAGCACTTCACACAGAGAGAATTATTTAATTCAGTGTATGTTGAAGTCAAAAAGAACTGTTCTTTTGTAAATGTTTAGTTTCACGGGAAGGGCAATGATGCTGTACTGGAGCGGAGTAGGTTGAAGATGCGGATTTGTTATTTGTGCAACAACAGAGGGGGGAGGATTTATGGCAGTGTCCTTTGGGTCTATGAATGTGTGACTATATTCCTCATCATTGTCTTTCCTGATCATTAATCTGTACTTTCCTCCGGGCCCAGACTGTTTACTCGGTCACCATGGAGACCTCATCACTGGAGCGGCAGCTGCAGAGTGTTCAGCGCAACATCGCCTTCTTAAAGGGAGAGCACATGGACTTGCTGCACGGGCTGCACATGGAAATCCTGCAGCTGCAGAAACGCTGCACCGGTGAGTTTCTGCCGCAGTCCTCAACCCAACGGGGGGGGGGGAAAGGGTTAACGATTTCTGGGCATGTCCAAAACGAGACGGGAGTGCGGTAAAGGAGGCAAACCTCATGACTTTGAATTCCGAGCTTCGCTTTACTGTTGAGGCCAAGAGCAGAATTGTTCCATCAGATGGCGATGCCTCATTTTAAAATGACTAGCTGATCCCCAGTGCTGTTGCTCACCAGTAGTCTGGAGCACAAGCCAGGTTGTCTCAAGGTCACAAAAACACACCAGGAAATAACTGCCTATATTCAGTCTGCAGACTTTGTATTAGAATGTTCATTTGTAATTTGCATACGTCGATA